>NW_020837945.1:1123316-1141614 GCF_003676395.1 Aethalodelphis obliquidens | reverse complement strand
AAAAAAAAAAAAAAAAAAAAAAAAAAAAGTACATGAACACATGCTCATACTATACACATGTACACGTGCGCATACCACATACGTGCACACATGCACACACTGTACACACGTACGTGTGCACTCACAGACACAGCCCGGGGCCCGACGCCGGCCTGCCCACCTGCACTGGGCTGGAAGCGACCTCGGGAGCCGGAGCCCTCGCCCTTCCCGCGCGCTCCCCGGGCTCAGGACAGCCAGGCAGGTTTCTGCCACATGGGGTCCAGTGGGGCCACTGCCACTCCCTCCTGGTCCTGACCTGTGTCCCTCCAGGGAGGGCCCTGCCTGCGCCGGGCACGGGGCTGCCCTCCAGGTGGAAGTGGCGCCTCCCTCAGTCCCCGGTGGCTTCCCCCGGGTGGTCCTGCTCTAGGGCAGAAGCTCTGCTGTGTTTGGGGAGCAACAAAGCTGGGACTGTGGGCGTGAGGCTAGGGAAGGGCCAGAGGGCAGAGGGGAAATTCAGGGGAGCAGCCGGGGCCTGGCCAGTCCCCCAGTTCTCGAAGGCTCTGGCCACTCTGCACCCCCTCCAGTCAAAAGAAAAGTTGGTCCCAAGGATTTCCAGGTCACAGTCCCGAACCTCGACACCCACAGCAGAACACCGTACCACATCCCCAGATGCCATCATCGACTGGTGCCCACTTCCCGGGTCTGGGGACACTCGGATCCTCCAGGCAGGACCTCTAAAATCAGGCCAAGGTGCACCTTGTGGGGCGGTGACTCACCCTGAGACAGCTCAGTGGAGCAGTGCTGAGTGCCTGCTGTATACAGATGGATGTTACGGGAGACCTCAGGCCCTCATCCTGTGGGGATAGACACACGGCAGGGTCCCGGCGGGGAAAATGTTGCCATCCCCCCTCCCCCCTCACACCTCCCAGGACACTGATCAAAGCACCAGCTGGAGAGAACCTCGTCTGGGTACCAATAAACAGGGAACTTTGCTAGAAAACTCACGGGATTGAAGAGCAGGGTTTTATCAGACAAGAGGCGACTGGAAGTCAGAAGCCGGAGTAGGGACCTTAGGTGCAGAGCCCAGCGTCGTAAGGGGCTGGTGGATGGGTAGACACAAGGGGTGAGCTGGCACAGAGGAAGGGCACACAGACAGACCCCAGGGGGAGGACTGCCTGGAGGCGGTGAGCCTGGATGGACGATTGTCCCGGAGGGGCCATCCTCCCCCGGGCATCTGTGGCTATTCTCTGGCTGCACGAACTCTGGGCCCCAGTGAACAAGAACCTGCCAGGACGAACTGGGGAGCCGAGAGGTCCCTGGAGAGGTGAGAAAGGGGCTTCCAGACTCTGGGAGTTGTGGGGACCAGGGCTGGGCGGCAGCAGGTGGGGGTCCAGACAAGGTCTCCCTCCACCCCAGGAAGGCAGCTGCTGAGAAATAAGAGAAACCCAGCAAACTTCTCTGAGTGATGGTGAAAGACCCCCAGCCTGGCGTGTGGGGTCCTGAAGATCGTGCTGGGCCAGCGATCAGCTCACACTTGGGGCCTCCTGAGCATTTTGGACCTGCGGCCAGCAGAGACCTGGCCTCCCCGTCTGCCACCTGCCTGCCTGAGGTTCTGGGGGCATGGGAGGGGATCTAAGCAAGCCTGGCCCAGCAGGCTGAGTGGGGAGCCCTGCCTTGGGGGTGCATTGGGTCTGTGTGCCAGCCAGCTCACCTCTGCGCCCACCCTGACAGGTGCCCTGGGCCCATGGTTTCTGGGGAAAGGAGGGTCCAGATGGAGTGTACGTGGCCCACCCTTCCTGCGGGGGCAGGAGGGCTCATCTGCCCCTCCCAGGACCACTTCCTTCCTCCCACAAGGTGACCCCGGGGGCACAGCCCTGGAACGCTGGACCAGCTGACCGCAGCCAACCTCCTCTTTCCATACATCGGGAGGCTCACACCCAGCCCACTCAGCAACATCTGGGACCCATTTCCTCCTGGTGTGGCCTGGGCCGTGGCCAGCTGGCTGGCCTGGGGCAGCCCCCAGCCATCAGTCAGCCCCGCGCCCTCTGCACGGACACCACCTGAGGCCAGGCCCTGCCTTCTCTCCAAAGTGGCCATATGCACGCTGGGGGTCTGTGGGCCTTGAGGAGGATACGCCAGAAATAAAAATGTCAGAAACCGAGGGAGAGGAGGCCAGACCCCAGAGCAGGACCAGCTGTCCCGACCCAACACCCTGGCCCTGCCGTCCCGCCCTCGGTCCCCTCAGGCTCTGCCCTCGGCTGGGCTCTCCCACCAGCCGAGGCTTCCTCTGGCTCTCAGCTTCACAGCTCTGTCCTGGTGCCCAGAAGTCACCTCTGCAGCATCATCACACTCCTGCCCATGGGGCCCATCCCCAGCTGCGGTGGGTGACCCACTGCCTGTCTAGGTGCCCACAGCCAGGGTGGCAGGGACCCATCACCTGACCTCAGCATTCCGTGGGAAAGTCACCTCTAGGACGGGTGGGGGTCAGGCAGCGGCAGCTGAGGCCTCAGGGTGGGGGAGGGGCACCATAAGGGGAAGGCCACTTGCCCAGCCTCCTGGGTTTCGCCAGCAGGTCCCATCACTGCACTGGACCCAGTTTCTTCACCTATGTCCTGTATACACAGAGTCACGTGGTTTCCCCACATAGACATACAAACCTGTATACATGTACACACATATACATGCTGTCATGGGCTGAATTGTGTCCCCCACCAGTTTACGTATTAAATTCCTGGCCCCCAACATCTCAGAATGTGACCTTATTTGGAGATAGAGGCTTTATAGGGTGTCTTAGCTTGGGCAGCTGTAACAAACACCACAAATGGGGGGCTTAAACAACACACATTTATTCTCTCACAGTCCTGTAGACTTAAGTCTGAGATCTAGGTGTCATGCGGCAGGTTTCTGCTGAGACCTCCCTCCTGGGTGTGTAGACGGCTGTCTCCTCCCTGTGTTCTCACATGGTTGTCTTTCTGTGTCTGTCTGTGTCCTCATCTCCTCTTCTCATAAGGATGCCATACATATGGGATCAGGACCCACCCCCAGTGAAATTATTTGACCTTAATTACCTCCTTAAAGACGCTGTCTCCAAATAAGGTCACATTCTGAGGTGCTAGAGGGTCAGGACTTCCACATATGAATTGGGGGTGGACAAAATTCAGCCCATAACACAGATAATCAATTTAAGATGAGATCATGAGGGTTGACCCTAAACCAATACGACTGTGTCCTTATAAAAAGGGGAAATTTGGACAGAGACATGCAACTGGGAGAACGCCATGTGGAGATGAAGGCAGAGACCAAGGTGATGTTTCCACAAGCCAAGGAAACCCAAGGATTTTCTAGAAGCTACAAGAGAGGCCTGGAACAGATTCTCCCTCGGAGACCCCAGAAGGAAGCAACCCTACTGACACCTTGATCTTAGACTTCTGACCTCCAGAACTGTGGCAGAATAAATTTCTGTCATTAAAGCTGTCATTTGTAGTACTTTGTTACAGCAGCTCTAGCAAACTGATACACAAACGTGAGCACATACATGCACATGTGCACAGGTACACGTACGCACACATGCAGGTACACATGTACACATGCACAGGTATGCATATACATATAGGTACACACATGTGCATACACAGAGGTACGCATGTCAGAACGTATAGAAAGCAGCCAAAGAAGTACTTCGAGGGAACTTCATAGCTTTAAATGTTTACGTTAGATATAAACAAACAAAAAAGGTTTAATTATCTAAGTTTTCACCTTAAGGAGCTAGAACAAGACAAGCAAATTAAAATACAAAAAAATAAAAGAATAATAAAGATAATAAGAGAAAGTAATGAACTAGAAAACAAACAGAAAAAATTAACAAAGCAAAAATTGATTTTTTGAAAATTGTAAAAACTGGTAACTCTACAGCAAGACTTAAAAAAAACAGAGGAGAGAGAAATCAAGAATTAGAGGAGGGATATCCATACAGATCCTTCAAATAATAAAAAGAGAATGAATAAGTGTTATGAACAACTTTATGTCAATAAATTCAACTTAGGTGACACAAATTCTGGAAAAATACAACTTATGAAAACTAACACAAAATGAAATAGAAAATCTGAATAGACTTATGATTATCTTTAAAAATTGAATTCATCATCAAAATTGTTTCTACAAAGAAAACTGTATGCCCAGATGGCTTCACTGTGAGTTTTATCAAAGATTTAAGGAGGAAATATTATGAATCTTACACAGAATCATTCAGAAAATAGAAGAGGAAACAATTCCCAACTCATTTCATGAGGCTGGCATAACCCTGATTCCACACCTGACAAAAAACATTGTAAGAAAAGAAACTTAGAGATTAATAACATTCATGAACATAGATACAAAATACAATACCTAACAAAATATTAGTCAATTAAATGCAGTGATACATGTAAAATGAAACCACATAGTGTGATCAAGCATAGTGTAGCCCAGATTTGCAAGACTTGTTTAATACTTAAAAATCAATCAATGCAAAAAAAAAAAAATCAATCAATGCAATTCACCATATAAGTAGAATAAAAAAATGAACTATATGATCATCAATAAATGCAGAAAAGTCATTCAACAAAAATTTAACACTTGGCTTCCCTGGTGGCGCAGTGGTTAAGAATCCGCCTGCCAATGCAGGGAACACAGGTTTGAGCCCTGGTCCGGGAAGATCCCACATGCCACAGAGCAACTAAGCCCGTGCGCCACAACTACTGAGCCTGCGCTCTACAGCCCGCGAGCCACAACTACTGAAGCCCGCATGCCTAGAGCCTGTGAACTGCAACAAGAGAAGCCACTGCAATGAGAAGCCCACGCACCGCAACGAAGAGTAGCCCCCCCTTGCCTCAACTAGAGAGAAAGCCTGTGCACAGCAATGAAGACCCAACACAGCCAAAAATAAATTAATAAAATAAATAAATTTAAAAAAAATTTAACACCTATTTATGATAAAAGCTCTATATAGACCAAGAATAAAGTGGAACCTTCTCACCTGATATGGCCCCTCCATGAAATACCTACAGCTAAAATCCCATTTCCTGGTGAAGTACAGAATATTGACCCCAGAAGTCTGGGAACAGGCAAGGCTGAGTGCCCTGACCACGCTATTCAACATTGTACTGGAAATTACAGCCAATGCAATAAGGGAGGCTGAGAAATCAGAGACACACAATTTGGAAAGTGTGTCTGTTACTGGGGGACCATCTTCCACCCAACCCCCCCGCCTCTGCTCTCACCTTGGGGTTGCCAGGCTGAGACTCTGCAAACAACAATTCCCCTTTGCCCACTGGCTCTCACCTTACATTCAGCCAACAGCCCATGCCAGAGAGAGGCAGGAAGGGCCCAGCCCTGGAGGAGAGGTGACAACCAAGTTTAGTGTGAGCTCCCGGACATTACCCCCGATGGGAAGGAACACTGTTGGAACTTTGGCAAAAGCTGAACAGGGACTGTTGGTCATGTGATTGTGTTATATTATCCGACAGTTGCACTGAGGATCTGTAGGGGAAAGTCCGTGCTCCCAGGAGACGCACACCGAGGTAGTCACGGGCGAAGGGACATGGGGTCTCCCTCTTACTCTCCGTTGGTTCTAAAAGCACTTCAGAGAGAGTGTGAGTGTTGACGGAAATGGGATAAAATGTAAGAAATCAGTAAGTCAGAGTTAAGCTACACAGAGAGTCCCTTCTTTATTCTTGCAACTTTTCTTGAATTTTCTTTGTTTGAAATTATTTCAAAATAAACGCTAAAAAAAGAACCGAAGAAGGGCCGTTAAATCAGGGACAAAATCCGTCTCTCTCAGGAGGCGGCCACATGCTAACAAGCACAGCGAGCCAGGCCCCGGCTCCGAGCTCATGAGGCTGTTCTGCTGTCGAACGAGCTGAAGCTGTGCATTTTACAGCTGACCTTAGGTCCCTGGAGCTGCATTTTTTTCCAATCAGATGTTCTTTCACAGAGAAAGAATGTCCAGTTCCTGCGTTTGGTCTCCTGTTAATGATGCTTTCCGGGTGCGCACACACTTCTCTAGGGAGAGTTCAGATCTCTCGCCCACTGGACGCAGGTACCGGGCACTTGCCGGGCACAGAGTGCGTCATGGGAGACGTGGGTGAGCTCCGCATCCTTGTGGCAGCTATGGGCGGTGGGTAGAGAGTCCCAGCTTATCTCCTGTCAAATATGGAAAGAATAGTCAAATTGCCTGGTATCTTGCAGTTTTCAAAAATTTCAATCCATCGTGTAAACAACAGCATGGATGTAAATGAAAGCCATATGTAACAGTCACGAACACAGACCGTCCCGGCTGCGTGGGGAAGCCGGCCTGAGCTCCTCGAGGTTCTGCGGCCGCTCTCCTGAGCCCTGTCCCCAGGCGGGAGGGCCCCCGTGGCAGCCGAGGACCGGCCCATGACCCCAGGAGGGGTTCCGCCAACAAATGTCACCCGACGGGTGAGGCCTCAGAGCGGGGAGACGGCCTTCCCTGAGGGTCAGTACGCAGACCCGCAAGGCCTGCCTCTCGTCCAGCCCGTCTCCCTGCTGTGAGTGTCGTGGGTAGCCGTAGGCCCCTCCTGCCGGCAGATCTGACCAGGGGTGACCAAACCTGTCCCGGGGCCACTTCCACACCACTCCTGAGCGAGGCAACGACCTGGTTCACATCCATTTCCAGGACTGAGATGGGCGCTCGGATCAGAGTCAGAATCCCCGGGTCCCGCCCTTTCTCCATTCACCAGACTCCTCAGCACAAGACAGGGCTGGACCGGCCGTGGGCGCAGAACCGGGCGAGAGCTTCATGGCGGGGGAGGGAGTGGGTCAGCTCACCACTAACCTGCGTCTAATTCCAGTAGGTGCAGGTTATACTGCTAACGCAGTGCTCACAGCGACCCCGTCACAGGCGCCACCGTCATCCCCGTCAGGTGGGGAGGAAACCGAGGCACGCGGAGGCCACTCGGCTGGGAAGCTCAGAGCCTGGATTTGAAGCCCTGATTCACCAGGCGTCCAGCTGCCCAAAGGACCAGTCTAGGAGAGTATGTCAGGGGTCCTGACCACGGGGACCTGGGGCAGCGCAGGAACGAGGATCTGAAGGGCTGGCGGGTCCTGCAGCAGGGTCTGTGTGTGCAGAGGCCCTGAGGGGACGGGGCCAGCTCTGCAGACCCTGGGAAGGCATGCGGTCTGGGTGAAGATGGCAGGGGCTGTGCTGGGAGGTGGGCTGGCAGCCGGGGCCGAACCCGCAGGCAGTGCACGCCCCAGGGGAGGGCCCTCCTCAGCTGCGGTCAAGCCTGGTCGTCCCCCGCCGCGCCCGCTCTGCCCCGAGTCCTGCAGAGGTCGCACCCCACCTGCCCTCACACCAGCCAGAAAAGGTACGGGAACAAACAGACCCTCCTCACCAGGCCATTAGGAACAGGCAATTCACAGAGTGTGGGGTCCGATAAAAGGGGACTTTTAAACTGTACCATGAGCTTTACAAGATTCCAGCCGTGGAGCCCTTGTCCACTTGGGGGTGGGGGATGCTGGAAAGTTCACCGGCTTCAGCCACGTTTACGGAGCCCCTCGGGGGGTGGGGGCGGCCCGCGGAGACTTGGGACACGGGTCGGCCCTGCCCGGCTTCCTGGGCCCCCACAGCTACGTCCTCGTGAGCGACAAGGACACAAGAACGGAGCGATGGCCCTGCTTGGGATAGAAGGTGAACGGGGGCCATTTTGGATGTGGTCAGAGGCCCCTCTGGGGAGAGGACATTCCCAGAAGACCCAGAGGGACAGCCGCCCTTGGGCCTCCGATGGTCCAGCACTGACCAGCCCTGCGGAGGGGATGGTGGAAACCAAGGGGTCCACACAGGCCTGCCTCTGCCCGAGCCCTCCCAACCTTGGCCTTGGTGACTCCCGGCCCAGCGGGCTGGGTCACAGGTCCCGGGCCACCTCCTCCCTGAAGCCGCCCTGCCTGCTCGCCCGCTGCCCCTGGTACTGGCATTTACCCCACCGTCACCTTTGAACCTTGACTCATCCAGCGCTGTGTACCCCCACGCCGACCCCACGGGGGCCGGAGAGCAGGGTGGGTCTGCCGCCCCTTGGGAGCAGGGGGAGGGGTTGGGCGGCACCGGAGCCCCTTCTGGGGGAAGCCACCTGACCACCGGCCCAGCTGAGGGGCCCGCCCACTGCTCCTGGAGCAGGTGGCCCCTCCCACCCTGCAGGACCCTGAAGACGTAGCCCAGGCTCTTGGTCATTTGGACGGAGTGGCAGGCGGGGGCAGCGAGAGGGGAAACTGTGTCGCTGGGTCGACGTGTGGGGTCTTAGTTTCCGCAGAGCAGCTCAGAGATGTGCATCCGGTTGCTGCGTGTGTCCCTTGAGGAGGCGCTAGGACTCGCTGATCGCTGCCTATGGTTGAAGCCGTCATTGCTGCCCTGGGTTGACTGCTTCTCCTTTGCTTCTGGTTCCCTTACTTCTCTAATTAGTAACCGCTTGCGTCTGCTCTCTGGACCTCAGGGAAGGCCTAGGAGACTAAAGCTTTTTTACAAACAAGAAATGGGGGACACGGAGGGGCTTTTGTACCCAGGGGGGTCCTGCTGGGCTTCCGCAGCCGCCCTGGGACCCCCCGTCCTGTGCTCCTGACAGGCCCCCACCGGGCAGGCTTCAGGAGGCGCGAGGCGACCGCCAGGCGTCCCTACCTGCCCAGGACGGGTGCAGCCCAGTGGGCGTGAGGGTGGTGGGTTGGCTCTAGGGTCCTGCTCGGAGCGGGCCCCCCAGGAATCCTCACGCATTTCGGGGGGCGGAGCTGCAGAAACACCCTGGGCCGGGCTCTCTGAGAGGCAGAGTGGGGGGAGGGAGAGCTGGGGTGACCGCGCCCAGGACCAGAGGTCACAGGAATAGCTTCCGGCACCGCCAGGGCCAGAGCACAAGGCCCTGGGCAGCTGGAGGGCGATGACCACGGAGAGAACAAGTCTTGCTAAACCACAGAGCTGCCTGTGGGTAAATCTGTAGAGTTTTCCTCCTTAACATTCCCTTGAACTTATTTTCCTTAAAAACTCTGATCTGATTTTGGACTGAAGGAAATCAGAACATGCCACCCCAAACTGTGCCACTCTGGCATGAAGATTATTTTGAGCTGAAGGTGGTTAAGAAACAACAAGCACATGGGGGGTCTCTGCCCTCGTCCTTTCTTCCCTTTTATAAAGATGGTTTCTTCGTGCAAAGGTGTCTTCAGGAGATCACTCTTGGGCTTGAGTCTGTATAACAGCCCTCACTAAGCAACCCATGTTTCCACAGTTTCCTAGTCACCTTTCCACAACGTACCCCCACAGCCCCCCGCCCCCCGCCCCCCGGCCCCATCTCTTCTCCAGGAGGGCTGCCCTTTGCTAAAATGACTGTATAACCACCACCCTCCACCCTGTCTCTTTGCAGTTTTCTTTTCTGTGATGCAGCCCCACCCCCATGTACATGGGAAATGAACCTTTTCCTCTGTTAATCTGGCTTTTCTCAGTTTAATTCACAGACCTCCGGGAAGGAACTTAAGAGGGTAGAAGAAAGGCTTTCCTACAGTACGGTTAGGCACACGCAGAGTTATTGTTTTTAAACTTTGAGAAACCTTCACAAATCTTTTCTTTTGAAAATTGTAACAGCCCCCCAGGCCAGATGGCAGGGTGTCCCATCAGCGGATGGGGTAACGAGAAAGTCCGATGTTGGCCCACTGTCCCCACAGATGTTCTGCAAGGTTGCCCTGACCCACAGAACCCGCTTCTCGAGTATTAGAGGCGCCTTCATTATCCCAAAGTACATCCTGTCCCGTGTCTGGGAGTTCACTTCTAACTCCTACAGGAAAAGATACAACACAACTGGCCATGTAGTGTGTGGGTGGACGCTCCTTCCCCACATCCTGCAGCCGACTGTGCAGGCCTCCATCCCAGCTCTGCGCCTGAGTCACGGCCTGCTGGGCCTCCACACCCAGGCCTGGGATCTGGGGAAGCAGTTTTGTTGGATGTTGGTCTGTTACAAGGAACGCGCCTTAATCTTTTTCCTGCGATAGAATGTGGGCTGGGACGAGCAGCTGGACAGTAGCCCCAGATGGGTCCCCACCGACCTCTCACAAAGTCCGGCAGCCACGCGGCTTAATGCTCTCAGGACTGGGGTCCCTGCTGCAGCCAGCTGCGCCCCACGTCCTGAGCAGAGTCTGGGCCCTTCCCCCTGCTCCTGGCGCAGACCTTCCCATCCGCCCACACCCTCGCCTGTTGAGGGGGGCCGTCCGAAGGCTGGCCAGGGGGAGCTACCAGGGCAGATGCGAACTCCTCCCTGCTGAAAATGAGAGATGAGACTCCTCCTCCCCTCCCTTTCCAGAATGTCTTTCTCTGTCCTTTCCAAATGTTTGTAAATCTTTTTAATGGGCTATCTCACCACTCAGGAATGTCTCCTCAAGGCCTGAGAGCCAGCTATGTGAACTGTGATCTTCAAGGAAGGTGACTCCCGGACACCCGTTTCCTGGGGGGCGGGGGGTGGGGGGAACGGGCTGAACGAGTCACTGGGCTCTAACTGCAAAGCCTCCTGATTGAAAAGAGTCTGGTTTCTTTCTGTCTTTGCGGTGGCTTCAGCAGTGGCTGTGCTGTGCGTCACATTGTGGTTTAACGCAGCTCATCATACACTTGTGTCCTTCTCTTCTACCCTTATGGAGAGGTTTCCTGGGTTGGAAAGAGACTTGGTTTTAATTCTGTCCCCCACGGAGCCCTGGCCGTGGGAGGAGAGAGGGGTCGAGGCGTCCCCCTCCCTAGTCACTCCCTCGCCTGCAGGCCCAGGCAGAGCCGCTCCCATTGCAAACCCTGGCTACTGCACCAGTCCCTGTAAACAGCCTTTGCCAAACTCTCCTCCCCCCGGGGCGTGCTTCCCTCTGCCGGGCACCCACGTCCCACCACCTGGGGCCCACCTTTGCCGAGGTGGCCGTCGTGTCGGCGGCGTTTGGTCCTGGGGGTCAGGAACGTCCCGGCAGATGGAAGGCCACACAGAGCGTCAGGGGTTCCAAGGCCCGGAGGGCAGCTGCACTTCTTCCTGCTCCCCCACCCACTCCCCTACACCCGCACGTGCTCCGCGAGGCTGGGCCTGAAATGGGCCACATCCCCTGCCTGCCCAGCTCCCACGCCTGCGCCCCCCGGGCCGGGACTCTGCCCATGCCTTTCCAGCATGAAGGGTGTCAATCTTTCCTCAAGTACCCTTTCACAGCCGTGGCGGGTCAGCAATTTAGACCCGGCTGTCCCCGCCGTGGACGGTCCCAGGTGAACGCCGCCATCCCGCCCACCCAGCCGGAGCCCCACACGATGCCGGCCGGTGGCATCTCAGCCTCCTCAAGCCCTGCACTCAGCCTGGCCACCCTCCCGCCGCAGGGACTCCCAGGAACGCTCTCCTGGGCCCCCCTTACTTCCTTGGGTCTCTGGTCGTGGAGCAGAAGGCGGAGACGAGGACCCGAGGCAGAAGGGCCCCCACAGACCCCCTTGGGAGGTGCAGCCGGCCTCACACCAAGCACTCGTGCACATGCACACGCACGCACACACATGCATGTACACGCGTGCCCGCGCGCTCACACACGTGCACGCCCACGCCCGTGGATCTGGAAGGAGTGCTGGGCAGTGTGCCCGCCTGGGAGCTGGCGCAAAAGCCTGGGAGGAGCCCGGCCATGGGAGGAGGGCCCCGCCACTGCACTCGGCCGGAAGTGACAGTGAGAAGAGAAGCCCCTGGTGGGCCCGGCATCCCCACAGACCTGCACTACAGGCAGGGTCTCCAAGGCTGGGACGGCGCGGGCCTCTGGGCCACAGTCCCGCCATCCAGGGCAGGAAGGGCCCAAGCGCGCCCTCCCCCGCCAGGCCGGCCCAGCCCCCAGGGCCGCTCTGGTTCCCAGGCCCCCTGACCTGCCCAGCCCAGCTGCTCTGAGCCTGGAGGCCTGCCAAGCGCTCGACCTTCCTCCCCCAGCCCAGCCCCGTGGCCGGCACCTTGTGCTCTCCCTACCCCTTGGGCTCTCCCCGGCCCACCGTCACAAAGGACCCGAATCCCCTGCGGAGAGAGGCTGCCTTTCCCTCCTCCCTTCTGTTTGTGTGTGGCTAACACATTGGAGGCCATGGGCCTGAGGGAGTCGCCGGAATCGGCAGGAAGGAGGTTGGGCAGCGCGGCCGGCCCCTCCCACCCTTACCTCTCCACCTCCCCAAGGGCCAGCGGGAGCCTCTTCCCCCAAAGCGGCCGGTCCAGGCCCCCAGCCGTGTGCCCCTGGCTGCGGGTCTCGAATCTCAAACGGGACAAACTGGGAGGCTGGCCAGCCGGCCTTTCCCCATCGCTGAGTCCACGGGGAACTTCTGGGCAGCAGACGTGAACCAGACACAGGACCCAGAGCCACACGATGCTTGGCCCGCTGGTCCCCAGTCATCTGCACCTTGAGTTTTTCTTATTTACTGAAGTCAGAGACAAAAGAAAGCTGAAAGGCAAACCCACGGGCACAGAACTTTCACTTTTCACGTGGAGGATAAAACTCCCAAACGTCATGAAAGGTACAAGTGAACGGAACGCAGGAGTGGCTCTTACCTGACAGAGGAGGGCTTTCTTCCAGGTCTCCTGGGGCTCTGAACGCTGGGGATCCCATGAGAACCCCCCAAACCACTCAAGCTTAAAGGAACTGAAAAGACAGCCCCTCTTCTGGTCCCTAATTTGTCTGTCACAGATCCTGAGCCTCAAGGCACGAACGGAAGCTGATTAAACGGCAGCAGACAGTGGAGACTTTCTCACCTTCTCTCTTGTCCCCCGAGCCAACGAGCTCACGGTCAAAGGCGCTTCGTGGGCCCGGACATCAGGTTGGTTCCCCGAGGTGGCTCTGATAGCTCCGTGCGGGGGTCACATGTGCATCAGGGGGTCTTTATCTTCTATTCCTGCCCTCAGCTCCCTCACAGGCCCTCTCAGGGCAGCCTCAGGGTTAATGCTTGGTCTCTCTTGGGTTCACACACCCTCCCGGGTGATTCTGGGTTTCTCCCCTCTCAGGGTCTCCACTCCAGGGTGGGCAGGTGGGATTGGGGGGAGGGTGTCCTGCGGCCCTAGTGTCCCCCTCCCGGGGGTTGGTGTGACACTGTGAGCTCCTCCAGGACTCAGAACCCAGAAGTCCTTCCTCCTTCCACAGACGTCCCAGCCTGGGCTTCTCAGAGTTGTGGAAGGCTGGCATCTCCCCCTCCTCAAGTCGGGGCTCAACCCAACTCCAAGACTGGGGGGCCTCAGCTCCCATGGAAGGAGGGGCTGCAGACAGCAAGAACAGGGAGGAATGGAACACATACTGGGGAATACTTTGGAATATCGTGGGCTGCTCTCCTGTGAACCCAGAGGGTACGAGGACAGAGTGACCGGCTGTGACAACCGAGTGGGTGGCGGTGGCTTGCGGCAGCTCTGCCTGTCCCTCCCATCGTTGGCTGGACTGAGCTCGTGGAGGGGCTGCCTGGGTCCCACAGGAGGAGAGCAATGCTGGCTGTTAGCAGACAGCTGCCCCACGTCCTGTCCGTCGTGTCCATCAGTGCCGCAGTCAACGTGGCCCCATGTGGCCAGCCTCGGGCATGCCCTTGGGAGCACAGTTTAGCTGCAGAGCGAATCCCAACGTCGCCGTGACCCCCAAAGAACGTTGTGGGGGTCGGATCCTCGCTCTTGTCTCAAACGCCCTTGTGCTGGCCTAGGCAGTCCCGGTGCAAATGCCAAGCTGTCCCAACCAGGACTTTGTGCCTCCCCAGGCCCCAGCCCCCTGTCGCTGGGCCGTGGGCCACCCCCGCCCCCACAGCTGTCCCCCTGCAGAAGGTCAGGCCTGGCTCTCCTCCCCGGGAATGGATTGCCCGTGAAAATGCTGATGGGGTGATTTTGTCAGCCTGAGACGCTCCAGGGACACTGTCACGGGCTCCCCATGTAATGAGGAAAAAGCTAGAATCGGGCCATGCAGACTTTGGCCAGCCTCCACCCCGCTGTTCACGCTTCAGCTCCCAGCTTCCTCTGCTTCTAAATGAGCAGAAGTCGTTGGAGCCTGTTTACCCCATCTGCACCCAGACGGGCCGCGTGAGTCGCATTCCAGCCACTTCCTTCTGGCTGCATCTACCAAACATGCGCTGCTTCAGTCCCAGAGGCCAAGAAACTTCCATCTGCTCGGAACATACCATCTAAAGCACATCCAAGCCCAGAGGAAGCTGTGATTCAGCAGAATCCCCAGGAGTTACTCACCAGCACTGAGTACATCTGGCCGTGACACTTCTGGCTCGACATTCCTCTCTTAATTCACTTGTGAGATCCTCGCCAAGCAGCTGCGACGTGCCAGACACCGTGTGGAGTGGCTCAGAGAGTCCCCATTCCCAGGAGCTGGCGGTCTAGCGAGGGAAGAAGCCGGCTGGCATCACCTGAGTCCAGCTGCAGTTGTCTCTTTCAATCCTGTGCAGAATTCCATCAGATGGACATACTGCAACCAGTCCACCGTGGACATTTGAGTTGTCCCCAACGTAGGGGATCCTGGGTCGTGCTGCTATAAATAATCTTCGGGTGAACTTGAGTGGGTGCTTCAGTAGGGCACATACCAGGGAGTGGAATTGCCGACCACACCTTAGAGGAGGGAGACCACCGGTTTCCTGGAGTGGCGGTAGCAATCTGCCCGTCCACCAGCATGGTGTGAGGACTCTGGTTTCCCATGTCCTTGTCAACACTTGGGTTTGTCCGTCTTTCCCTTTTAACCATTCTGGTAGGACGGTGTCTCACGGTCTGACTCGCGCTTCCGTGATGCGTCATGAGGCGGAACACCGCTCCACATGCTTACGGGTCTCCCCCACTGTGAAGGGACTGAGCCATGCCCGTGTGTCTGCTGGGCGGTGCACGTGATTCCTCCTGATTTGCAAGAGCACTTTACGGGTTCTCTACACAAATCCTCTGCTAGTTCAACGACAGGATATGTACAGTAACTCCTCTCACTCAGAAGGTCACATTTTCCACGTGCCTTTATAACGCACACTTTTTCTGGTCTGTTCAGGACACCATGATTAGACATTTCCTTATGTCATATCCCCAGATATTTGTTGTTTATGTTTCACCTTTAGAGCAGCAATCCATCTGTAATTGACGTGTCCGTGTGATGTGAGACAAAGTCCCGGACAGACATCAGTCAGCTCAGCACCGTTTGCTGACAAGACCTCCCTCCTTACTGTGTTGCAGGGTCATTTTGGTGACACAGCTCTGCTATTTCTGTAAGTGCACCAGTTTTCTTTCAATTAGCGATTGAATGGTATATTTTTACATCTCTTTACTTTCATCCTTTCTGTGTTTTTTAAGATGTATTCCCTATAAGCAGGATATAATTAGATTTTGTTGCTTTTTTTAATCTAGTCTGACAATCTTTGACAGTATTTTGTTCAGCTGCCATTAATGTAATTTGTAAGATATTTGGGGTCACAACCAGTGTCTTACAGTTCATTTCCTCTTATTCCCATCTGTTCTGTGTCCTGTCTCTTCTGCTTAAATTCCTTAATTATCCTGTTTTTAATTTTATCAACTATCTTTTATGTATGTAGAAGAAATAAGGGAAATAGAAAATCATCATTATGATACTACAGTAATGATTGCTGTAGCCAAGATGCACTGATAAATGCTAAAATCAGTGGGCAAAACTTTAAAGGAAAGCAGGACGTTTGCATAGCTCAAAATACTAAGCTCTGCAATGGTTTGGCACGAATCGCTAACCAGTTTATCCTCCCTCCAGGAGACAGAGATGAGCTCCCCTCTCCTGGAGTGTGAGCTGGACTCTGTGACCGGCTTCCGATGGACAGACACAAAAGGGAAATAAGTAACTTTGTGTTGGAGACTCCAGGCAGACGCCCCGAAGACTAGCGACCAAGTTTAATCACCAGTAACAAGGCATCCTGATGGCCTTGTCCCCTGATACGACGTGCTGTGGGGTGGTCTTTCCAAAACCCATGAGAAAACATCAGACAAACACCAACTGAGGGTCATTCTATGAAATGCCTAACCAGTACTTTTCAAGAGTGTCAAGGTCGTGGAAGGCAGGAAAGGCTGGGACACTGTCTAGATTGGAGGACACTAAGGAGATGTGATAATAAAGAGGGGATGGGATCCCAGAACAGAAAGAGGACATTAGTGAAAAACTGGTGAAATCCTCTGAGACTCTGCTGTTTAGTTCACAGCATTGCATCAATGATCACATCTTAGCTTTGACCACTGAGCCAAGGTCATGGAACATGTTAACATTAGGGGGTGCTCAGTGAAGGATCTATGAGGACCCTTGGTACTATTTTTGTAACTCTGCTAAAGACTAGAATCTAAAGTTATCTCAAAATAAACATTAAATAAATTAATTAAAACCTCAAAAAATTCTTGGGTGGAACTGATTTTCTTCAAAGATCTCTTCCATCGTCTTCTGATTTCCATTGTTTCCTTAGGAACGTTAGCTATGATCTTGGTTTCCTTTGACAGAACTTGCCTTTTTTCCTGCTTTTAAGATTTTCTCTTTGTCTTAGTTTTCGGTAGTCTGGCTCTGAGATGTGCGTGGGTGTGTTTTCCCTCAAATTTACCTGATCTTGCCTGGGTTTGCTCTGCTCACACGCAAGGGCTGGCTGGCTGAGGACTCAGCACTGCTGCAAGGCTCCCCCTCCTCCATCGGACCGGCATGGGCGTGGTCTAACGGTGGTGGCAGAGACACCAGATGAACACGCCCAGCTGCACGCATGCCCCTAAAACCTCCACTTGCATCACCTTTGCTGACATCTCAGTGGCCAGAGAGTCCCGTGGCTGGGTCAGTGTCAGAGCATGAGGGACCTCGAGTCACACAGCAAAGGTGGGAACCAGGGTGGGGAGTGTGGTCCATCACTCCAACCTACCCACTTCTTCCTCAGAGCAGCCCTTAGGGCAGGTGTTATCAAGCACTCCTGTGTGTCAGGTGGCTGCCCACAGCACACAGCAGCCTGGAGCAGGGCCAGGACCCCACAGTCTGGCCCCAGAGCTGCTCCCTTGGCCACCACATTCAGCCAGGCTCTTAGCAGATGGCTCTCCCCACCCAGTGGTCCTCTGTGAGGGTCACACCCAAGCTGGCCAATTGAGAAGGGCCACCCCAGCTTCATCCAAGTCCAGGGGTGACACCCACAGTCCCCCCACTTCCGTCATCCTTTTTCAAATCCAGACACTGCGGTAACGTGCAGAAGCTCTGGGTTGTCTCCCCTACTCAGCTGGCCATGAGTCCACGGGCCTGCAGCACTTTTGGCCTGAGATCAGGTCAGCAGGTGTAAGAAAGGACGAGGCTCTCGACCCCCCACCAAGGTCTGTGGTCACTGCGCCCCACCCGGCCTGGGCCAACAGAAGCCTCAGAGCTGGGTTTAGCTGTGGACGCCTCCCACAGGAGGAACTTGGGAAGGGGCCTGGAAGGCCATGTGGGGAGACAGTGGCCAGAGCCCCGGGACCTGAAGCCCCAGAAGCCCCAGAAGTTGTGGGATGCAGACCGCAGTCCACAGCAGATGTCCCAGAGCCTCCCAGGGCGTCTGTCAGCCCTGGATCACCCTGTCCTCTGGCCCTGCCTGCTCCAGGCTCCTGGCCCTCATGAGAGGGTCCAGTTCCTTGGTCACCAGATCAAGTCAGGGTCAGGCAGCAAAGCGGGTGGGATTGGGATTCGGGAAATCTGAGGAATCCAGGAGGGTGTCACTTCCTCAGGACTGGACCCCAGCCTGGGATGGAGCCCAGAGAACACACACGGGGCCACCACGAGGCTCCTAGCACTGCCTGGAGCAGAAGGAACCCCTGGAGGTGGGCACTGTCCAGAGACACACAGGAGCGCTGCAGGAGGGAGTGGGAGACGGAACGGCGACCCAGGCCCCGAGTGCCCGTCCTCCGGGTGATGTCACCCCTCTCACTGCCACGTGGAGCCCAGAGAGCTGCTCAGCTCCTTCCGGGTTCCAGGGCCCAAGACCCCAGAGCCCAGGGGATGGGGGGTCACACCATGGAGCTTAACATCACAGTGGGACAACTCTTTCCCACACTTTAACCCTCCTCAAGTTACAGAAGAGAAAAGGGAGGAGGTGACTCAGCAGACTCCCAACACCCGACCCTGGAAGAGGATGAGGGCGTCCTGCGGGGTCTCAGACTCTGACGGTGCAGGGATGACTCCACGGGGCCCGCTCGCCGTCGGGAGGCCTGTGGTTTCCGCCCACCCCAAGTGCGAACTTCAGCTCCTGAGAAAGGAACTCAAGCTTTGAGTCACTGACCACAGGCCCCGGGAAAGGCTGGGCGGCCAGCAGTGCCCCTGGGGACGGGCTGACGGGACAGGTGTTCCTGTTGCGCTCCTTCCA
>NW_020837945.1:1074948-1123306 GCF_003676395.1 Aethalodelphis obliquidens | reverse complement strand
AAAGGGGGATGTGCTCACAGGTTTGGGGGCTGCAGCGTCCTCACCCGACCTTACTGTGCCGGGAGCTGGGAAAGCCGGGAACGCCAGTCAAGGCAAGTGGCCAGGCTGCTGGTGTTTGCATGTGCATGTGTGGGTGGGTGTGAGGATGTGTGTGTGTGCATGCATACCTGTGTGTGTACACGTGTGAATGGGTGTGATTAGACCAGACGCCCACGCTTCCTCCCACACAATCCTTCACTGTTGTTCAGGCCTGGTTTTCCTTGAGGAAACCTCCAGATGGTGACCCGGCGCAGCAGACGCACAGGCTGTTTGGGGGCAGCCCCCCAGGCTGAGGTCAAGGCCCCTCTGACAACCTAGGAGGTCTTCGTGGGAGGGCTGCCACTCAGCGGGGTCCCTGATACGTCTGAAGGCCCGTCCCCCCTGTTCTGATGGGGGTGACTTGGAAAGGCCTCCTGCCCCCCAGCAGCCTGGAGGCCGGGAATTAACTCGCGTGTGCTTTTTTTGCGTCTTATGCTGTTTTAGACACAGATGTGACGTCAGGCACTGGCTGCCTGCAGGGCCGTCCCTGGAGCTTAGGGGGCTTCAGGACAGGGTCCCCCAGGCCGGGAGAAAGCTCTCACTTGAAAGAACGGAAACTGGCCCAGGTTCTGAAGGGCTCGTGGAGGAGACTTTCCCTGGAAAACCCACCTGGGGACCGACCTGGGGGAGGGGTGGGGGGGGAGGGGGAGAGGGGGAGGAGGGGGAGAGGGGGGAGGGGTAGAGGGGGAGGGTCATTCTTCTCCCTCCATTAACCATGAACACTTGGGTTTATTGTGGTATTTTCTCTGACATTTGCTGGAGCCAATGTTTATTTGTTAAAGGAAAACAAACATTAAAACATTTGCTTTGTTACAAAATAAAAGCCACATTCCAGGAAGCGCACAAAGGCCGTTACCCACCAAGAGGACCGCGAAAGTGACCCCCGCGCTGTGAGCATAGCCTCCAGGACTGGACAGAGAAAGAGGCTCCAGCCAGCCCCACCCTCCCCGGGGTCCAGGGGAGGGAGCCCTCTGCACTCAGGTCACCATGAGACCCCCCACCCGCTCCCCAGACCTCCACGAACGTCCCATCCTGGGTCCCCCATGGCGGAGCCCGCGCTGACCTCCTCATCGTGAGGGCCGTGACCTGCCGTCTCCCCACCGAGGGCTCCTGTTGGCCCCTTGGCCTTGACCCCACCTCTACGCCCCTCTGGGCCCCTCTGTCCAGCTGCTGTCTCGACTTCCTCGCCCACACCTCCCCAAGCCCCTCAGACCCAACAGACCCCAACACACCCTCCCCTCTGCCCCGAGCCGGGCCTCTGCCCACCCGACGGCCACCCAAGGGCACAGCTGTGGATGCGGCTCCCGCCAGCGGCCCCACCGGGGTGGCGAGGCTGCCGAGGACCCCACCCGGGGACGCGGAGTGGGATGGGGGGCAGTCTGGCTTGCCCCAGACCCCAGATCTCACCGCCTCCCAGGGGAAGCGCACGTTCATTTCCCGTCTGTCTTCCCCGATTTCTCCTTTTAGCCAGTAACCTCCGTGTCTGATCCGGGCCACCTGGGAGCACATCTGACATTCCCCACCTCCCTGTGCAGCCCACCCCTTTTCTCCCACAGCACGTGGCCCCATGTGGCCTGGTCCAGGCCTCGAGCTTCACCCTGGTCTCCAGATGCGTCGCTCATGGTCTTGATGCCGGGGAGACTCGACTCACGACAGAGCCCGCAGCCCCCAGGACAGGATGCGCCCGGTGTTCCACGGGGCCCTGGCAGGGAAGGCCCCTGTCCTTGCTCCGTATGCCGGTCACCCACACAGCACGCCTCGTCACACAGACAGCTGCTGCTAGAGGGTGAGTCGCAAACTGAAGACAGAATGGGGGCCAGGGGCACAGGGGCACGGAGGGGAGTGCAGAGGAGGGGGCAGCTCAGCCAGGCATGAGACCCGCTACAGTGACGAGGAACCAGAGTCCTCGCTGGAGACACAGACCCCGGCGCCGGGTTCAAGGAAACCTGGGTGACGCTAAAGTTTCAGCAGACGCCCGCTTGGCTCCTAGAGAGAAGCCCAGAGCCTGGGGAAGCGCACGGCGGCCACAGCTGGGATCTCAGCCCCCAATCACCCTCCGAGAGAGCCTCCTTCCCCGGGGTGCCATGGGCCCCACAGAGAGGCGCTGGCGGGAGCCAGCCTCTGTGCGAACTGTGAGCTCCCTGAAGGAAGGTCCCGGGGAAGCACCATCTGCCCTGGCGGAGGACCGTCCTCTGTCCCGACGAGAGTGCCCGGGCTCCTGTTCAACTGCCAGGAGCTGCTCAGTGAAAAGGGCTCCAAAGACGCCACGTCCTAACCCCCTGGACACGAGTGGACCTTATTCGGAAAGGGGCTCTTTGCAGTGGGATTAAGTGAAGGGTCTTGAGAGGGGAGACCACCCTGGCCTATCCAGGTGGGCCCTGGAGACCAGACAAGTGACTGCGAGGGGGGAGGCGCAGAGGGAGACGTGACAGATGGAAGGGGCGGGGCTGCGGTTCCGCGGAGGGGCGACAGGTGAGGACCCGCCTGTGCAGGCCGGAACCGCTGGGGGCTGGAGACGCAGGAAGGACCCTCCCTGGAGCCTCAGGGGGAGCGCAGCCCTGTGACACCTTGATTCTGGACTTGGGGCCTCCAAACAGTGAGACGATAAATTTCTGTCCTTCCGAGTCACCTGGTTCATAGTAACTTGCTGCGGCCCCAGGACGCTCGCAGGACAGAGAGGCCGAAAGAGGGGGGTCTTGGTAGAGCCTTTGGGGGCGGAGCGGGTGCTGGGGGGCAGAGAAGGGAGCTGGGAGGAGGGGCTGCAGCGTCTGTGAGCATGAGGGGACTTACCCTGCCTCCCGCCCCGTGGATGGGAGGCCTGTCTGAGGAGCCTCAGCCCATCTCTCCACCCTCCTGTTTCCCACCTCAGGCCCCGACCCCCAGGAGGGATCCATGGACCACAGGCTTGCGTGCTGCTCCCAGCTGGTCGAGCCCTGTCCCTGCTGGGCCAGGCCTGGCTTGACCTGCTCTTTGCAGGAATCAAGGTGCAGAGGTGCGCTGGCCTCTGTCCCTCTGTCCCTCTGTCCGTCCCTCGGGACCCACTCCTCCGACCATGTCCAGCAGGCCCTTGCGGTAGGCTCGGCTGAAATGCTGGCTGGTCGCTGGTCTCTCCATGGAGATGAACACAGGCTGCTCCCTGTGTTGGCACCGAGGCCGGGCATCCATGCCCTCAAGCTTGACCCTTAGGTCATCCAGTTGGCCACTGAGACAGAGGCCATGAGCCCCACGTGGGGACCGCGTTAACCGAGGATGACAGCAGGGTGAAGCACGAGGAAGTCCTTCCCCATCTCCAGCTGGCCTCCAGCGAGTGGTGATGACACCGTCTCCATGAGAGGCCCTTACCTTGCCCTGTGTCACCCTGAGGTCACACGCCCTTGGGTCCAGGGTCCTCAGCCCAGGCTGCACAGCACCTTCGCCAGGCTCTTGTGAAACCACTAAGGACCCTCCACCCAAGACTCCACTCCTGTGGGTGGCCCGATTCCGGTGGGCTTTCCGCTCCCAGGTGACTGCCCGCTGTGCCACGGGGCCTGAGCACCAGGCCAAGCCGGCCCGCAGCTTCAGTGGAGAGGACCTGGCACAGGAGGGAGGCACCGCAGGGGACGGAGCAAAGGCCCAGCACCCGGAGGCCCCACCGCCTGGACGGTGGTCTCAGCCCTCCCTCCCTTCCCACGCCCTCCCTCTGCCTCCTCCTCTGAGAAGGCAGAAAATCTCTCTCAGAGTTCCCGAGAGGGTCGGCAAGGGCGTGTGAAGGAGGTTGCAAGAACCAGAGAGGCTTTTTTCCTGCCTAAGAGGTAAATTCTTAGATGAAATAAAACAACAAAACCAGATAGGGATCGGCAATCTCTATCGCTGAAATGGAGGTGTCTGATTTCTCTGACTCAGTTAAAAACGGTGCCAATAGAAACACGGTAATGATGCAAACAGGAGAAGGTCTGGAGGCGGTGAATGACGGAGCAGTGTGCTTGGGGCCCCAGCTCACCTTGGCAGTGGTGGCCTGGGGGTGCTGGTCACCTCAGGTAACTGGCAGACGCAGGTGTGTGCACGGCTCGTGAGGAGCATTCAGGGAGGTGGGGCGGTCTTGCTGCCCCAGGACCTGCTTGTGTGCTTTTCTGTTTATCTGCCCTCAGCTCTTGGAGGAACAAGTCCTCTGGTTTCATTTTTCAGAAAAGAACAAAACGTGCTTTCTCAGCAAAGACAAAAGCAAACTTATGTTCTGACGCACAGACGCCTCCAAGAAGGAGGAGAAGAACGTGACCTTTATTTTCCAGGCGCTGCTTCAGCTGGGCCTGAGGGCTGACGCACTGGGGTCAGATCAAAATTGCCGGGGCTGGCACACATGCCATCCCAGCCGTCGGTGTTTCCAGCTCCTACAGGAAACTCTGGCTCCACACTCCTTCCTTCCTCACCAAAGGCTTTCACCACCCACCTGCCAATTCCCTCGCCCCCTACTCTCTACCACCAGAGCCAAGGATGTGGCCACGGGGGTGACTGTGCCCAAGTCCCAGCCCAGGGTTAGCATCATAGACCATTTCCAGGGTCTGCCAGCCCCAAAGCATTGTGACCACATCTGAGACCACTTATTGCTCGATTAAGATAGATGGAAAGAACTAAAGATAGAGCTAGAACTAGGGATAGAGATGGAGATGGAGATGAAGCCAGAGATGAGATGCAGAAGGATGTTGAAATGGAGAGAGATGGGGATGGATGGGAATGGGGATGGAGGTGGGGATGGGGGTGGGGATGGAGATGGGGATGGGGTTAGAGAGAGACAAAGGTGGAGGTAGGGATAGGGATAGGTGTGGGGGTGGAGAAGAGGATAGAGGTGGAGAGATAGAGGGTTTGCTGTAGGGTAGAGATGGGAGAAGATCCAGTCTGCCCCTGAAGATGTGGGTGTCCCAGTGGGGAAGGCTGGGAGGAGTGAGGGTGAGATCCTACCTCTGTCCTGCCCAAGGCAGACCCCCTCCACTGTGAGTGAGGGATGCTTTCAGGTGGGCGTCTCTAGGCAGGAGCTATCTAGTTCGGAAGGGAGCAGGCTTTGTCCTCCCACGTCAGTAGCTGCTTTAGGGCCCGGTGAGGGTGTGGGCCGATCAGACCGTGCTCTTGAGGGACCCCAGTCAGATGTGTCACACGGGGTGGGGTATCTCTACGGAAGCCGTACACTTCTCAGGAGACGCTGGGGACGCACCACAGTGCCTTGCCGAGGGTGGTGGATGCGCCAGATGGTTCCCTGGGGCGTCAGAGGCTGGTCTGGCCCGCACATCCCTGCTGACTCCGGCGCAGACAGATGTGTCTCTGCATGCACTGTGCTTTCTCTTTGCATGCAATGGGACAATTTGGTTTTAAAAGAATGGAAACAAAAGCTGAGAGACCATTTCCTACACAGATTTTATCAATTTCTGCATCTCAGAGGCTGTGGCCCATGACTGCTGAGCCTGATGTGGGGAGGGGCCCAAGGTCCGGGGAGCAGAAGCACGTTTCAGTTGCACAGATGTGTTCTCCAAGGAGCCATTAGTCCCAGGAGACGGATTCCAAGCGCCGCCCCGGCTCTGGGCTCCCACCCTCCTGGGGATCCTAAGCTATGTGAGGAATCCGATTCCGTGCAGTACCCCCTGAATGCACCAGCGAGGTTGTCCCTGGGAATGGGCGCTGTGGGGTCAGGCCCATCCTTCCAGAAGGAATTCCCAGCCAGCAGGTCGGGGCTTCCAGGCAGGTGGGCAGGCGGCCTGGGGCGGCCACCCGAGCTGGCCGTCACCTGCTGGGCTCACAGCTGCGGCTGCGGCTGCGGCAGGTCTGTGGTGCCAGGTGGGGGGACACACCCGGGCTGTCCTTTTACTGGAAGTGCTTTTGCAGGAAGCCCTTAACCTTCAAGCTTTCAATCCTGTTTCCCCGCAGCAGCCCCGTAAAGTGCTCTGCAGATACAAGATGTTCTGAAAGCAAATCTAAGCACCAGCTCAGCCCCCAGTTCTCCTCCATGTGCTCGTGTACCTCAGACCTCACTTTGCCCTAAAATAGACCTGGAGAATCACCGTGACCTTGACAAAGTCCCGACTATTTTTGCATTAGCGTCTCGGGGGACTGCAGCAATGACTCACCCATGACAAATCTTTCCTTTATGTTCCTCTGAAACCCACCCCACCCCTTCCAGAGATACACAGCTGATGCAGAGCCTGATGGTGTTTGAACGCAGCCCCACACGCTGGCTTTCACACAGGGGGAAACCCGCTTCATAAGTTGCACAAGAAGGGTGTCCCCGCCAGGCCCATCCCCGTCTGCCTGCACGGCTGTGTCCAGGCCCCCACTGACTCCTGCTGGTGGACGGAGCCCCAGAGCCTGTTTCCTGGAGAACCTCCCCGAAGCCTTTGTTTAGTTAGAGCTCTTAGAATTCGGCGCCTCTCAGCCACTGAAGCCCTTGGGGTGGGGCGCGCTGCCCGCCAGGCCCACCAGGCCTGGGTTTTTCCGATGGGTGTAAGTGCAGGGGAACACGCCTTCCCGTTAGGCTGCTGCCTCATTACTTCTAATCTCTAAGTTTTCCTTCAAAGGAAATGATCTCAGTTCCATGGCTCACAGATTCTGTTCCTGTAAATTCGCCTACTCCCTGAGATTTACTGGGGCCACAGATCAGTACTGTGTGCTTCCGTGGTCATTGGCCGCGGTCGTTGCAGGGAGCGCTGGTCAGCTCGAGGCCCAGCGCCCGTTCCCAGCCGACGTGGAGCGGCCAGCTCTGCCTTCCCGGTTCAGCTCCGACTGTGGGGTGTCCTCTTCCAGATCTAGGTGGTGGCCGCCTTCTGCATTCGCCGGTGGTTTCATTTTAAACAATCCGCCCCCCTCCCGAGCTGGGGCAGGGCTGAAGCGCTGCCTGGACTCTGGGCGCAAGGGTGCACCTCAAGGGGAAAACCCATGTTAGAACAGGCTTCCCGCAGCCGGAGTTCATGTTGCCGCACGAACAGTACGTTAACGGGGAGGCTTTCCATAGCGACAGACAGGAAGTAGGTCATCTGTTGGCTGGTTGATAAAAACGTGACTGTTTCCCCCAGAGCTAAGGTTCAGCGACAGCTGATTCACGTTTGAGGCCACTTTCTAGAACACAACCCTACCAACTCTGAATCGACCCCACCGAGGACTCCTGAAACCTCACAGCTTTCAGTCTTCCATAGACGTGACTACTTTCTGTTCTGTTTCACCTTTAACCCCAAGGTGTGTGAAGTCACAGGGCTGGCCGGGGCCAGGCTTCTGGGCACAGGGTGCAGGTCCTACGGAGGCAGCTCTGGCAGGGCCCTCGGGGGACAGGGCTGCCGTGTGCGTGAGGGCGCACGAGTGTATGCGGACGTGTGGGTGAGTGCGTGTGGGCCAGGGCTCACCGTGGCACAGACAGCCCCCGGTGGGCACCTCTGGGCACACGCGGACTCCCCGTCTGTGCCGGAAGCTTCTGGAGTAAAGGTCTGCTGCGCTCACCAAATCACACTGAGCTCAAAGGGAAATCAGAGATGAGAGTACTTACCCCCTCTTTCTGGGCGAGAAAGAAGAGCCTACACATCAAATCATGGCTCTGGGGACGCAGAATGTTTCCTGGAAACCTCAGGCCCCTGAGCTGACGTGACGCCTGAGGATGCTGACGGGGTCCAGGCTATGAGCAGCGCCAGGGCTGGTGACTGCTCCTGCCCACTTCTGGCCTCACCGTGTCTTCCAGACACTGTCCCTGGTCCCTGGGGAAGGGGGAGTTGGGGCCATGTGCAGACTCCCAGCTTCCCGCTCCTGGACCAGCTGGGCCGGCCCTGTCCCCATCAGAGCACCCCCCGCTCCAAGAATGGCCCAGCTGGCCCCATGGCACCACTGTCCTTAAAAGGAGCTTCTCTCGGGGACCCTTATGTTGGGAATCCCAAGCTGGAGTTGGAGGCAGGAATCCAGGCCCTGGGCGCATCCGTCCTGTCCCCAGAGATCTTCTCTGCTGAGGTCACGGCTTTTTCCAGCTCTGAGGCATTCTGGATCCTTCCCAGGGCAGAGGCTGACAGGCAGGATTGTTCCAGGACAGGAAGAGGCCGTGGTCTTGTAATCCTGCCTATAGCAGTGGGGAACGGAGGGGGCACTTAGCCTGGGAACCCCTCAGGAAGTGAGAACAATGGGGAAGCCACCCCTGCCCGCCCGCCTCCAGGCTGCAGTGCAGAGCTGGTTCGTGGGGGTCCTTGACCCCAGACTCTCCCCTCACTGGTCCTCGCGTGGCAGCGGCTGGTGGGTGTGCGTTAACTTGTCTTACGCCTCAGAACAAGGTTCCGAGGTAGCAGGGTTTGCCCTTTGTTATCGGGGTGACTGAGATCCTGGCTCCTGCGCAGCCTCTGTGCACCCGCGACCCCGCCCACATTCAGATGTGCGTGTTGTCAGCGTCTTCTCCCGTTACAGCCCCTGTCAGCTTTCTCCAGGGTGTCTTCACTAGCGGCTCTTCCCGTAACCCAGTGCGGCCAGCCAACCGCTCCCTCCCAGGTGTGCGGGTCACTTCTGGCTCCTGCTGTCCTTTGCAGCCCCTCACACCCGAGGTGAGGCGTGACGGTGGCCTGCACCCTGGCAGCTGCACTTTGGCTTCTGGTGGGCTCCTCCCTGGGGGACGCCAGCAGGAGTCAAGACTGGGAGCTGGGTGAGGTCAGGGACGGACTCCACAGGTGCCCCCACCGCTCACTGAGGGTCAGTGAGTCCCTCCACCTTCAGGACCCGCTCCCCACAACTCCCTCTGGCTTCCTGAAAAGTCCCTCCCTTTCCCTGGTGTTACCTCCCAGTGTGCCCTGCATCCTATATTGGGTTCCTTACACGCTGCCCACATCCTTGTCAATGATCTCTTCCTAAAATTCTCCACAAATGCTTTGTTCTGAGTGTGCCCTGTTTCTTGCCAGGACACTGACTGGTACAGTAGCCACACCTGTGCACCATGCTTGTGAAATCTTTCCCAACCTCAATGTCTAAAAGACAGTCATGCATGTTTTCCACTTAGAATTTACTGTTTTGTCTTTAACATTTATGTCCTTAACCCATGCGGAGTTAGGTATATCTTTTTTGATGTGAGTAGCCACTTTTTTCTCGCTCCATTGGCAGAGGGTGTCTCCTTCCCCCTCCCCACCTTGCTCTCTCTTCTACTCACATGTATGTCTGCTTCTGGGGTCTCTATCCAATCCCGGTGGCCAGTTGTCTACCCACACAATAACCTTGAATCACCTCAATTACTGTAATTTCATGGTGATCCTGACATGTGGTAGGGAAATCCCCACTCCCCTTTCAGAAATGCCCTGTATATTCCTGGTCCTTTATCCTTCTGTGTACATTTTAGCCTGATCCCAGCATGTCCCATGAAATACCCTGTTGGAATTTTGATTGGAAATGCATTGAATTTATGCATCAATTTGGGGAGAATTGTCATCTTTATAACATGTGCCCCTATCCATGAATATGGTATGCCATTCCATGTATGTCTTTGAAATTTTTATCTTGATGAAATTTTATAATTTCTACTGCAGAAGACTTAAACTTTGTTAGATTTATCCTTAAACACTTGGTATTCTGTGATTCTGTTGTAAATATGTTTTCTATTTATTCCTTTTCTGGGGAATTGTTTGCTACTCGTGTACAGAAATCCAGCTGACTTTTGTACATTAACCTTCTATAGAGTGACTTCACTAATCTCTCCTACGTATAATAATTTGTTTGTAGACTCAGGTTTTAATGTAAACAACCATAGCTCCTGAAAACAGCAGCTTTACCTCCTCCTTTTCAATCCTTGGTGGTGTCACACTGAATGTTAGATGAGGTAGAAGTTACAGGGTGGCAGATTGAAAATTCATACAAGAAGGAACTTTCTAGCAATAAAGCAGCATAAAACAGGGGGCCTGCTGACGTCAGTTGTTTTCTTTGTGAAGGGAGCACAGGTGAGTTTGGAGCAACCCATTCCTCGGAAAGCAGGAAGGAGTCTGGTGCAAAGGTAAGGCAGGTGTAGGTGGTGCTTAAGTGCCTTCCAACCCCCCCCCCCCAGCGCTTTTTGAGGTCCTGGTTCACTTCCTTCCCCGAGGGGCGCTGGGGGTGGCAGCGGTTCTCAAGTCCAGAAACCAGAAGTGCTTGGGGCAGCTGCCTAAGGTCTGGTTCACAAGTTCCCTGTCTGCCCGAAGAGCAGAGGCTGCAGGAGGCTCTGAAGCCCCGCCACACCCTGAGCCCAGTGGCCCATCTGGAGGCACACTCCCCCCGGGCTGTGGCGTTCACGCCTCCCTGCCACCCTGCGCCCTCGGCATGGAGGCCAGGCACTCAGGGCACTCTTCTGCTGGAACCCTGCCCAGCAGCAGTTCCCCAGGCTGGCCCTTCATCAGAACCACTCAGGGCCCCGTGGGACACCCAGCCAAGCCTCTCTGCAGATTCTCATGTTACAGGGTCTTGGGCAGAGCCTTAGAATCTGTATTTGTAGAAGCAACACTCGGGTGATAATGACAACCAGGACGCAGCCCCTGGTAGGGACCACCCCGTGGCCATCCTGTGGGACCACCCACGGTGAACTGATGGGCTCCACTGGACCTCCCACCCACAGACTGCACCTAATGAAATGTTCTTACCTGAACTGAGAAGTTCTTATCTTAGTGTGGCCCACCCTTGCCTATGAGGAGGTTTCTGGGGACCTGGGAGAGGGTCCCAGGCAGGCAGGAGGAGGGGCTTAGGGCAGGGCAGAAGGTGGAGAGGTCCACCCAGAAGGTCCATGGGGTGGAGAGGGGAGAGAAGAGTGATAGCGTCCCCAGTAGAGGTCCTGAGCCCTGGGGTGCATGTCTCGTCTAGTGATGGAGGGCTCGGCTGAAGGGAAGGGAAGGGAAGTCGGGGCTGAAGAGGTGAAAACAGCCGACGCCAATCAGGCTGATGTTGGAAGCACTTCAGCGGGTCCCTGTCAGGATAAAACCCCAGCTTCTCAGCAGAGCCATGAAATCCCGAAGAACCTAGGCTCTGCTTGGTCTGCAGCCTGGCTCTACCTACTGCCTCACCCAGGCCAGCCGGGCCCTTGGCCGGTACCCAGTGCATGTGCTGTTTCAAGGGCATCGGAACTTGTTCTGATCCCACGTGCAGACATGCAGACACAGAAATGACGTCATGAAGGAAGAAGTTTATACCCACAGACCCCAAGAATCAGGAGACACGTCACACCAGTCAGGGCCACATGCGGAAGCACCAGGGTCGGTCCGGAGGCAGAGGGAGTGAGAGGAAAACGTGGGCAAGTGTTAGATGGTGGTTTCCACAGGAAGGATGGGTGAGCAGGGTCAGCAGGCTTGGGATTGGCTGGTCTGAGTCATTCCAGCAGGTGCTGGACACAGGGGCTGTCCCCAGGTATCTGGCACCTGGCCTGGGCGATTAGGGCAGGTGGACAGCGGCCCAGAGTGAGAGTGCCCTGTGGGGTGGGGGGGTTGGGGTGTGGGCTCTGATTGGTGCCTTTGCATTTGAAAGAAATGTTTTCTGTCTCTAGGATTAGCTAACCTGGGAGGGGCAGGCCCTCCAGGGGCAGCAGAGCCCCGATTTCAAAGCATCAGACAGAAAATAAAAGGCGTGCTCGGCACACGCGCACACCAGGACATCATGCCTCTTCACGGGCGTTCCCCTCTGGGGGGCTCTTCTCTGGACCGATCAGGGAATTTAACATCAGCTCTGGCCTGAGCTCCATGGAGCTGAATATCCCGTCCCGGTGTCCCTGCTTCTGTGCTTCACAGAAGCCCCCTTCTTCATCTGGAAGGTCCTCTCCCCCTCCCTCACCCCGTCCACCTGGCGTCCACCTGTGTGCTCTCCAAGCCCAGGTCAAGCGTGACCTCTTGGGTCGACCCTTCCCGGGCCTCCATCAGGTGCGATGCTGCCCGTCGGTGTGGATTTCCAGGGACAGGTCGTGCTCATTTTTCTGGTGTAGCTTTCAATAGTGACCCCTTCACTCTCCCAGCTGTCTCGGTTTAGACAGTGAATTCCATAGTCACCCTACATGATTACGACTTTGTCACGACACTTGTCCTTTTTGAAATTGCATATGAGTCTCTCCTGACCGACTGTAAGTTTCTGGAGACGGGGTGTCATTTTCCATTGATTTACTCTGGACCATAGGGGTGCACACACAGTGGACTCAATAAATATTTATAGTTCTCAGGCGTATCTCCACTCCTCCTCGTGAGAGAAGGTGGGGGAGGGGAGCACGGAGGGGAGCTTGGGGGTATCCCCCCTGCCTCACACCCGCAGTGCGCGTGTGGTTGTCTCTGCCCTCCGCTAGTTTTTCTGTGTCCAAATGTCGCTATAGTACTAGACATACTGTGGACTCACTTTTTTGTTCTTTTTTATTTAATAGTAAGATGTGATCCACATGTTTTATAGACTTTATTGCAGTCATTTTCAACCTTGCATCATGTTCCGTTGTCGACACGCCCTAACTCACCCAAGTCATTTCCAACCGTTGGTCGTTCCCATTGCATTTTGTCGGGGTACATAACGTCCCGCTGAACCTCTCTCTGAATGTGTCTTGGGAGTCACCTGAATCACTTCCTCGCGATTCAGCCCAGGAACAACACGGCATTAGAGAATCTGAACATTTGTATGACTCTTAATCTATGTTGACAAAACGTGCTCTCGACATAAAGAAAGAAAGAAGGAAGGAAGGAAGGGAGGGAGGCAGGGAGGGGGGAGGAGGGATGGAAAAGAAACCAGGTTACACGGCTGTTGGGTTTCTGGGCGTGAGAAGAAAGACTTCATGCCTTAAAAAGGGTGGTAGACCTCGGAGTTACTATAAGAAAACCAGAAAACACTCACGTACCCACACACGCACACACAGGCACACGTGTACACGCATGCCCATTTGATTACCAGGCGTGGTCCCTCGCAGCCCCCAGAACCCAGGCAAGCACCACGGCCATGTCCCCTGTCCCCACGGGGCCCTGGGCAGTGCTAGCCGCAGATATCCCCTGAGCTCAGGGGTTGGGCATGCTCGTTTGCAGGTGAACTGAGATTGGTCCCCCTGGAGGTGCTGGGTGAGTGGGAGGGTTGAGGCCCAGCTGTCCCTGAGGGAAGGAGTCCACCGTGTGTTTGGGGATCCCAGGCACCTATCCCTCCACCACCAGTGCCGCCTGGGTGGTCAGAGGGCGTTCTCCCTGGCCTGTCCCCGCTGGGCACCCTGGGAACCTTCACCATCACTGGGCTTTCCTCTCCAGGCCTCCTCAAGGGGAGCAGCACCTCTGCCACCAGCACAAGGGGTGGGGTCCACACAGCCAGGAAGGAGCTCACACCTGCCCAGGGGCCCAGGCGGCTCCCTGTCACGGTATTTCTGTAGCTCGCAGCCTGTGACTCAGGGCTGGCTGGCTTCCCGGCCCGGTTTCCTTTTCCTTTCACCATAAATAAAACCAAGACCGGCTGAGGGCGTCTCTACAGGGTCTTTGTACAGGCTTGTCAGGGTGCAGACAAGGGCCCTGCAGCGAGCGAGCGGGATGGGACCCTCCAGAGCCTCCTTCCCGCACAGGCGGAGTCCAAAGCCAAGCTGGTCAGAGGGAAGGGCCGAGCCTGGCGTCCTTCAGGCCTTGGAAAGAGGGCACAGCTGGCCGTCGGCGTCCTCTCTGCCCGCCAGGCCCTGCACCCGCCCTTTCCTCCTCCTTCATCCACAGAAAGCCCAGAGGGAGGCTGAGGCAGAGAGAAGGGCCCGACAGAAAACAGGAAAAGGGGAAGCAGATGGGGAAGTGGGTGTGAGCTCAGAGGAAGGGGGACAATGGAGGAGGAGGAGACAGAGGGGGCTGGGCAGGGCGGGGGGCAGGCAGGGGCATCTGGGTCCACCCCCTCCTGGGCTCCGTCCTGGGCCAGCACCCCAGGTCTCCCTGCGTGATTCAGGGGGGCTCATGTGTCCCGTCACGGGTCCGGTGGCACAGGACGGGAACTGGTTGGGATGCCCCTTCAACCAAGAACTTTCCTGGAGAGTCCACATTGCATCACAAAAATTCATCGCCATTTGTGGTTCTGGTCTTACACATTCTAAGTTACTTTTCTTGTTGTAAAAGACATCATACACCCAGAAGTACATTTATAATACATACACGGAGTTTAAAGAATAACAACTTAAAAATTGCACCCAAATACACCACTGTCTCTTCCAGTGGCTCCAGCAGCCACTCTGAGATGAGGATTCCAGCCAAGGAGGTGACCCCAGGAGACACAGACAGGTGGGCAGTGGGGCGGGGGGATGGGAGGGAAGCCAGCCTGGGCCCTGGAGACACCTGTGGACCCCGAGGCTCAGGGACACCCCCCATGATGGCGAGGGAGCCGGCATCTGACTTACTGTGTGGATCTGAGAAAGCCCTCCGGCAGGTGAAGAACAGACGCTGCTCTTGAATTCCCGACGGGGTGCCCTGAGCTGGCAAGGCCCGGGGATTTGGGGGGGCCCGAAGGTGTCTGCTGCCCTGCCACCTTGAGAAGAGGGCCAGTCCCGTCCCCCAGAGCCTCTCCCCATCACTCTTTATAATGAACACCATGCGCACTGGTTTCACTTTCCGAGCTTTATAAAGAACCGTACTGCATGTCCTCTGCTCACTTTCCCCACTCGGTTATTGACAGAATTTAATGAGGGGAGCCGGACACGAAGGGGAGAGGGCCGAAACCTGAAGCGGGCAACTTCGAGCTGCCGGAGGTGAGCAAAGGGAGACGCTGCCACCAGAGCGGGAGCCAGCTGGGCAGGGGTCCTGACGTGGAGGGGCTGCCCACCTACAGGCCCCCTGAGGCCAGAAAGATGGAAGAAGCCCTGGCTTTCCCCTCCTCTCACCCTCCCGTCTCAGCGAGCACCTCCGTGGGCTGAAGCTCGACTACAGCCCCTTGCTAAGGGAGCCGGGAAGGGTGGTTTTCAGGTACAGAGCAGAGGGGAGGGGGGGGGTGTGTCTCAGCAAGATCAGCCACTTGTCTGAGTTCACACGCACGTCTGCAGAGTACTCCCTGCTGGGGGACTTTGGGTCGGTTCCAGTGTTTCCTCCTATAATCCTTCTTGTGCGTGTCACCCGATACACACATACCAGATGAAAGTGTTTCTCTAGACAGTGTATTCCAAACTTTCTGACCACAATATTTTCATGGTGACACAGGGCACACCCACATGACTGAAACCAGTGGTTATGAAGGAATAGTTACCCTAGACTGTGCAATGTTTGCTGACATTTACTACCCTATTTTCTATTATTGTTGTTGTTCTTACCATCATCACCAGCATCATCACCATCATCACCACCAGCACCACCATCACCATCACAACCATCACCATGACCACCACCACCATCACCATCACAACCATCACCATGACCGCCACCACCACCACCATCACCACCACCATCACCATCATCACCACCATCATCATCATCATCACCATCACCATCATCACCACCACCATCACCATCATCACCATGACCACCACCACCATCATCACCACCATCACCATCACCGTCATCACCATGACCACCAGCACCATCACCATGACCACCAGCACCATCATCACCATCACAACCATAACCATGACCACCATCACCACCACCACCATCATCATCATCACTGCTTTCATCATCTTATGAAACTGATTTCATCACTCACTAATGGGTGTACAGTTTGAAGAACACTGGTCCAGACTACGTGTCTAAGAATGGCATTGCAGCGTGGTGTGGCAAGTGTATCTTTAATTCTACTGGGAAATGTCAAATAGTCTTCAAAGCAGCACCACCCCACATGCCCATCGGCAGTGTAGGAGAGTTCCAATCGCTCCCCATCCTTACCGATGTGGGGTGAGTACCCAGTGGAATCTCTTAGTAGGTTTAATTTGCATTGTTTACTAATGGGGAAGAGCAAGTTTTCATTTCTTTATGAGCCATTCCTACATCTTTTCTGTGACATTTGTTTTTGTGTTTCTTTTATGTCATTTGATTTTCTCCTTTTAAAATGTGTAGATGTTCTTTATGTATTCAGGATACTAACCTTTTGTGGCAAGTGTCTTATCTCAGTTTTCAGCTTGTCTTTTCACTTTCATACTTGTGTCTTTTTATGAACAGTTCTTTAGTGTAGTCGTATGTATCAATCTTGTTATTTATGGATGAATGTTTTGTGTTTTAAGAAATCCTTCCTCCCCTTGTGATCATTAAATATTCTTCTATATATTCAGTTTAAAATACTTTTCCATTTGCATTCCTTTAATGTATTTGGAATTGATTACTATTTTTGAATCACATTCTGAGAGCAGGATTCAGTTTCCTTCTTAACTACGTACGTACTAACATTCCTGCACCCTTTGTAAGGCCGTTCCTTTCCCACTGAGCTGTAAGTGCGTTAACTGCATTTGTTTCCATATCTGTGAGGGTGGGCTTTGGGGCTTTCTACCCTGTTTGGTTAATCTCTTTGTCTATCCCTCTGCTGATACTACACTGCCTTAATTACTGTATCTTTTAATACATCTTGATACCTAGCAGGGCAAATTCCCCACCTGGATCTTCTAGATAACTTAACAATTCATGGACGTTGGTTCTTTCACACAAATCTTGATTCAATTTGTGAAGTTCTAAAAACTCTGGTACTTTATTTGAATTGCATCGAGCCTGAACACCTTTAGAGACACTGGACATCTTTATGAAGATTTGGTCTTCCTATTCATGAACAGGGAATTTCTCTCCATTTATGAATATCTTCTTTAATGAATTTCCAGGGCAAAGGGATCTGCTGTATTTATTAAACAGCTTGCAGGGTGGGTATGAGAGTGTGCTAATTGCTCAGCACTTCCAGAAGAAGCCTCAGGCCAAGAGACACAGGTGCTGACATTGAATTTTAGTGGCCTGTGCTGAGCCTCCAGGGGAAACAGGGGCATCACAGCATCTGCTACCTGCGAGGAACAGGATTTTAAAAAAGGAATTCCTGTAACTGCAAGAAAAATCCCCTTGTTCCAAGCCCACTCATTTGCTACGAGCTTTTTGTTTTTTCACATATGGATGCAAATCAAACATTTCGTTTGTCATCTTCTCGACGTGACCTTCTAGAAAACAGTAGTCCTATTTGCCAGCACTTGGTGTATTGAGATGAATAGTGTGCCCACAAAATTCATATCCTTCCAGAATCTCAGTACGTGGCCTTACTGTGAAATAGGGTCTTTGCTGGTATAACTGGTTAAGATGAGGTCGCACTGGGGTGGTGGGGGCGCTAATCCAATATGACAGGTGTCCATGTATGAAGAGAGAAAGAGACATTGAGAGACACACAGGGAGGAGACACCTCGTGAAGACAGAGGCGGGGACTGGAGCGAAAGCCAACGGACGCCGAGGATCCCGGAAGGGAGGACTGGAAGGGCGCTCCCTCACAGCCTCAGAGGGAACCAGCCCTGCTGGGGCCACCCCCAGGCCATGGCCCTGCCAGCAGTGTCCCAGTGTGGGTCACGATGGCTCTGGAAGGCCAGAAATTCTGGGGTGGGGGTGAGGCGGCGGCCAGCATCCCAGCTCCTCCCGGGGGCCACAGGGAGAGCCATGGGGCGGGAGCTGCCCCCCACCCGGCCCCTCTGACGGTGCCCACGTCCGTGACTGGCACTCGGCTCTCTTGTGTGCCGCCAAGACCTATGCTGGCCACTCGACGGTCGTCACCCGACATGGAGTCAACTCCAGGACACTGGACCCCTCGGGACATGTCCCTTTGCGGTGACAGTGGCTGTGCTTACAGAGGTGTGGGCGCCCAGGGACCCCATCCTGGCAACTGGAGTCTGGGGGACACCAGTCGGGGAGAGTGAGCCCCTGGAGGGCATCTGAGTGCCTCATGCTGGGCCGGCGGCTCCCTTGCACTGGCTGCACTGACCTCCTGCCCGTGGCGGAGATGGGCCAGTGTGGCGTGAGGACCCCAGCCACGGGCCGGCGGGGGGCTGCTGGACCCCCCGGCATGCTCCTCGGCTTCTCCTGCCACGACGCCTGGAACCCGCTGGAGGCCAGCTGCGGCACCTCGTGCTCAGTGTCGGGAAGGAAGGACCCAGGAGCTGCTGGCTTCCCTCCTGGTGCCGCTTCAGAACCAGTGGCTGCAGCCCGGTCACTTTCAGGCCGCGCCTCCCACAGGTTCCCTGGGCCTGCTGCCCCCGAGCCCGTACATCCCCTTACCAGGTGGTACCACGTGCCCAGCCCCTCAGCAACATGTGCGCACCCCTGCTGCCCTGGGGTCTATACGCCCCGGGGTCCCTCGCGCTCCCCACCTGCCTTCCTGATCCCTAGTCTCCATCCCAGTGCAGCCCCGGGTTGCTCAGCTGCTAGACTCGCCCTAACCATACGCTGGCCGGCCCTACTGACAGCCCAACCTCCCAGCCACCCCCAGCCTCTCCAAGCTCCTCCCCTTCCAGCCCGTGATACCCGCAGTGTCCGGCCCACGCCCCGGGCTCCCCAAGCTAAGCCCCCCTTTGCCAAAGTACAGCCCACCCTGTCCTTCCTGCGGCCCCAGCTCAGGGGAGCACCCCACCTCCCCACACGGTCTCCTACCAGCCCCCCCTGGTCACCCACCACCTCATAATACTCCTCCCCCCACTCCCAGTCTTCTCGCCTACCAGCCCAGCCATCAGCCGATGACAGTGAGGGGGGCTCGAGGGTGGGCAGACACGGTGGCCGCTGGCTGGGGCGAGGGTGACCTCCGCGGCCCTCCCACCCCCTGGCAAGGCATTGAAGGAAAACCATTCCTCTATGCACAGCAGTTCTGACACCAAACATGTGGGCTCCCCCACCAGGCAATGCTGACACTACCACCCAGAGTTAGTGCAGACCCCACGGGTTAAGGGCTCAGTCCCGCGAGACTGTCCCCCCCCGACACCAGTTGCCGGGATGGGGTCCCTGGATGCCCACACCTCTGTCCGGCTTGGTGACAAAGCAGAGGTTCCCACGAACCCCTCTTCGGATTCAGTAACTTGCTAGAACGGCTCACAGAACCCAGGAAAGCCCTTTGTTTACTATAACTGGTTTATTCTAATGGGTGTAAGTGAACAGCAGATGAAGGGGTCACAGGGCGAGGTCCAGGATCCTGAGCACACGAGCTCTGTCCCCGAGGCGTGGGGCGCGTCACAGCCTGGGCAGGTGGGTGTGTTCACCAAGCCGGAAGCTCTCTGAGCTCGGAACTCTTCCCTGTAGGGCTTTTATGGAAGTTGCAGTGCGCAGGCACGACGGATTAAAGTATTAGCCATTGCTGACGAATACAGTCTCCAGACCCTCTCCCTTCCCCGGGCTGAAAGGGCCGAACTCTGATTCTGTGGCTGGTTTCTCTGGCGACAGCCCCATCCTCCCAGGGTCACCTCATTAGCATAAGCTCAGGTGTGGATGAAAGGGCTTGCTATGAAGAGCAGAAGACCCCTCTCTCCCCCCCACTCGGGGAATTCCACGGGTTCTGGAAGCTCTGTGCCAGGCCCAGCCGTGTGTCACAAAGCCCTTTGCGACCAAGTTCCCCGTGAAGTCCTGAGTCCATTTCCGATGGGCTTTCTGTTGTGGTCCCACGTGTGTGTGGGCGGCTCCCTCCTACCCCACCCCGGTGTCCCCTCCTGGCCTGCGGCTTGATGGGTGCGGGGGGGCGACGTGAAGTTCTTAGGGTGATTCCCGCTCAGGATCCTTCCACCTAAGCCTCAGTAGGAACAAAGCTGAGGTTGCCTTTTCCCTGTTGCTTTACTTTTTGAAGCTTAAATAAAGTTTACTAATTTTGACCACCACCACCAATGACAGGGTGGCGTTTGGTTATAATCTCAGCTAACGGCTGTTTACCATGTGCTCCCAGCCAGGGTGCAACTGTCTCTAGTGAAGTGTTTGTAATAGCTTTATTGACATGTAATTGACATACGATAAGCTGGAGATGCAGTGTGCATTTGATGTGGGTGGCCTCTGTGTACACCTGGGAACCCGTCCACATGGTGGACAAATACATCAGTGTGTGATCCGCAGGGTGTCCTGGCCATCTGGCATCTGTGTTCCCTGTTCCCGCCCAGCCCAGCCCAGGCACTGGTGCCCCTCTGGTGCTCCCAGGACCTCACAAGGACGGAGCCATCGTATGTACGTTCTGTCTGGCTTCTTTCACTTGGCACGAGATTTTGACGTTTACTGCTTTTAGTGCAGATCAGTAACTAATTCCATTCTACTGCTGAACGCCGCTCCTCTGCAGAGAAGTTCCACAGCCTGTTTATCGTCTCACCTCCTCGTGGACACTCACTTGTTTCCACGTTGGGGCTGTTGTGCACTTTTGGGTAGGGTCTCTGTGTGGACAGAAACCAAGGAGTGCGTGGTTGGATCGTAGGTAGGTGTATGTTTAACTTTGTAGGAATCGGCCAAACTGGTTTCCAAAGTGTTTGTTCCACTTTATACCCAAGATTAGTGGCAAGAGTTCCGGTGCCTCCACACCCTTGGTGACACATGGCCCAGTTGTCTTTAAATCCTGGCCCTTCCAATAGGGGTGTGGGCATCTCCCTGGGCCTCAGCGCGAATCTCCCCAACAACGGACGATGTGGAGCGTCTCCCGTGCTCTCCCGGCTCCGTAGCCGTCTCTCTCTGTCGGCCCTCGCTCCCCTTGCCTATATGCTTCTTCTCAAAAAGTATTGTTGGGTGGAGGGTTCAATAAATATCAATGAAGTCTAGAGAGCTGACAGCATTGTTCATGTCTTCTGCGCCGTTAGTGATTTTTCTGTCTACTTGTTCTAGCAATCAGTGAGAGTAGAGTGTTGACATAACTACAGTTGGGACTTTATTCCTCCCTCCCGTTCTATCCGGTTTTGCTTCACATATTTGAACCCTGTTGTTTAGGTACACACTCGTCTGTGACTGTGATGTCCTCTTAGAGAACTGACTCCTTCACCATTACTTAATGTCCTGCTTTATCTGTGATAATATTCCTTCTTCTAAAGTCTGTTGATGTCAAGGTAGCTACTCTGACTTTATTTTGGCTAGTGATTGGCGTATTTTTTTTCATCCTTATACCTGAAACTTACATGTCTTTGTATTTAACATGGATTTCTTGTAGACCTGGCATACTTCTCTTTTTAATCCCATCTGACCATCTCTACCTTTTACCTGGTATGTTTAGACCGTTCACTTTTAATGTGATCACTGATGATTGGATTAAAATTGTAATTTTGCTAGCTGTCTTCTACTTGTTTAATTGCTTTTTTGTTTCTCTTTTACTCTTTTTCTGCCTTCTTTTGGTTAATTGAACATTTTTTTTTATCATTCTGTTTTATGTCCTCTTGACTTACTACTTTTACCTCTTTAAAAAAAACTTTAGCGGTTGTCCTAGGGTTTACAATATAAATATTAAATTAATCAGTTTACCTTCAAATAGCATTAGATGTTTCACATACATTTCAAATACAATATTTCCTTAATTCCTCCCTCCCACCCTTCCTGACGTTACTATCATACATTTTACTTTCACGTACACTATCAGTGCAATACAATGCTACTGTTTTTCCTCTGGATGGCAGCTATAATTTATAGCAATTAAAAATAAGGGGAAAAAAGTTTATCTTATCTTCGTTTCTTGCATTTTTGGTACTCTTCATTTTTTGGTGAAGATCCAGTTGGCAGACTGATACCATATTCTTTCTGATTGAGGGACGTCATTTATCTTGTCTTGTAGAGCAGGAATGTCAGCAGTAAATTCCCATAGTTCTTGTTTATCTGAGATGGTCTTTTTTGTTTTTTTAATCCTTAATTTTTAAAAGATTTTCACTGGTACAGAATTCTGACCTAACACTTTTTTTCCTTTCAGGGTTATAAAGATATCCCTTCACTGTCATCTAGCTTGCATGGTTTCTGAAGAGAATTCTGCTATAACTCTTATCTTTATTTCTCTGAATGCAATGTATCTATCTTTTTCTCTGGTTTCCGTAGAGATTTTTCTCCATGGCTTTTTTATCTCAGCAGCTTGAATATGTTATGCATATGGTTTTTTTTGTTTTTTGTTTTTTGACTTTGGGGGGGCATTTATGCTGATGCATCTGCTCTGGGCTTCTTTGATCTGTGGTTTGGGGTCTGTCATTACCCTTGGAAAACATTCAGCCATTTTCGTCCAGATATTTCCTCTATTCCTCCCACTGTCTCCTTTCTCCATAAAATTTGACTCCAATTTTATGGACGTTAGACTGACATTGCCCCACAGCCCTTGGGTGCATTGCTCTGTTCTTTTTCATTCTGTTTTCTCTTTCTTCTTCAGGCTGGATAACTTCTGTAGAGCTACTTTCAGATTCACGGGTTCTTTCCTTGGCTAAGTGGAGGTTACCGATCAGCCTGTCAAAACCATTCTCCATCTGTTTACTGCGCTTTCCGTTTTCGGCGTCACTCGTTTCATTCTGTCTCGCTGTTTCTATCTCTTTTCAAGGAAGTACATTATTTTAAGCAAATGATTGAAAACAACTTAAATCTCGTTAAGGTGGGATCACTCAGTATGCTATTTCCATGGGATATGTGTGCAGTCATTTAAATAAACTTGTATATGGGGACTTCCCTGGTGGTCCAGTGGTTAAGACTCTGCACTCCCAGTGCAGGGGGCCCGGGTTCGGTCCCGTTCAGGTCACCCTGAACGGATGTTGCAACTAAGACCCGGCAGAGCCAAATAAATAAATAAATAGATACTTAAAAAATAAATAAACAAATAAATTTGTATATACTGATGTGTCAAGAGCTATCGTGTTAATGCAGCAAGGTTTATTTATTTTTTAATTAATTTATTTATTTTTGGCTGCGTTGGGTCTTTGTTGCTGCGTGTGGGCTTTCTCTAGTTGCGGTGAGCGGGGGCTGCTCTTCGTTGCGGTGCACGGGCTTCTCATTGCGGTGGCTTCTCTTGCTGCGGGGCACGGGCTCTGGGTGCACGGGCTTCAGTAGTTGTGGCACATGGGCTCAGTAGTTGTGGCTCTTGGGTTCTAGAGCACAGGCTCAGTAGTGTGGCTCACGGGCTTAGTTGCTCCGTGGCACGTGGGATCTTCCCGGACCAGAGCTTGAACCCGTGTCCCCGGCATTGGCAGGCGGATTCTTAACCACTGCGCCACCAGGGAAGCCCCCAAAGCAAGGTTTAGAACCACGAGCATTACCCCATGTATGTTTTTAAATTTTTACAAAACAACTTTCTACATTTCTAAAGTAGCAAATATGTATAAAATGTATGTTTAAAAGCCAGCAGAAGGATAGTGACAAGGACTAACTCGGCAGGAGGCTGAGGTGCGGAGGCGGGTCAGGGGGACCTTAGCTTTATTTGTAACATTTGGGGCTGTAGTGAGCTGTAATCGAGGCAATCCGATGGGCTCTCACTCTGACTGGGGGTGAGGGCAGGTGGAGGAGGGGTGGCCCAGCAGGTGGCGCCGGGGAAGGAAGCTGGAGGCTGTGTTAGGTACAAACCGGTCCCACCCTGGAGGTTCCATCCTGGGGCTCTCTTGTCTCTCGTGAGAAGGAGAACTTGGAATTGCCCTTCTCAGCTGAAATATACCTGTGCCCCTCCCTCCCTCCCTCCCTCCCTTCCTTCTGGTCTGCAAAAAGCAAAGACACCACCTCTCGTGGGGGGAGGGGCGAGGCTGAATTCCGCCGGAGGGAAGTGGGAAAACCACAAGCAAATAAACGGACAAGTGAACAAATAAAGGAACAAGAATGTTGGTGATAAGCGCTCTGCAGGGGAGTCAGCCAGCCCGACGTACTGGTGGCTGGGACGGCTCTGAGGACCAGGCGGCCAGGCTGAGATCCGCGGACACTGAGGGTGGGGCGGGGCAGGGAGGACAGAGGGAATCCCTGGCAGAGTCAGGGCTGGAGATGTTCTAATGCTGATCTTGAATGTGAGCAGACCCAGGTTGTGTGTGTGTGGTGTTTAGTTGGGGGTTGGTTTGTACTGAGCCGTCACCCTAGCTCACGTGCAGGGGGGAAAGCGACCCTCTGATTAACTCGTCTGAACGAGGTGGCTTTGTCACGGTCGCGCCCCAGGGAAGGGAAGGGAAGGGGCCGGGGGTTCTGTTTGTGCTGGAAGGCTGCCATGTGGGCAGGAAATGGGGGGCGGGAGAGTGGCCCAGACACCTTCCTTCCATCTGAGGGAGTTGGCAACGTGCGTTTCCTCCGCATTGATGAGCCGCAGTGGGGACAGGCAGTTCTCAAGAAATAGACCATCCTGGGCTATTAGACGATGCCCTTGGGAATTCGGGGACCCCTCCCCTTCCCCCATGACTCAACAGGAGCTGAGGCATTTCCGTGCAGCACTGAAGTGAGGAAGTGGCACGGTCCAAAATTAATAGAAATGTGTGTTATGAACCTTTGACAGTCACTTCTCACAGCTGGCTCGTCACCTCCTCACATGCGTGTTTCCCATCGCAGCACCTCGTGGCATCCACATAAACATTTCTCATTTAATTAGATTTTTCATTGGGATGTCGTAGTCTATTTCATGTACATCTCATCATTCACTTGCTGTTTCCAAATTCTGCTCTGACAAATCCCCCCATGAACACTGGCTTCATCAGCTGCCCTGCCCGGTGCCCAGGGTTCCGCTCGTCAGAGACTGAAGTCCGGGTGAAGCCGAGGGGAAGGACTGAGATGCACAGGCTGCAAAGGCAGTGGCAATTCCCATCTTTCACTTGGCAGGTAATTATCCAGCATCCACCAGAGGCAGGCGTCCCCCCAGGAGCTGCAGGTGCAAACACAAAAGGTGTGATGTCTGGGCACAAGGTAGGGGGCTGGCCTTGAGGGCAGCAAGCATGGAAACCAATAAATACACACCCTCGCTCACATAGTGACCAGTGAGGCGGAGAGAAGAAACTGGGCAATGGAGGAAGTGGGGGGGGCAGAGTCCAACAGAGGTCAGAGCCCAGGGCCAGGGTCAGCCGGTCCATCCACTGTCAGGCCACAACTGCGTCTCAGATCCAGCGGACCGGCCATTAGGGCCTGAGAACTGACGTGCGACTAGATACCCTTTTGGACACACTTTGTGCTTTTCACAGCGGGCTCTGCCTACCGTGTAACTTCTCTTCCTCTCCTGATGAAAAGTTACTTTTGTAGCACAGCAAGCCCCACGGTGTCTCGTTGGACACGAGGAGAAGGGACAGCCTGGGCAGAGGTCAGAGGTCCTGCCCTTTCCTCGTCCCTGGCCTTGCTCTGTGCCCCTGGCCCCGCGGCCCCTTCCCTGTACAGCCCCTCTCTCCCTGCACAAACCCACAGTCCCCAGCAGGACGCGCCCACGGAGCAGGCGGATGCCCGCTGCACAGGCCCCAGACTTCAGCAGGTCCACTGTGGTTCTGGAAAACCCTGTGTCGATCTAAATCACAAACCAACCCACAGCCTTCTGTGGGTGGGCGACGTCAGTCAAGCGTCCTGGGCTTGCGGGTCCCTGCCGGACGGGTGTCTGGGAGCCCCCAACCCTGCGCGTCACCAGGATGAGCTGGAAAGAGCACAGCACTTCTGTGTCACCTGTCGCTTACTTCTGTGTCATTTGTCATTTCTCCCTGCAGAAGGAGCCGCGAGACCCACTGCAGTGGAGAGGGATGGGAAACAGCACGAGGCACAGAGGAGAGAGAGGCCTGCACCTGCGTTCAGGCGGGTCAGCACTGCTCTCTAAGCTCCAGCCACCTCACCAGACGCACCATGTGTCCCAGAACTGTACTGCGCTTGGGCTGGCCCTCCCCCGGCCCCACTCTGCCCCCAGGCCTTTGCTCCTGGACGTTGCCACGCCCCCGCAAGCCCCCTGTGGGGCACCCACAGGCCTGGGCCACTCCTGCTGGCCAGATTGTGCCCCGAGGACCTTGCCCAGCACTGGGCACGGCTGGGGTCCTTCTCTGGGGCGAGTTGGTTTGGGTGTGTCCCCCCTGGAGGGTGGGGTCTTTGTGGGGGAGGGCGGGAAGACACACAGCCCAGCGATGCTTAGTGGTATTCGGGGTCTTCTTCTCTTTGTGTGTGTATACGGTCTGTATTTTTCCACAGTGATCACATATTACTTGTGGATATAAAAGAAAAAATAAAACTCTAATAAGAAAAAGATGAGAAAGCCATGGGAACTGTGGAGACACATAGCAGTGAGTCTGCAATAAGACATTCAGTGAAAAAAATGAGTATAAGATACGTACTTTCACAGATACAAGTTCAGCAGTCATAGTGTTTCACGGTAAAAAGTCTTACTTTTCTATTTTTTTTCGTTGTAGCACTTTTCATGACATAGAATGCCCCTTGAAGCTGGCCCTCCCTCCCCGCAAAGCCCAGAAAGGTGGGCTCGCCCCTGCTGTGGGGCTCCCAACCTGAGAGAGGAGAGAGGGTAAATCCCAGGCCCCAGTGTGGGCAGGGACACAGCACTGCCCGCCCGGCCCAGCCTCTCCTTCCCAAGCCCACAGTCAGGCCCATTGGGCTGGATTGGGAGGGCAGGGGAGAGGGAAGAGGTTGAAAAGCGCCCCCGCTTCAGCTTCCTGACCGTGGAGCAGGGCCGCAGCCCATGGACAGATGGACAGACGGGCCACAAGGCACAGGAAGGAACACTGTCAGGACCCAGGACATGCCTACCACACACAGGAGCACACCACACACACAGGGGCATGACACACTGAAACCGAGCAGGACCCTGCAGGGCCCCCCTGGGTACAAAAGCCCCTCCGTGTCCCCCATTTCTTGTTTGTAAAAAAGCTTTAGTCTCCTAGGCCTTCCCTGAGGTCCAGAGAGCAGACTCGAGCGGTTACTAATTAGAGAAGTAACGGAACCAGAAGCAAAGGAGAAGCAGTCAACCCAGGGCAGCAATGACGGCTTCAACCATAGGCAGCGATCAAGCGAGTCCTAGCGCCTCCTCAAGGGACACACGCAGCAACCGGACGCACATCTCTGAGCTGCTCTGCGGAAACTAAGACGCTCACCCAGGAGGAGGATGGGGACCACATGCTGACCACAGCATGCAGACCCCAGACCGGTTGGAACCAGAAGGTTGATGATACTGACTGCTGATGACCTCCCTACCAGCCAATCAGAAGAAAGTCCATGAGCTGCAGCCCTCACCCCTAACGCTGCCTTCCCTGAAAGCCATCAGGGAGTTTGGGTCTTTTGAACATGAGCCGACGGGTCTCCTTGCCTGGTGCCTGCAGTAATAAATGCCGTACTGTCCTTCACCACAACCCAGTGTCGGTAAGTTGGCTTTGCTGCAACTGGGCCAGCAGACCCAAGTTTGGTTCGGTAACAGACACACACACACACCACACACAGTCTCAGGAACAGCTCCATCACAGACTCAAGCATCCCCTTCACACAGACCCGTCGGCAGACACACAGAGCACGTGGACCCCACCCCACCCCTCCATCCACATATACAAAAAGTTTTGCATTTCTATGCAAGGCTGTTCTCCTTCACTTTTTAAAAATGAGGTCACAATCCTCTAAGTTGCTTTCTCTCCTCGCCATGGGCCATGAGCACACTTTTCACTGAACCTGGAAGTTCGAAGTCAGGTGAGGAAGGAGAAGCGAGCAGGTGGACGGGCACTGCAAGATGGGGCAGGCAGGGCCTGGGGTGCAGGGCAGCCTCCATCCGCCTTTGAAGACTAAAGCAGACAGGGGAGGGAGGGTGACGCGATGGGATTGGAATCCCAGCAGGCCCTCTGCTTAGGCTGGAGAGCCAGCAGGGGCAGAGGGAGGGGCTGCGAGCCGCTGTCAGGAGGGTCCTGGAGAAGCCCGCTGGCCGAGGCCCAGGGAGGTGGTGGTGGAGGATGGGTAGATACGAGAGGTGCCTGCAGGGCGCGTGGCTTGGACCAGGCCAGGGGCTTGGTCTCTAGGCCAGGAGAGGGTGAGGTCGGTGGTGCCAGTGCCGCAGGGAGTACCCAGCAGGATGCCTTGGGGGGGGGGTGGTAGGAGAGGGCTGTGGAGAGGCCCAGAGTCTAGGCTGCAGACACTGCTCAGGGGTCAGGCAGGAGATGAACCCGGATCGGGAGGTGGCAGTGGGGAAGGAGGGAGGTGCATCTAGAGGGTTTAGCAGAGACACTGAGCAAGGGCGATGGCGCTGGGACCCTTGGTCTTGACGGCACTGGGGCTCCTTTTCCTGCAAACCGTGAGGGGACCAGATCCAGGGAAATGCGAGTTTCCTTTAAGAGTCGATGTGAGGGGCTCTGGCTGCCTGGAGAGGCCGTGGGTGGTCTGAGGAGTGGACCCCTTTCACAGCTGCCTGGAGGAAGGAGCTGGGACCTGAGGTCAGGCGGTCAGCTGGGGGGTGGGGAGCAGTGGCCTGCGGAAATGGAAAGGGCCGGACAGAACAGAACGTCCAGAGCTGCGGGGTGGCGGGGGGGGGGGGGGCCGGGGGGCCCCCCGCGGGGGGGGGGGCCTCCTGGGCCAGGTCTCGGAGGCAGGGGCGCAGGGCCCATCCCCTGGGGGGTTTCAGGAGTGCGCACAACGTAGGGAGTGGGCCGTGGGGAACGCGACCCTCCTGGGCCCCAAGCCCGTGGAAGCAGCGAGGCCTGATGGGCCGCCACGACGCGGCCACGGCGCCCACGAGGCTGGGCAGGGGAAGCCCGGCTCCCCTTTCCTCCATCCGTCGCCCCCGGCGAGGAACTTCTTTGTTTAAATCGCCCGCCTTCCTGCTGCCCCATCGGACTCGGGGCCTGAGGACGAATCCCCTGGTTACGGTCACCTTCCCAAAGAGACGCCGGGCTGGACACACTGCGTGTCCCTGGACCTTGCCCCGGTTTGCAGCCCGAGACCTCAGGTGACGCCTTGGGCAGCGGCTGGGGCAGCTTTTCCTGAGGCGGGGGCTTGGGCCGGCCACGCTGCCTGGGTACTGGGGGTCGGGGGAGAAACATTGCGGCTGCAACGCAGGGGTGCTAGGACCCGGGGAGCGGCCCATGGTCGGGTTCCGGGTCCGCACCCGGCTCCGCGCAGGGTTTACTCCGCGCCAGGCCCTGCCCCCTGCCCGGCCCCCTTCCCGCCCACTGCCCTGGTCCGTCCTGCCCCCTGACCAGCCCCGCCCCGCCCGCCCGCCCTCCGCCTGGTCCCGGCGGCGGTCAGAGCGCGGCCGGCCGAGCCGGGGCACCGCGGCGGAGGCGCAGCATCCCGCGGCACAGACGGTCCGGCCCGCCTAGCATGGCGCCGAGGTGCGGGCCGCGCAGTGCCGAGGACGGGCGGGGGCAGCGGGGGCTCACGGGCGGGGGACGGGGGCGCGCGCGCTACCCTAACGTGTGGCCTGTGCCCACAGGTGGCCCTGGCTGCGACCGCGGCGGCGGCGCCTCCTGGACTTGCTCGCCCCCGTGGTCCTGCTGCTTGGGGTCAGCGCGGCGTCCGCAGAGCCAGGTAAGACCAGCGGGGACGCGAGAGTGCTCGCACCTGGCCTGCCCGCCTCCGGCCGCACTTTGTGCGGGTCTCTGGCAGGTGCCAGGCGGCGACGTCCTCACCCCAGTACGTCTCGGCTTCGGTCCCGGGAGGCGGCCCCGGCTCTACCCACGCGCGCAGGTGGCCCGCGGGCGGCGGTCGGTGGGTGGACGGAGTCGGGCCGGGGCCGTGTGCCCGAGCGTCCCGCGACGGCCATTCATTCCTCGACTGCGGGGTTTCGCGCCACCTGGGCTCTCCCGGGACTCGGGGAGCGGGCCGGGCTGGGGATGGTGCGGGCCAGCTGCGTCCTGAGAACCTCGTGTCGTGACCAAACTTCGGCGACTCTGCGGGGAAGTTGGTGCGCTCGACGGACAGCGCTGCGGGCCGAGGGCCAGTGAGGTCCCGGAGCCGAGGTCGTGGTGACGGCCGTTACACGCGCGGTGGCTCGGAGACGCCCGGGCATCCGAAGCCTGACCGCGGGCCTGTGTCGCCGTCACCGGCTTGGTGCCTCCCAGCGCCTCTGGGCCCCAGCGTAACCGCGCGCGGAGTCCAGCAGGTCTCGGGGAGGACAGTGCGGTGCGGGGCGCAGCCGTGTTGTTTCTAACCTGTTGAGGCAAAACTGCCCAGGTTTCCCCAGGGCCAGCCTTTGTGCGCCGCCCCGGCCGCCAGGCCTCTGCCCCCGCGTCCGCCGCGGTGTCGGGTTGCGCGCGGTCCCTTTGATGCGGCCGAGCGCCGAGCAGCCGCCGGGAGAACAATGCGCAGGGGTCCGTTGTTTGGCGGCGCCCGGCCGCCGCTGCACCCGCGTGGACCGCAAACTGTGGTCGGGAAGGCCGTTCTGACCGCGCTGAAACTTCCTCTGCCCCCAGCTCCTGGGACCCCATTCCCAACCACGTGGCGGCCCAGGTCCTCTTCCCAACCGGCCCAGCAAAGGCCCGGGAGGAGCCGGTGGAGGTGCCAGGCCCGAGGGGAGCCCCCGCCCCCGCCCCCAAAGCGTAGGTGCTTTATCACAGGTGGAAATAGACAGCCTGCCCTGACATCCGTCCCGGGCAGCCGGCTCCCCGCGGCCACAGTGCTCGCTGTGGTCAACACAGCGGTCACCTGCTGCCACAGCTGGGGGGGGGGGGCGGGGGTGTCGCTGGAGGGAAGTGTCCTGGGGGGAGAGCCATAGTAATTTGTTTCATTGTTTCCAGTCGGCTTGGTCATCAGGTTAAAGGGCAGCACAGACCTTTTAAAAAGGAATCACTTTGTAAATAGATGTGCGGAAAGCACCTGTCTGTAGTGTAGCAGATAACTCCTCAGGATTCGGGTTAACTCTGGGGGCGGGGGTGGGCGGCGTTTAGGGAGTGTCTGTCCTTATAGGGTTCTGTGATCCCCGGGGTTCCTGGGGTTCTTATGACTGCCCGGGACCACATCGTGGCTTCAGGGGCCATCCCCTCAGACATGTGCAGGAATGTGTAAGCCTGAAGGCTCTTTTATGATTATGTCTAGTCGGGAAAGGGAAGGACACTGAGGCATCCATAGTCCAGCTTGTGAAACTTTGTAATCAGGGAGAGGAAGTCAAGGGTGTTGACTTTGAGCCTCAGAGAAGAAAAAATAAAATGCTGTGTTCGGGAGCTTGGGTGAGATGAGATCTCTAGGTGTTCAAGTTAAGGCAGGCTCTGGGGGCGGTGGGTGGCAGAGCGACGGTTCAAGAAATGGTGGGGTTTTTTTTTTCAATTTATTTATTTTATGTATTTATTTTTGACTGCATTGGATCTTTGTTGCTGCGCGCGGGCTTTCTCTAGTTGCGGTGAGCGGGGGCTACTCTTCCTTGCAGTGCACGGGCTTCTCATTGCGGTGGCTTCTCTTGTTGCGGAGCAGGGGCTGTAGGCGGACGGGCTTCAGTAGTTGTCGCATGCGGGCTCAGTAGCTGTGGCTCGCGGACTCTAGAGCGCAGGCTCAGTGGTTGTGGCGCACGGGCTTAGTCGCTCCGCGGCATGTGGGATCTTCCCGGACCAGGGCTCGAACCCGTGTCCCCTGCATTGGCAGGCGGATTCTTAACCACTGCGCCACCAGGGAAGCCCGAGAAATGGTGTGCTTTATCTTGTGTCCCGCCGTGTGGCTGCAGTGGGTTTGCCGTGGTCGCAGGTCGCCGGAGGAAGGGAGCCCCTTGCGAGGTGCCTAACAGAACGTGCTCTTGTTCCCTGGAGCATAAAAGCAGGAACCAGCCTCAGCGGGGCTTGTGTGCCGCCCACCCCTCCCCCGTGCTGGGAGAACACAGGCTCCTTTCCCTGCTGGGACCAAGTCCCCTTGGAATGGGATCATAATTGCCCCTCTAGATGTTGGAGAAGAGCAAAGGTATGTGAACGCCTGACTTAGCAGGGGCTCAATTTGTTCTAGAAACGCTTCAGAATTACCCTTGGGAGTCAAAAACTTAAGCCCCGTTTGCCGATTTGAACATTTTTTCTGACCCCAAATGATGCATTTTCCCAAGTCTGTCTCTGTGCTGTACTTGACCAAAAAAATCAATAAATGACGACTTCTGCTGTTCTGTTTAAGCTTTTGGTCGCTGTCATTCTGATGCTCTTGAATGGCATCGTGTGTTTTCCCCCAGAGCCAGAGACCTGGTGGGACCTTGGCTGGGGGGGCTCACGAGCCTGGGGGCTCAGCGCTACCTGCGGTCCCCGCTTCCGGAGGAAGTACCGGAGTCACACGTGCCAAGGTGGCGTCTGCCCGTCATTCCTTCAGGGCCGAGGAAGGAGGACCTCGCCCTGTGGACACTTGCAGGCTGCCTGTGGCCACGCCAGAGCCCTGGACTTTGAGTCGCCTTGTCTCTGGCCCCTCCCACACAGGACTTCGGGCTCAGGCTCTGTCAGCTCCCCGCACACCCCAATCCCCAGAGCCGCGTGTCCCACCCTGTCTCACCACTAGGGCCCATCAGTGGGTCCAGGTCTCCGCTGATGGCCGTGGTCCTCCCTCCCCCCAGCTCCCTGGGTGGGCCTGCAGGGTTCAGGCTTGACAGGACACGGCCAAGACCCTGTGGGTCCCCGTGTCCGGGGGTGTCTGTCATCCTGGGGTTCACAGGCACCTGGGTAAGGGATCTAAGCGGAGGGAAGGCACTTTTGTCCAAGGCAGGCTTGTTTGGAGGGGCAGCACAGGTGGGGAGTCTTCAGGGTTCAGGAATAAGACCTCTGAGGTAGTCTTGAATTTCAGCAGAACTTGTTTTTCAAGGCGCTCGTGTTTTCCTTTAGAAGAAGGAGGAGGGGAAGGTCCTTGCAAAGAAACCTAGAAGGAGGGAAACTGACTCCTGAGCTGTCCAGAGCTCGAGGGGCCTAGAGAGCCGGCCCCGCCCGCCCTGCTTCATGCTGAAAATGCAGCTGCGCGTGCGCTCAGTGACTGCACACACACACGTGCACACACACACACACACGTGCACACACAGATGTACACACGTGCACAGCCATGCACACGCTCGCTCTCTCCCCACCAGAGTGCCTGGTCTGTCTTCAGCTGGGTTGTTGAAAACGTCCTGGCGCTCCGTGGGTGACGGAATGGGACAAGACCCGTCTTCTGACACGACGGCCAGCGGACTTCCTTCTCTCGTGGCCTGAGCACTGTGGGGAAGGGCCGGTCAGTGGAGGGGTGGGTGAGGGGCAAGCGGTGTTGCTGCAGCCGTGGCTGGTCAGCCCCCAGGCCCGGCTGTCTGCGGTGGCTGGTCTATGCCCCACGGCACAGGCCCGTGTGCAGTCCTGGGCGAGGCGTGGGCCCCCCCGTGCCAGCGAGGGTCGGACCACAGATGGTACACTCTCATCTCTGCTCGGAGGCTTGGAGGCTCTGGGTTAGCTGTCCTCTGACAGAGAACCCCGAAACGGCGGCCCCTCTCCCCAGAGCACAGCTGGCCAGGCACCAACTGACGGATGTCTGGGTAGAAGGTGGACGTTGCAGGATGTGACGTGTGAAACTACCCGAAACCTCATGCTGGAGGTGGGTAGAAGGTGGACGTCGCAGGATGTGACGTGTGAAACTACCGGAAACCTCATGCTGGAGGTGGGTAGAAGGTGGACGTCGCAGGATGTGACATGTGAAACTACCTGAAACCTCATGCTGGAGGTGGGTAGAAGGTGGACATTGCCGGATGTGACATGAGAAACTACCCGAAACCTCATGCTGTTGGCGGGAGGGAGGGATAAATTATTGGGAAAATGAAAATAGATGTTTGGCACGCTCATAAGATGATTGCATTTGATACATTTTGACGACAGGGGCCCAGGACAGCGAGAGCGTTGTGGGAGGTGCCTGCAGTGCGCCCTGGGTCCCCACAGCTCTGCCCCCTCGTCAGGTCACGTGGCTTCTCTGGCCCCCACGCCTCCCATCCCTGATGGCTTAGGGTCTGCGATGAGCTCTCTGCCAGCCCCGGCTCCTTCCCAGGAAGGCCTGGGCCTCTGAGCCCCTCCGTGCCCCCCGCCAGTCCTGGGAGGAGCACTGGGGCGGTGGGCGCTGCCTTGGTTTCCTGCTCTAACCTGGGGCGGGGACAGCCCCTCCCCCCCCGGGTGCCCCTAGCAGCAGGTGGTTGCGTTGTGAAGCCCCTCACAGCGCCCGTGTGTGACGTGCCTGGTGTTCGATGCTGCTCGTGGAATCTCAACATGTGTCCGGGACCTCGCACCATCCCCCTCGGGGATGCTTGGTGGAGACAGGGAGCTTTCTCTGTCCTGCTCCCCAGCACTGCCCGGTGCCGGCAGGGTGTGGCTGGGTGACTTGGGCTGGCCCCTGGGGTCATGTTTTCGATTGGCGGGTCTGGGCCGTGCAGAACGGCTGTCAGAAGGAGCTTTAGATCACGGATGCGCTGAGTCAGACGAAATTTGGGGGCCGCAGGGCAGTGTCTGTGCTCCACCTGCCAACCTGCAGGGGCGTGTCCTACCCCCACCCCAGCTTCTCTGGCAGAGGAGACAAGTCCCAGCACGGCCTCCTGGCTGTCTTCAGCGAGTGCCCAGGAAGGAGGACTTGTTCACAGGCCGGTACACCTTTCTGGAATTCCACGCTGGCAGACGGGGACATTCCCGGGCTGACACACCGTGACGAGGCCGGTGGCACAGGGCAGGGGCACCCAGCACTGAGCTGGGGTGATGGGTGGGGCTCTTGGCCACCCTTGGTTTCTGGAAGACCAAGAGGCTCTGTGGTGGGTCCAGCTGGCCCAGGCACTGGCCACGGGTCACGGTTGACCTTGACAGGGTGTTTCCCCACAAAGGACATGAGACCAGAGCCAGAGGCTCAGGGACGAGGCTGCAGGGCGAGGGGATGGAGCCTGTGTGACCAGAGCTTGGTGGTGGGTTACAGTGGCAGGGCCTGAATGGAAACTGCAGAGACCATGTACGTGCTTTTGACGGATTGGTGGTGGTGGTTTCCGTGGAGCCCGGACGGAACATCTGCAGATACTGCGTGTTACTGATTTGTGTTTTTATTCATTCAGTCATCCATGTAATTTTGGTCTGAAGTACTCGTCTACTTTTTGCACTGTTCCTTGAGTAGATTCAGAGTTAGGCACGGTCAGGCCTCCTTGTTTTGCATCCAAGCTCAGAAATCTTGGAGACGGTACCAGCCTCCGGCAGCTGGGTCTCCTGTTTGCACAGAACCTGCTGGCACAGGCTGTTCTTAGCACGAGAGGCACCCTTCTGCTTTGGGGAGACTTGAGCCGATGTGAAAGCAGTGCCTGGAGGGCACGTCCCAGCAGCGGTTGAACCGCATCTTGGTGCCCACCGTGCGAAAAAGTAAGCTTCTCTCGTCCTGGGAACGGGGAGGGCCCGGGGAAGAGCACCGACCCAGCTGCTGGGAGCTGGAGGCCGAATGCATCTCTGCTGGGGCCCAAGTCCAGAGCCCCCACGGCCTGTGGGGCGAAGGGACACCTTTCTTCCCCGTTTCCATTTAGGCAACCAGGGGACGTCATCTTGGAAGGGAAACCGTGATCTGTGTGGATGAGGCTGCTTTGACAGTGTGACGCGGGAAGATTCCCCCCCTCCCCTTGCAGTCGGGAGGGCGGGGCCATGGGAAGAGGGGGTGATGTTCCGCAGGCCGGCCGAGCGCCTGATGCAGGGTGGGCCTGAGCCCCTGAGGTGGGCTGCCCCTGAGCTCCCCTGGACCAGCCCGTTGGCCCATGGAGCCAGGGTCTCCTCCAAGCTGGGGCTTCTGCATCTGGGGCCGGGGGTCGGGGTTCGCGTTAGAGGAGAGCTTGGGAAGGCCTTCCTCTCGCCCCGGCTGGTCCGGGGCTGGGAGGCGGTGGGTGGTGAACCCAGCCACCTGGCCCCTTGGCCCATTAACCTCCTCTTTCCTGAGTCATCTTTGAGCACCTCTGTTTGCGCCCTGCCTGCCCCAAACAGGAGGGTGAATGGCAGTGTCCCCGGGTGACCCAGGGCGGGGCAGACCGTTGTCTCCCCAGCAGGCCGAGCGCATCCACTCTGGGGTCTGGGCTTATCTGGGGAGGCCCCATGGCAGTGCTGGGGCTGAGTGCGGAGGGGGCTGTGTGTGGGACCTTCGGGAGGTGGGTGGACATCCCTCCGGATATTAGTTCTGTGCAGCTTTTCAGTCCAAACCGCCAGGGCTGGGCACTGTCACTTTGAAAATCCTGCTAATCTGATAGATGGAGAAATACCACTCTGTGCTCTATTCTGTGAGTTTCCGTCCAGCGAGGGTGCAGGTTCTGGAATGTTCCTTGGCCTTCGCATCTCTCCTTCTGCTCTGACATCCATCCTCTGTCTATGTGCTGTCGTCCTCCTTGTCATGCCTGCCTGTGGTGTCACCTCCTGGGGGGCACATTTGGCATATTTTCTAGTTTGTGGGCAGGCTTTAATTGGGAACGTGAAATTTCTGAAAGCAGGGTGTTGTTTTTTTCCCTTATTTTTATGGCCTTTTCCTGTAGAGGTAGGGCACGCGTGACGATCACGGCTCAGGGACAGCGGCCTGGGCTTATCTGCGTTGCAGGGGTGATGCGGGGGTCGTGAGAATTCAGAGAGGGAAACTGCGCGTGCCGGCAGGCAGAGTGCTGGGGGGCCACGTGCTGCATGTGGCTCTTAGTTTCTTTACTCGGCTTTGGTGGGCGTGGAGTTAGAGCTAGTGCTTGCAGAAAACAAGTATGGAGTCACTGAATCGTGGTCTATTGCCGCTGGCTGGCAGCCTGGCTGGCCACTTTGTGTTTGTGGATGGGACGCCATCTGCCATGCGGGTTGAGAGCCCAGGCTCCAGGTTTTAGCTCCAGCTTTGCTTCTGAGCGCTGTGTGACCTTTGGCAGATCCCTCACCGTCTCTGTGCCTCTGGTCCGTAAAGTGGGGAGGGCAGTGGGGCTCTGTGGGACTGAATAGGGCATTCCTGCAGGGAGCTTCCTGGGATGTGTCCTGACGGCTCCTCCTTGGGCTCTGGGGACACCGTCGGGGATGGCCTAAGCCACCCGTCAGGGCAGGGCCTGGAAGGAGGGCCTGGTGAGCACCAAGAGCAGGAAGTGGGTCCTCGTGACCGGAACAGTTTTTGTGCTTCTTACTTGGCCGTGGGCTGCGCCTGCTAAGACCATCGTGTGTTTTAGACAAAGCGGCCCACTCACGCCCGCCGCTCCGAAGTCCTGCAAGTGTTCTGGGCCTGGGCGCCCGCGTGGTCTCGCCCACCCACGTGTCCCGTGGGGGTGATCCCGGGATCGCAGACCTGCCTCTGCCTGCTGGATCTTGTCCCGAGGCTGCTGTAAAAACTCTCCCACTGAGATTCCGCGGAGCCTCTTGCTCTGTGCAGCCAGGCCGGTTCCCGGGCTTCCCGCATTGAGGCCCCGTCTGTGCTGGGAATCTGAGCTCAGCCTGATGGGGCGTCTGTCGTCCGGGCAGTGCTTGCTCAGAGGACAACAGACGGGGCGGCGTCCTTTCTGTCCTCTGTAACCCCAGCCTTCCAACCAGAACGAAGGGAAGCCACCTTGATCCCGTGCACGCTCACCTTCGGGGTCTCCCCACCTGGGGTAGACCTGCTCCCTCGCCAGCGGCTCTACCCCAGGCCGCCAGGCACCCCCACAGGCCCAGCTCAGACCCTCCTTCCCCTCCACACACGGCCGAGGGCTTTGAAAGGCAGGCCCCCCGGGAGAGGGCGCAGCCAGCCATGGGGACAGGCTTTTTCTACCATAAATGATCATTTCAACTAGACAGCTTTCCTTCTGCCGCCCTCGGCGTGTCCACACCTGGCCCTGAGCCACCTCTGCTCCTGTCCTCTTGGCCCCCGGAGGAGAGCACGGCCCTTTCTGAGCCCAGATGCCCCTGCAGGGCCCGGCCCTCCTGCCCCACTTCAAGCTTCCGGCTGTCACTTTCTGGCTCGCTTCTCCTCACTTCCCCAAGGCTGACCCAGGGTTGCGGGCTTACCAGGCTTCCGCACCGGCGGGTAGCGTTGGCAGCGGCCTCTGCGTGTCTTGGGTCCTCCCATCTTGGCCTTGTCCCCCCGTGGCACCGGGGGACCCATCTTGTTCCAGGTCACCGGTGTCCTTGGGGCAGCCAGGACCTTCCTGTTTTCTGGCTAACGTGGGCCTCCATCGCCAGGGGACTCGGGCCCGGCTGGCGCTGACTCGGAATCTGCGATGCTCTGCTGTTCCTTCTTTCATGACCTTATATTGTGGCAATAGTCAAGAATGCCGTGGAGGCTCAGAAACCAGAAGGAAAAAGCACCCGTTCCAGCGCAGCCTTTACTGTCAGTGTGGGGGAAATGGGACACCTTAAACGGACCCGGGCTGCCCTCCCTGCTGACTCCACTCCCAGCCTGTGTGGACGGCCCCTCTGGGTGCGGAAGCCTCAGGGCCCCCCGGAGAGCCAGCCGCAAGCGGGTCTGCTTCCCAGATGGGAACACATCCCCACCCCACCGCCCACTCCTGGGCGGCGCGCTGGCCTCCCAAGCGCCTGACTGCCCCCCATTTGAGACCCTAGACAACCCCACCTCCCAGCGTTGAAACGTTTTCTTCCCGTGGCATATGGTCTGCTGAACGTCAGCCCCCAAGGCCTCGCCGTCCTGATCCACAGGGCCGTGAACGCTGCTTTACGCGGTAAAGAGGGCTTCGGGTGGGATGAGGCTCTTGAGCTGTGGAGATAACCCTGGATTATCCGGGTGGGCCTACATGTAATCCTACGTCCTAAGAAGGGATGAGGGAGGCCAGAGGGTCAGGTCAGAACAAGGAGACGTGGCGATGGAAGCAAAGGTTGAGGGAGAGATTGGAATACAGGAAGGGGCTACGAGCCTAGGAACACAGGCGGCTTCTAGATGCTGGAACCGGGGGACTGGGTCCTCCCTGGGGCCCCCGGAAAGGAGCACAGTCGTGCCGACACCTGGGATTTAGGCCTCTGGCCTCCAGAACTGTGGAGCGCAGCTCGTTTGGTTTCCAGCCCCTGACTTTGGGGTCATTTGCTCCAGCAGCTGCAGGACACTGGCCAGTGTGTGGCTAGGTCAGTGGCAGGGGTGGAGTCATGGTGAGGCAAATCCTTTCTTTGGAAAAGTGCTGCTTCTCCACAGTGTGAAACCTCTGATACGTTCGAAGGCCTTGGGACACCCACGCACTGTACAGGGCCCCTGAGTGCCCTTCCTGACCCCCAAGTCTCGAGGGTCGACTCCCCGTGCTGCGCACCCAGCACCCTGGGCTGGGGACTCTCTGTGGAGAGGTTAGAGGGGCCTCCATCCTAGGAACCTCTTAGAGCTCAGCGGGACCCCATTCTCAGGCCCCAGAATGACCTCCGTGTGTCCCCGGGTGGCGCCTTGAACGGGGGAGGGAGGCGGGCGGACAGAGGGCAGGTGAGCGGGGCCGGGGCAGACGTCGGGCCGCTCGAGAGTGCCTGGATGGGCCTGTGGGCGAGGGGACTGTGTGTGTGGGGTCTGTCCTGGGTCTGTCTCCGGCAGGGCCCTTGCAGGGCAGGGGCGGGTGTTATCGTCCACAAGGTTGGACAGCAGCCCGCTCTGTTCTGTTTTTGGAGAATGAGGCAAATGGCACAGGATCACATTCCCAGCGAGCGCCAGTTCTGCCCAGTGTCCTGGCGTGTCGCAGAAAGGGTTTATAAAGTGAAGCGGGCCAGTTGCCGAGCAGGTGGACGGTACTCAGCACCAGTGCCTGTCAGCCTCCAGCCGTCTTGGGTACTGGCTGGACCTTCAGTTATCCGGATGCTGGGTGGGCCTTCAGTTATCCGGATGGCGGGTGGACCTTCAGTTATCCGAGGTGGACTTCAGTTATCCAGGTACTGGCTGGACCTTCAGTTATCCGGATGCCAGGTGGACCTTCAGTTATCTGGTGCCAGGTGGACCTTCAGTTATCCGAGGTGGACCTTCAGTTATCCGGTGCTGGGTGGACCTTCAGTTATCTGAGGTGGACCTTCAGTTATCCGAGATGGACCTTCAGTTATCTGAGGTGGACCTTCAGTTATCTGGTGCCGGGTGGACCTTCAGTTATCCGAGGTGGACCTTCAGTTATCTGTGCCAAGAGACCCGATGGCCGGTGGGAACTGGTGGCCAGACTTGCTTCACTGGCCCATCTGTGAGGTGGCTCCTGACGTGCAAACTGCATCTTCATTTGCCCACATACTGGGTGTTGTCACCTCTCCTCCGGCACAGGGACCTTTCTCAGATCTCACACACTCAGAGAGAGCAGGGACGTCCGCGCAGGGCGTGTGGCTGAGCTCAGCCTGGCTCCTGCAGGCCTGGCTTTGTACCTTCTGGATGGCCAGAGACGGAGCCCAGGGTGGTAGGCAGCCAGGAGCGGTTGGGGGCCGTGCCCAGGACCCTTGGGTGCAGTTTGCTCTGTTCCCATCCCCCGACTCCCAGAAGTGGATGGCCCCCCGCCGCAGGTCCTCTGTAGGCCATCTCGGGAGTGGCCAGGGCTGGCCCAGCCCAAAGGTCACTTCCTCAGGGGACTCTGCGGGGATGCTGCGCAGCTCCTCCCCAGGGTCATGGGACAGAGGAGGGCCAGGGCGCACGTCTCTGCTTGGATTCAGAAATGCAGGGCCTTTGGTGGCAGCGTCGTCCATCGTGGCTGGTCACCCTGGTCTGTTCAGTCCCAGCTGAAGACCCTGCTCACCAGGTCTCAGTGCAGGTTGTGCTGGGCTCTGAACCCTAACTAGCTAGTAGGCAGCGGGCAGCTGAATCCTAAAGCCGCAGCCCTCACCTGCCCACTGGATTGGAGACCAGCCCCGCCCCCATCCTCGTTTCCCCAGTTACACGCGAGCATCCCTTGGGAACGATCCAGGATCGCCCCTTCCCGGGGCGCCGTCTCACTCTGAGCTTCAGGTGTTTGGAAGCATCTGCTTTGACCTTTGCCCTTCTCTTCTACAGAAACAACCCTCGTACCTTAACGTGGTTTTACTAAAGGGCCTTTCTGAGTGATAAGGAGTCTCTCCTGTTTCCCTGGCTCAGGACATGCATGTTTGGGGAACCACTTCTTAAAGGGCAGCCCTGGGCCTGAGCTTCTGGCGACCCGGGTCACGGAGATGGGGGTGGGATCCGCGGAGACCCCTTCCTTGTGCCGCGGTGTCCCGAGCGGACTTCGCCCTATCAGCGGTGACAGCCACTCGCTGTGACTGCCCGAGCTTCGGGGCACCGCGTTCTCTTTCCCTGTGCCTGCTAACCAGCCCCCCAGATGCCCCCCACATGCCCTTCCGTGTGCTGGGGCCTGGGGTCCCTGTGGCCTCATTCTTGGGTGTCCTTGTTCTCCCCTGTGGTTCACGGCTCTGGGTCCCGGCCTGGCCGCCCCCAAGGGGTCTGGGCTGTGCGTCCTGCGCCCCGCCGTCCCTTTGCTCCTTCTTAGTGGTCAACATGCTGACCCTGCCGTTTCGTGAGCCCCGGCTCACCCAGGACATGGGCGGGAAGACACCGCACAGGCCGCGGTGTAACCTGCTCTCAGCTAAAGCTGTCCCCCTGTAAGCTGTGGTTGCGTCGGCCCGGGTGAAGCCACACCACCTCCACCCCGGCCTGCGTCACACCTGAGGCCAGGTCGAGGTGCCGCTTCGTGGCCTGTGCCGTTCCCGGGCCGGGGGCTGCCTGTGAGGCGGGGGGACGCTCATGATGGGAGCCGGGGCTCCGGCTTCCGGCGTTGGGGTTGGCTGCTCACACCTGCTTGGGCCCCAGGTGGGTGCACTGGTGCAGGTTGCCCTGACTTCACTTTGCACCAGGCACAGGAGTTTCCCTCTCACGATTCACATCCCCTCCACCTCTGAGCTCTCTCATCGCTAATCGAGGACGCGAGGCCCCTCAGATGAAAGCCCCTTTGTGCACAGCCTGCAGCTGGCTCCGCCCTGGGCTGGCGCTCGCGGCCTGAGCAGGTGCAATGGCCCTCTCACCACAGGAATGTCCGCGCGAGGCACCGCGAACAGCTTCCTCCTTTATTCGTGCTATCAGCTCATGACGCTGCGATTTGGATCCAATTCTATCTGGAGAAGGTCGTGCTGGGTTGCGTCTCCTCCTCGCTCGTATCCCAGCAACAGGATTACGGCTGGCGGGATGGCATTCCTGTAGCCCCGAGAGAGCGGGGTCCCAGTCCTCCACGCTCCGGAGCCTTCTGGGGACAGCGGTGGCTGTGGGCAGGGAAGGCACTTGGACCCAGCTGCCCTAAGGCTACCAAGAGTTAGCGGTGCGGGACTCCCGGCCCCGGACCCAGGGGCCTCCATGGGGAGCCGTGCGTGGCCAGTTCCGTGGTCCTGCTGCACACTCCTGCCTTTTACCAGGAGGGGCAGGGCTGCCAGTGGTCCGCCTGTGCTTCTCAGCGTGCCCCCCACTCACCAAGCTGGAAGGCTGGCCCCTCTCTGCAGCTCCCGACGGGTTGCCCAGCGGCGTCTGCACTAGTGCCTACTCTGTGTGTGCCTGCATGGGTCCCGCTCAGCACACTCTAGGCTCCTTGAGGACAGACGGGCAGACGGAGGGCCTCTGGGCGAGACTGGACTTTGTCCCCGGAAGTGTTTGCAGTCCTGTTTCATCCTTACTGAAATTTACAATCCTGTGCGCTCCATGCCCCTTGCGAGGAGACCCGTGGCCCACATTCAAGGACCACCTGTGCCTCTGACCCCAGGGGTGACAGTGGGTGGGCCGAGCAGTAGGAATGGTCCCATCGCGGGGTCAGCAGTAGTCGGACGGGAGGAAGAAGGAGGTGAGCCCGGTGACTGGGAGGTTGAGGTCCATTGTGTACAGAGCAGCAAGGTTGTGCTGCGGGAGGAAGAGCCCTGACTACTTACCCTGGAGCAGAGTTCCACACGGCCGGCAGGGCCTTCCTGCATCTCACTGTCCTTCTGGGGCCTCGGTCAGGGGACGCTCCCTCCTCCCGCTCTGTCCCACGGCCCCTGACACAGCCTGGAGGGGGGAGGGGGGAGGGGTACAGGGTCCCGAGCACACCCTCCTTCCCGACCACAAGGCCGTGGGTGGAGGTTTGAGTGCCGCTCCCGTCTGTGGGCCCCAGGTCCCTCTGCTCCTGATGGCGAGGCTGGTTTGCAGTTAGCAGATTCCAGAACTGCTCATGATGAGAAGCTAGCGTCTCCGCATGCGGCTTATTACGATTTCCTTTGATTAGTAACAGCCCCTTCCGCCTGGCGGTTCCTGCAGGCGCCTCCCGCGGGGTTGGAAGGGGTGGGCGCGTGGCAGGGTGACAGGTGGCGTCTTTGCTCCTGGCTGACCAAGGCTCATGTCATTTTAAGTTAGGCCACGTGCGGGGGGTGCCTTCCTGACACGAAGCCCCAGGTACTGGGCAGCGACCGGCGGGCACTGGGGCTGGGAGGGCTGTCGAGATCTTCTGGGCACCGGACGCCGGGCACCTGCTTGTACTGGAGGAGCGAGAGCTCCACGCAAGTGTCCTTGGCTCCAAGGGCCCTGGGTCGCCGGCCCTTGGGGCTTCTGGGCGGCGGTGACCCTCACGCCCACGGTGGGGGGGGCCCGAGCCCACCCCACACTCGACTCGGCCCACACCTCCTTCCCTTCCACCCGGACAGCACACACGCACAGGCTCACCCTGAGGTTTAACCGAGTGGCACCCGCACCCCAGGTCACCTCCTTGCAGGCTCGCGGCCACCATCCCCCGCACGCAGCTTCCTCCCGACCTGTCCAGCCGCCAACCTGCCCCTCGTCCTGCGGAGCCCGGCCCAACCCCCTCTCCCCAACCCTGCGTCCACCTGGAGGGAAGTGGCTACAGGCCCATCCGGGCCCCCCACTCCTCGCTCCATGCCAGCCTCTCTGTGGCCTGGGAAGGAGATAGTGGGTCGTGGTCCAAGGGGCACTGGGACGGCCACCCCCAGGGGACACCCTCCTGTTTGACACCCTCCTTTGACTTTCCACCTGCTTCTCCTTCTACCCCTTCCCTGCCTGGTGGACCTCATCTACCCCCTGGACCCGACACCTGCACCTCCACTGCGGCCGCTGACTTTTCCCCTGCCCAGTGCCCTGGGCATCAGTGTCTGCCTGCCACCCCCCAGCACCTAACGTCATGCCTGGCACACAGCTGGGGCTCGTAAATGCTTCCCAGCTGCACGGATGGACTTTTGAGGCTTCGTGAGAACGGCGGCTCGTGAGTTTGGCCAGAGTGCACGGCTGGCCCTGCCTGAAGTCTTGGTGGTGCAGTTTCGCAGGGCGAGGGCCTGGCTTAGGTGCACAGTTACTGGGGATGCAGAGGCGTCCCTGCACCCACGGGTCACCGGGGGGTTTGCCCACTCCTGTGCGGGCTTTGAAGGTGTGCGACGCTGGTACTGCTCCTGTGCGGGCTTTGAAGGTGTGCGACGCTGGTAGCCGTGGAGCTGCAGGAATGGGAGAGAGACGCTGCGGTCTGGCCTGGCTCCCCTCACCGGCTGGCCATCGCGCTGGGTGCTGGTGTCAGCAGACATGGAGCAGACGAGTGGGTCCTGCTGCAGGAGGCCACGCAGCACCAGGAGGAGCTCAGATGGCTGTCTCGGGGTGGTGAGGCTCACGGGCTCTCCCTGGCTGAAGGGCCGCCGTCCGCACAGGGAGATGGGGGTCTGCGGGGGAGACCCCTCCATCCTGGAGGGCAGTTTCTAGGAGGTTCAAGAGATCTTAGGGGCCCTGACGTGTGGCCAGCCGTGACTGCCACCTCTTCCTTGTCCTCAGGACAAATCGAGCTGGGAGGTGGCGTCACTGAGCCTCGGGGTCTGACGAGGTCTCTCTGAGGCTGGGCACCTTCGAGAGCTTCCGTCTGTCCTGGGTGTCCCCAGGCGGGACGGAGCACGGGAGGCCAAGGCCGCAGACCGGCCTGGGCAACCTGCCTCGCTGGGTGACCGTCAGTCGCCTTCTCTGAGTCCTGGTCGCCCAGGGGCAGCCCGGGGCAGCCCTCACTGCTGTGTGCACCCTGTCCCGGCCCTGCTGTGGGACCTGGTCAGTGCTGAGCTCCTCAGCACGAGCGCTCAGGCCCCCCTGAGCCCCTCCGCGTTTGTGGAGGAATGACTTCCTTCACCCCAGACGTACGGTCGGCAGCTGCGGCGGCACCTTCCCTCCGGCCCCGTGGTCCCCAGGTTGAGCCAGCTCCTGGGAGCCGTCTGAGGACCAGGCCTTGCAGTGCCGTCCCTGCGGGCAGCGGCCGGGTGCGCCCGGCGTCCCCAGCCCAGACGTACTGCCGCGCGTCTGATTTGGAGTCTAAGGTGGAGAACGCGCGTGAGGCTTGAGAGGGTGGACGGAGGAGCCCCCGTCCCCGCCCGGATCTGAGTGCCTGCGGAGCCCACGTCCAGCCAGCTGTTCAGCGGCCTTCTGGCCGGAACCACCAGACACACTGCACTGGGCCTGGGGGAGCTGGGCTGCCCCTGCCACCCTGGTGGGGCAGCCCCGAGGGCCCGGCACTGGCGCCATGGGGTCGGGAGAGAGTCTTCCGCCCGAGGACCCTGGTGGGCCGCCCCCTTGCCTGCGCGCCCGACGTGACACCCGCGGTAGCACAGCCAGCGCCTTATGGGGAAGGGGACGTCGATTCACACAGCGCTGAGGAGCACGCCCACACCCACCGAGCGCCTCCGTACAGCGGGGGCCTGGCCGTTGCCGGGCGAGCGCGCTCGGTGCTGCCCGTGGCGGGCTTGTCAGACTCGGGGAGTGGACACGAGGTCCCTCTTGCCGGGAGGCCCTGGAGTGGGTGGGGAGGTGGGCAGGCTGCCGGTCATCACGCCTGGTACCCAGCTCCGCCGTGCGTCAGCGGCGGGGCCCGGGCGAGCGTTCGGGGGACGCCGCAGCATGGTGACGGCCCGGGGCCGGCCCCGCGCTGGCCTGGAGTCCCCCGCAGAGTGTCACGGGACGGAAGGGACGCTCTGCTCCCATTCTCACTTAGAATGTCCCCCCGTGTCTCGTGCTGCTCTGGCTGAGAGGGCTCGGGGGGGAGCTGTGGCAGAGGAGGGGCCCCCGAGACCCGGTCCAAGGTGTGGATCGAGCCCCCAGTTCAGGGGGCACAGGGGGATTGCGGCTGGACGCCTGTGGTTTCCGTCCTGCACTTTGGAAGGGCAGGGCACGGTCCTCCACCCGCAGCTCCCTCTGTGGGGCCCGCCGGTCACGGACCCCCACAGTCTCCCACAGGTGTGACGAGGCCCGAGGCTGTCTGTCCCCCTCCCCACCTGGTGACCCACCTGGTTCAGCTTGCCCCCGGGCAGCCCCCGGAGGGTCTCAGGTTACTGGCTCTCCCTCTAAAGCCCACTGAAAACCCTGGTGTCACAGCAGGATCCCCAGGAGGTGGCTGGTGCCAGCCCAGGCCTGGGACACTGCCCAGTTCACAGGCGTCCCCGGTGGTGGCCTGGGCTGGGCCGTCGGGTGGGCCCCGGTAGAACCCGTGCTGATTAAAGCACTGACAGCACCAAACCCGAAACTTCCCAGAGTCAGAGGCCGCAGCTGGCTGCTTTCAGTTTTACTGTCGCTTGGGAAGGAATTTAAACTGTGTGACTGTCGGCCTATTGATCATCACCCCGCGGGATCCCGTCCCTGCCTGTGGTTTCTCATTCTCTAAACCTCATTTTTCTGCTGTCAGGATCCCTCCTGTGCTCTAATGCCTGACGGCACTGAGGGGGCCCGGGCAGGACTGGTTGGCCCATGTGGGAGCTCGGCTGCCCCCAGGGGCCTCCTGCAGGGGCGAAGGCCCCCCGGGTGTGTCCTTCATCCCTGCCTTCCCCGGCTGTGGCCCTGGTCCGGGGAGCGTGCAGAGCTGAACTCCAGACGGGGCTCCAGACGTGGGGTGCCAGGAGGGAAACGCCCCTGCCTGAGGACTTGGCGTGGGGTGACTGGGGGCCTCTGGGGAACGCCTGCTCCCCAAGTCATCCAGGAGGGCTGCTCCCAGGGCTGAAGGACGTGGCTGTGTGCTGCTATGAACCTAGTTCTGTCTGACTTTAAACCCTGATAAATTAGAGAGACAGAGACAGAGAGGGGGAGAGAGGGAGGCGGGGGAGGGGGGGGAGCGCACGCCTGAGCATCCAGCCCCAGGCCCAGGGTTCCTGTTCGTGGACGCAGAAGCACAAACATCAGAGCCCCCTGCGACTCCCGCGCGGGTGAAGCACCTGCTCCTGACCCAGCGACGTCCTTCTCGCCAGAACGTCGTGGGGCATCGTCTGTGATCCTGTTCGCCTCTTTAACCTGGACGAGAATTTGGGAGGGGCTGCGCGCCAGTCCCCTTGGTTTTCCCGCCTTTCTGCAGGCGCCCTGCCCGGTGTAGATGACAGCAGGTTTCTTAGGCCGCTTGCCTTTGCGTCTTCCCGAAGCCCTCAGCCGCCTTCAGAGGCCGGGCCCGCTGAGCGCCCGTCTCGGGGATCGTTCGATACCTCAAAACACGGAGCAGCTTCAGGAACAAGCACACGGCCGACGCGAGCTGCTGTTGGGGTGAGGGTCGAGGTGACTGGGGCATGAGGGAAGGGGCAGCCGAGGGAGCTGGACCACGGGCCATGTTTTCAGGGGAGGGGGTCCGTGACCCCCAGACACTGGGGAGCAGAGTTCCAGGTCCTCCCGCCCGAGCCTGTCCGGCCACTCTGGCCAGGCTGAGGGACGCAGGTGGGTGGCAGTGGGGTTGGGTGCCCATTCCTGCTGAGGCAAACCAGTGAGAACTGGCTCTTACGGCCCTGCCCAGGTCAGGCCCAGTGACTGTGTCAGGAAGGGCAGCGGGGGCAGCTGGTGGCTTTCGTTCTCCCCAGACCCCGAGGAGCCTGCAGGTGCCCTGGGAGCAGCAGGGGTGTGGGCTGCCCCCTGTGGACCGAGGTGCGTGCCCCTGAGGGTGTGGCCTTGTGCCCTCTGTCCCAGTGGAGGCGGGGACCCTGTGGACCGAGGTGCGTGCCCCTGAGGGTGTGGCCTTGTGCCCTCTGTCCCAGCTGGGGGGCTGGCCTCGAGGCGGCCGGCGAGGGCCCTGCGGCTTGGGCTCAGGGCTGCCTGCAGCCTTTAGGGTAGGGGTGTCTGGGCAGAGGCTTCCACAGCCAGATGGCCCTCGGGGTCCCCAGCCATGGGGGTCAGCGTCTGAGACGGTGAGCGTTGGGGCGGGGCTCGGCCTGGAGGGCGCGCCCTTCCCGCCTTTTCTGTGCACCGACTGTGCACGGGGCCCGGTGTGTTCCCTGCTGGATTTCAGGGGCCCACAAGCCTCCATGAACAGTCCCGAGTGGAGGTGTGTCTGAAACCGGGGCCGTTTCTGCAGGAGCCCGGGCTCCGGGCTCCTGGTGAGCCGCATGGGAGCCCCTGACTGTCTGCTGGCCACAGAGGTGACGTCCCTTGGGTGATAACTCCGGCACCCCTGGATTTAAGGCTGGGCTGCGGATTTGTGGGTTCCACTATCTTCTTCCCTGGCTTGTCCTGTCCCCCGGCAGACACGCGCTGCTCAGGCCGACTCTGCCCGCCTCTTCTCCGTGGCCAGTGGCCCCAGGGCTGCTGGCTGGCGGGGGAGGACCCCAGACCCTGGGAGTTGCAGGGTCTCACCCACAGCCCCTGGTGGTGGAAGGAGCTGCCGAGGGCCGTGCAGGGAGCTCGGGGCTGAGCAGAGGTGGGAGGGTGTGATGGTCACTGAACACAGGTGTCCCCGAGCAAGCGGGCGTCCCGTCCTGCTGCCAGACAGTCCCTGAGGAGGAGAGCGCCCCTTG
>NW_020837945.1:1067750-1074938 GCF_003676395.1 Aethalodelphis obliquidens | reverse complement strand
CATGTGGTGCCCCGAGTGGGGAATGGCTGAGCCTGTCGTCTTGATGTTTCCTCCCGTCTGCTTCCATCTCACTGGAGCTTTCACTTCAGAATGTCCCCCCGCCCGCCGTCCCCATCCCTCTCCTTCCCATGTGTGCACACGTTCCCAGAGACTCGGGGCCCAGAGCCCCCTCCCGCCCGCGCCTTCTGGGCTGGACCCCAGGAGGCAGGTGCCCCTCGGTCACGGCAGCCCGAGGCACCTGGCTCCCCTGCCCTCTGCCGCAGTCAGAGCCCAGAGCCCACTGCGCCCGTGCCACTGGGACGCTGCTTGGTGAGGGCGGTGCACCCTCTGGGTAGGGCCCCGCTTGCCCTGCCCCCACTCAGCGTGATCTCACCTGCCTGCCTGCGTGTCGGGGCCCCGCCGGCCGAGCCGGGCATGTCCGGGTGGAGCTGCCCACGTGCTAGCCACGTTGCACTGGCCCCTCTGCTGGACGGTGGGGTCTGAGCGGCCCGAGTCCCGCTAGAATCAGGGTTCTGATTTCCGCCTCCAGACACGTGGGCCCTGGCTTGTCTGCGCTCAGCTTGGGGCTCGGGGCTGGGCACCCCAGGGCTGACGGGGAAGCAGAGAGGGCACGGCCTCGGGGTGCAGGCTGGCACCTGGGCGATGAGCTCACGGCTGAGCAATGAGGCGCAGTGACTCAAGGCCCCGGGGCCCCAGGGGTTCTGGCCCCTCCGTGGCGAAGGCTGCTTCCTGCCGTCGTCCCGGTTCCCAGAGGATCCCAGGGCTCCTGGGTCGGAGCCGAGGTGGGCGGATGTGCCCACACCACCTCCCTCATGCAGCCCTCCATTCAGAAGGGCTCCGGTCCCCCCAGGACCTCTGAGGGTGCATCTCCCACGCGGTGCCCCTCAGGGCCTCAGGAGCATGTGGGTGAGCGAGGCTGGGGGCCGTGGATGTGCTGCGTGATGGGGTGGCCTTCCCGGACAGGGGCTGAGGAGACTGGGGGAGGTGGGCCACCCTCACCCACCGGGTGCAGGCGGTGACCGGCTGGGCGTGGCCAGGGCGAGACTTCACGACATGGGTGTCATACGCTCTCTCTTCTTTAGGCTGGGGACCAACTAGACTCCTTAACTTTTATTTATTGTTTTAACTTTTATTTATTTATTCACATAGCATAAAACTAACTATTTAAAGTGAACAATTTGGAGACGTTTAGTACATTCACCGTGTTATCCAGCCATTGGCCCTGCAGCTGGAGAACGTTCTTGTCATGGAAGCCCTGTGCCCACAGGCCCAGCGCCTGGCTCCCCCTCATCTGCTTCCTGTCTCTGGATTCGCCGCTCTTGACATTTCACGTGGATGGAATCCTCCGGTGTTTGTCCTACAGCGTCTGGCTTCCCGCACTGAGCAGCGTGCTTTCCAGGCTCATCCACGTAGTAGAGTCAGTGCTTTGTGGGGATTTTCGTTTGTTTTGTTTTAATGACTAAACGATACTCCGATGTAGGTCCTTTCACTTTTAAAACATTTTCTTGTGTATCTGAACTGTCTCTGGACTTGGGACTCTGGACTCGCGACTGTGGCTTTCCCTAAAAGCACCCAGGTTGTGTCTGAGGGTCCTTCCCTTGGAAGTCCCGTGGGACCGTGTGTGCACAGGACCCCGGTGGCAGCCTCCTGAGGACCCTCAAGGATGGAGGGGTGTTTTCTGCTCACCACCGCGGGGCTCGCGAGGCGCGGGCAGGGGGAAGGGTGGGCGGTCGCTGCGGGGAGTGGCAGAGCAGGTTAGGTGGAGGCTTCCCGCCGGCACGCGTGGCTGGCCCAGGGGTGTCTTCCTTCACGATCCTCCATCCACTCATTCGTCCACCTGTGTGTGCAGCGTGGCTGGAGCCGCATCCAGGGGCCTCAGTTCCGGGTCCCCCCGCCTGTGGTGCCTGGTGGGGCTGGAGGCGTGGTCTTCCAGCTTTAAGCTCTGAGCTGATGAACAGGCTACGAGCAGGCAACCAGGCCCCACAGCAGTGATGAAGCCCCTGAGAGGAGGAGGCGGGCAGGTGGGGCGGGCAGCGCAGTGCCTCCTGGGCCCAGGTCGCCGTCTGTGTCGGGGGTCCTTCTGTGCAGCCAGACACTCTGCTGGGTGCCTGGTTGCCCATCCCCAGCGTCTCGAAGACACTGTCTCAGCATCCCTTGTGAGCGGCATGACCGTGACCGCTGCTATGGGACCTTGGCCGCTGGTGCCCCCGCTCCCCCTCCCCGGGGCCCATCTGCACCTGGACCTGGTGCTCCGGGAGGCTGCCTCTGATCCCCCCTGATGGCCACCCCGTGTCCCCCACAAGGGCTCCTGCTGCCCCCCTGCTTGTTGCTTCTACCCTGATGCTGGGGGCCGGGGAGCATCGTGACCGTGAAGTGGGGATGTGGGCCCCGGCGGTCTCCGCTGCATCCCTGCATGTTCAAGGACCCTCTGCGGGGGCTCCCAGCTGTAGTCCAAGCAGTGGAAGGTCCCTCCTCAGCCCCAGCCCCTTTGCCCCCTCTTAGGGCAGGCGGCTTGAAGCAATTAAAGTGGCAGGAATGGGGGGCCTCCCCACCGCCCTGGGGGCCTCAGCCACCTGCCTGGGTGCCTGGGAGGGCGTTCCAGTTGGGGTGCCCCAGGCTCCTGCCCCACCTGGCCTGTGGGAGCTGCAGAAGGGGGCTGGGACTGTGCAGGGCAGGCTCGGGGGTCGCTCCCGGTGACCCTGGGTCCGGTTCCAAGGCAGATGGAAGCCTAGGAATGTGCAGGCCGCTGGTCCGGGCCTCGGGCCTCGTGGTGCGGCGGGTGAATTTGTTTTCATGTCTAGGCAGAGGCCACACGGAGAGAACTTTTAGGGCCGCAGACCCTTGTGGCAGAGGCCCCAGGCCTGGCCCTTTCATGGCGCAGGCCGTCAGGCAGCGGGGACTGGCCAGCCGGGAAGCTGGGGTCACCAGGCTCTGAGGCACGATCACAGTCACCCTGCATGGCGGGCCTGCCGGGCAGAGTGGGCACCGCGGCAGGGGATCAGAAGGGACCGACACAAACGAGCGGGGCGGCCACGGCTGCCGCTCCCCTGTCTGGGACCTGCGGGGACTCTTGTCATTTGTCTTCCAGGTGGTTTCTTTGCCAGGCTGGGGCCCGATGTCCCCGGGGAGGTCACATTCCACGCCCAGCAGCTTATCTGGGCTGTCAGGCAGCCTGGGAGGCGACCTGAGACAGAGCAGAGCTCTCGCAGGGGCCGAGGGCGGCGGGCATCTCCACACACCTCCAGTGAGCGCCTGCTGTGTGCAGGGACCGTGTGCAGCCCCACCTCTCATTGCTCCCCGCCCGGAACCCCCAACTCAGCGGCCGCAGGGCCGGGGGGAAGCCAGGCCGTGATGGCCCGGGGGGGGGGGCAGGGGGTGGATCTGATGGGGGTTCCTGCAGCCCCCAGAGGATGAGAGTTTTCTCAAGGCCCCAGTGGTTGTGCTGGGTACGCTTCTGAACCCAATAGAATTTTCCCTGAGGTCTCAGGGAGCCCCCTGGCCGCTCTCTGAGCTTTCAGTGTCTGTTACTTGAGACAGTTTTGGACGCAGGCCCGGGACTAATGCAGAGGCCGGTAAGGGCCAGGCAGCCGGCGGGGCTGGACGGGGCCCAGGGTGGACAGAGGCGGACCTTGGAGGAAGGTGAGAAGGGAGGGCCGCCCAGGTGGTGCTCGGCTGGCCCTGTGGGTCCCTGGCAGGAGGCGTTGATGGAAGGCCTCGGGGACCCCACCGTTCTTGTCTTTGAAGACTTGGTCTAGTCAAGTTGCTGTCAGGTTTAAATGGAGCAGATGCCTACCAAGGGCCCAGGTGCCGCTTCTAGGCCCCTGTGCTGAGGGACTCGGCCTTGGGGTGGGAGGGCATCCTGCAGGGCCTGCAGCGCCAGGGATGGGCAGGCCAACCTGACCCTGGGACCCCGGGGAGGAACCCCGGGGCAGAGGGAGCGGCCCCCGAGGCAGCCCCGGCGGTTGTGCTGCGCCCGCCTCCAGGCTTCCGTGCCTCATACCCCTCGCAGGGCCTGGAGCAGGTCGCCCAGGGCAGGACCCCTCCCTCACACCCCTGGTGGCTCCACGCTGTGAAGACGTGACATGGGACCCACTGGAGGTGTCCCTGGGGAGGGCGCCGTCTCGTCCCCTCCTGCCCGAGGCTCGCTCACCTCCGTGGACGGAAACTGCACAAATCAGACTGGCCCGCCCGACTTCCAGAGTGATGTCGAATGTGCCGTTGAGGGCCCCCGAGAAACGCCCCCTACAGGGCACCCCGGCCCCCTTCCTGTGATGACTGCGTGAGAAAACGCCAGAAGGTTTCTGAGAAAACAGCAGCTCGCCCAGATGCTAATCCCCTTTGAAACTTGACTTAACGGCATAGCCAAAGAAAATAGCCACCGCGGCTTCGTTCTGAAAGGGTCACAGGCTCTTTTTAATGTTTGATTTCCTTTGACCTCCTGAGTCTTGTGGAAGAACACGGAGACAGAAGCATGTGAGTTTGTTCCGAAGTCGGTAGGAAGTCTGGCTCATGAGATGGGACGTTTTGGTTCAATCTTTTAAAATTTAAAAAATGCTTCATTTTTAACAGGTACATTCTGGACAGACTTTAAGGGACTAGGTTGCCACGACTTGCCAGGTGTGCCAGTGGGACCATCCGGGTCCCGAGGGAGAGGGAGACTCCGTGGCGCTCCCGGGCGGGGAGGGGCTCGGACGGCCCAGACGCGCCCCGGCCCAGGCGGTCTTCGCGGCTGGATGCGGGTTCACGGACCTCTGCCCAGGACCTGTGAGGAGGCCCCCCTTCCCCAAGGCCTCCGTGGTCTCCTCACAGGTCCTGGGAAGAGGGGAGCCCGGTCTGCTCGTCGGGGAGCAGGTCTGGGGGAGCCTCTGCGGGGCCCCAGCAGGCCCCATTCTCTGGATGTTTCTTGACACGGCGACCGGCCGCGTGCCTGCCCTGCACCTCTGGCCGCGAAGGGGCTGTGAGGCTGTCGTGCGGGCGCTGAGAAGTGGGCGGCTAGGGGACGGGCTGCGGCCTCTCCGGGAGCCCCAGCCCCACGGTCGTGTGCACGGGGACCCAGTGGGCGTGGCCCCCGGGGGTGGGGTGCAGCTGCCTTTCTGCCCTTTGATCCCGGCCTCGGGGAGCAGGATGCAGGTGCCCCCACGTGGGCACAGGTGCGGGGGCTCCTGAAACCGCTGCTGTCAGCTCACAGACCATCTGACCCCAGGTCGAGGGTGGCACGTCCAAGTGGGAGGATCTGTCTGTCCTGCTCAGCCCGCACCGCGACGGGGCCCCAGAGGGCACAGCAGGTGGATTTGCAACTCGCATCTTCTTCCTCAGCCTCCTTCCTACCAAGGGGCTGTCAACGCAGGTGGTTTGGGGTGTGTCTGCGGGGGCGGAGATAGGGGGCGTCCTGCAGGGTCCGGAGGCTACTACCCCTCATCCCGGCCAGGGGCCCTGGAGGGCCGCAGCCTCTGGAGCTCGGCTTCCTGCGGACGCTCTCGTCTTCGTTGGGCGGTGCTGGGATGGCTCTGGGTGTGGAACGACCCCAGGGCCTTTGAATAGCCTGTTCTAGGCAGATGGGAGCTCTGCGGTCCGCGTTACACAGACAAGCTGCACTTTAAGAAGAACCCAGGCGTGGGAACCCTGTCAGGGCGTGGGTTAGGGGGTAAATCAGGGAGGCAGTGTCCGACCCCCGTGGCTTTCTAGGAACGTGCTCAGTGGGCCCTGTCTCTGGCGCGCCCGCTGCCCTGCTCTCTGTGTCTGCAGCCCTGCCCCCTTCCCTGATGGCACGAGGTGGGAGAGGAGCTCGTGCACACCCAGCTTCTCGGGGGGCCCTGAGAAGGTGTGGGTGGGGTGAGCCCCCTGCGGGGGGTGCAGGCGCAGGTGAGGGTCCCAGGGAGCAGGGTGGGGCAGGAGGGGGACAGGAGGGGACACACCTCGGTGCTGTGGGCCCCCCACCCTGGCCCCCAGAGGGAATGGTTTGGTCCGAGGGCAGGCGGTCAGGGTGGGTGTGGGGGCCCAGCGTCTGGCGCTCAGCTGTGGGCACAGAACCATCCAGAAATGGCAGCCCTGCCCTTGGCGAGCGCTGGGGGCCAGGGTGCTCCCCATCCTGCAGAGGGAGCCCCGCATGGCCTGAGTGTCCGGCAGGTACAGGCTGAGCCCTGAAGCCCTACCCAGATCCATGGCTGGAGGACAGACAGGCCAGCTCAGGAAGGGACATCTGCAGGGTCTGCAGGGGGCGGGGTCTGCTGGGGGCAGGGTGGGGAGCGTGGCCCCCTCACGGGGGCAGATGGGAGGGGCCGACACCCCTAAGGAGGCCCCCACCGGGCCCAGGGGTCAGGTGTGGCCCAAGGCTGGGGCTGCGTGGGGGTCACGATGACACGTGGTCCCCTTGCGTGGCGTGTGGGTGTGAATCGGGAGTTCTGCGAGCACCCTCCCTTCCGTCACCCACAGGAGCCCCTCCTGGCAGCGTTTCTCGTGGAGGAGCGGGACGGGTGGCCTGGTCGAGGGCCAGCGTGGGACGTACTGGGGCCCCGGCTCTCCTCCTGGGGGTGCCCTGTAACGCCAGGATGATTCTGGGCTCTTTTAGACAACGTCCTCTGAGAAGGAACGTTTTCCCAGGGAATTCATCTCCAGGCTGACCTGCAGTGCCCCCACGTACTCTGTCATCTTGTTGGTGACACTGATTCTAACCTTTCGTTGATTTCCTTGGGCCACCTGGGTGGGGACCTGGTTTGAGAAGCAACCTCTCAGGAAGGGGGGCCCCTTCCTCCTCCAGTGGAATGCGGCACGGAAGCAGCCGCACGCCGTCCTGGACCCCGTCCAGCCACGTGGAGGGGGAACGGCCCACGTGACGCGGGGTGGGCTGTGAAGGGGGCTGTGCCTGGTGCCCCAGTGAAACAAACCGTCTTCAGATGAATCAACTTTCACTTTTATAACTTCCTGCAGACCACATTTCTCGTGATTTTAAAGCTTAATGGAATACCCATTTTCAACTCTCCTCTGGAACAAGAGAGGCTGTTAATGAGGGGACAAGGTGGCCTTTGTTGGACGCAGCTCACGGCCAGGCTGCAGCCAGGAAGCCGCCGTTACAGCTGATGGTGTGTCCCCGAGCATCCATCCCCAGCAGCTCCAGGCCGAGAAGGACTGTCCCCTCCCGGGTTTGGGCCAGCCTAGCTGCCCGAGTTCTGGAGGTGGGATGTGTGTGTC
>NW_020837945.1:804798-1067740 GCF_003676395.1 Aethalodelphis obliquidens | reverse complement strand
AGCCGGCTCATGGGTGCGGCAGCCGTGGGAGTGGGTGCACCGGCCGTCTGTTCTGCCCTTTCGGTAAAACCCCTCCTTTTCCTCCTCCAGCTTCTCACGGCCTCGCCAGCCCCAGCCTAGGGCTCTGCTCTCCTGTAGGGCTGGTGGGTCTGGCTTGGGGGCAGCTCTTCCCCTGGAGAGGAGGGGAGGGCCGCGGGGCTTGAGCCTGACTGCGGCCCCTCTGTGCTCGGCCTTCCACTGGCCCCGCGCAGCGCTCCTCAGGGGTTCTCTGGAAGCGGCGGTTTGCTTGCTGACCCGCGTGGGCAGGTCTGTCCCTGCAGCTGGAAAAAACCGACTCAGATGCCATCGTACGTGGTGACGCAGGGCTCCCGGGCAGTTTGGGGTGAGGGCACTGAGCACAGAAAGCGACAGTCCCCGTGTGGAAACGCTTGTGTCATCTTGCATCACTGTGACATTTTTACTGTATTTTATAAAGTATTGGCCGCGACAGGTCGGGGGAAGCGGGTCCTGGCCGTCGGGCTGAGAAGCAATGGTCTGAAGGTCCCCATGTTAAGAAGGAAACTGCAGACATCAGGCTGTCATTCAGGACAAGGCCGGTGGCATCACAGTGCTGGGAGGGGGGAGCTAGAAAAGAACCCACGAGAGTGAGGGACGGAGGGTTGATCACATGAAAGTGAAAGTGAGAACAAGCCAGAGAAAGTGTTTGCAAAGCTGAGTCAGAAGGAAGCCTGTGCCCCGTAACAAAGGGGGCCGCAACCCGCACCCCAAATGTGGAAGAACAGGCTGGATGGAGGAGGGACCCCCGAACGTGGGGATGCAGGTGCTGCTGGTCGCAGGTGAAGGGCCCACCTCAGAGCAGGCAGGAGATGCAGAGCGGGTGAGGGTCCAGCGGCCGCTCTGACCAATGACCACAAAGTCAGTGCCTTAAAACTCCGCAGGTTTATTCTCTCAGAGCTCTGGAGACCAGAAGGCTGACGTGGGTCTCCTTGGGTTAAGATCAAGCTGTGGGCAGGGCTGATCCTTCCCGAGGCTCCAGGGGAGAATCCGTTTCCTGCCTTTTCTGGCTTCTAGAGGTGCCCACGTCCTTGGCTGTCTGGGCCCTTCCGCCTTCAAAGCCAGTGACACCAGTTCAGTCTTTCTCGTGATGCCATCTCTTTGGTTGTGGCTCTTCCGCCTCCCTCTTCCCTACTTAAGGACCCTTGTGAGTACAATGGGCCTGTCCAGTAATCCAGGATCATCTCTTTAAGGTCAGCTGACTAGCAGCCTTAATCCGCCTGCACCTGAATTCCCGCAGGGTTCACAGGCCCCGGGAACAGCGTGTGTGTGTCTTGGTGATTCTGATTCTGTCTGCCCCTCCCTCTGGCCCATGTGCAGAACACGTTCATCTCCCGCCTGCACCCTGCGTGGAAGAAACACGAAACACGCCATCCGCACTGCAGGGCTGGCAGTGCCGGGGCACGTGGATCCCGTGTCTTCATCGGAAGGGCTCGACCCTCTCTGTTACCTACATTCCGGGAACTTGCGTCTTTGACCCCATGACCCCATTTTTGGGAAGCACTTCCTGTCAGGACGTCAGTTCAGCAGCATTAGAGCAGCCAGACCAGATGAGACCCACTGGGACCCAGCGCCTGTGCCTCCCGGTGGCCCGGTGAGCCGGCTGGAGCTGGGTCCCCGCAGGCCGGCCTGGAGGGTCCCAAGGTTCAGAGTCACCGGGGGTCCGAGGGTGGGGACGGAGGAGTGGGTGTCCCCGAGCTGCGGACGGGAGCGGCTGCTTCCTGGGCCTTTGTGCATCACAGCAGGTACGATAACTTCTATTCTTTGAAAGGACCCCACAAAGTGAACTTTTTGGTTCCATCGCCACTGGGTCTCCCATCCCTGGGTCTGTGGCTCCCCCCAGTGGCCGGTCCCCCTCATGACAGCCCTGCGCTCGCGGGACCTGGGGCGTCTTCCACGCGCAAAGCCTGTTGACAGCAGAGCGCGGGACAGTTCCGGACGCACGCGGGGAGCATAGCTAGGGGCTTGGGAGGCAGATTTTCTGCACAGAGCCTGGTGTTTGAAGGGTGCTCCGTATGAATGAGCCCAAGAAGGGATTTACAGGCTCCCGCTATGAGTTCAGCCAGAAGGGAAAGTGGGAGCCTGGTGGACCACAGTGTCTGGACGCCTGCCTGTGAGAGTGGAGCCCCAACCCGATCCTTCCACCCGTCCATGTCGCCGGCGGCCCTGAAAGGGCAGGAAGCAGGGCCCGTGGGTGGGCTGCCGGGTCTCCTGCCCCTGGTTCTGGGGACATCTCAGGCGGCAGAGAAGGAGATCATGGCCCCAACCAGCTGTCTGTTCCGGAACCGCTCGGGCACCAGCTGACCAGTGACATCTTCTGGATCCCGGGTGGACTTGACTACACCCTCCAAGCAAGTGTCATGCGATGGTGGGGCGCGGCGGGCGGGGGGTGGGTGAGCAAAGGATCCGAAGCCACGGGGGTCAGGGGCTGCGATGTCCCTCCCTTTGGCTTCTCAGCCCGTGGAGTGGACCCCTGAGTGGGTGGCCCGTGCAAGGGGCGGCATGGGGTCCCCGCGCTCCGACCAGGGCCAACTCTCCCGCTGGGGTCTTAGCTGAATGGAGCCCTCCCTGGCGAGGCCTGGAGCCCAACGGGCAGCCGGGCACGCGCTGTCTCTGCTTCCCCACCTGAGGCCAGAGCAAGGCGACCCTATTGTCCTGACCCCAGGGGACAGCTGAGGCCTCTGTAGGTGAGGTCACGTTCTTGCGACACAGATGGACGGTGACCAGAGGCCGCCTCTGGGAGACGCCACTGTGATGCCTCGAACTTTGTCAGGGGCCTGGGCAGCCTGCATAGGCGGCTGTAACCAGACCACGTCCTCGTCTCCTGCCCAGCCGAGGGTTCGCCTGGGGAGGGGACAGCGCGGGCAATGGTGACCCCCAGCCTTCGCTCTGCCCCCGAGAACCTTGGCGTCCCATGGGTGATCATGACCCAGTGCACAGGCGCTCGACCAGGGACCGTTTCCACCACAGATGTGGGAGCAGCGCTGTGGGCAGGCAGGTAACAGGGCAGCAGCCCGACCGCAGGGGAAAGCCGTGGTGCTCTGGGTGGGCTTCCTGACCCCCGTCCCTTGCCTGCCCCCACTGTTCCCACCCTGCGGTCTCCTGGGATGGTCATCACAAATGACCACACACTGTAGTGGCTAACACAACAGAAAACTATTCTCCCCCAGATCTGAGGCCAGAAGACTGAGGTGAGGGTGTCGCAGGGCTGTGGTCCCTCCGGAGGCTCGAGGGGAGGGTCCTTCCTGCCTCTTCCAGCTAACCCTAACCCTAACCCCTAACCCTAACCCTAACCCCTAACCCTGACCCTAACCTTAATCCTAACCCCAACCCTAACCCCTAACCGTAACCCTAACCCTAACCCTAACCCTAACCCTAACCCCAACCCTAACCCCTAACCCTAACCCTAACCCTAACCCTAACCCCTAACCCTGACCCTAACCCTAACCCCGACCCTAACCCTAACCCCTAACCCTGACCCTGACCCTGACCCTAACCCTAACCCTAATCCTAACCCCAACCCTAACCCTAACCCTAACCCCTAACCCTAACCCCTAACCCTTAACCCTAACCCTAACCCTAACCCTAACCCCTAACCCTAACCCTAACCCCTAACCCCTAACCCTAACCCTAACCCTAATCCTAACCCCAACCCTAACCCCAACCCTAACCCTAACCCTGACCCTGACCCTGACCCTGGCGTCCCTCCTGTCTGCCTGCATCTCCACGTGCTTCTCCTTGTTCTGTGTCTCTTGTAAGGACCCTTGTTGTGGATTTGGGGCCCGGTTGGGGTGATATTGTCTTGAGATCCTTAATTACACCTGCAAAGACCCTTCTTCCTCATAAGATCATGTTCATGGGTACCATGGGGGTGTAGGAGGTGGGCATGTCTTTTGGGGACACCACAGGCGCTGGGGTGTCTGTGACACTTTCTCCTGCCATCCTGTGAGCCCCGCCGGCTCCTGGGCTGTGATGGCGTGTGTGCTCGCTCAGCCAGCCTGTGGGGCATGCCACCAGAGGCCAGGCAGTGCAGGAAGGACAAGAAACGCCCTCCCAGAGCCCAGGGTGCTCCACGGAGCCTGGCCTGGCCACCACCCTCGCCCCCCTGCCCCCAGCACTCTGCAGAGCCCTGCGGGGCTGGCACCCACGCCCCGATCAGAAGCTGCTCCAGGTCAGGGCCTTGCTGGAGGTGAGGGGGGACGTGGGCCCAGGGCCAGGGGTGTGGGATGGCGGGTCCGGGTGGGAGGTGGCTAAGCCAGGGCTGACCCGGAGGACGGTCCAGGCAGGGGAGGGCCCAGCTCACGTGTAGCACCAGAACACAGGAGCCGTCCCACAGAGGCGCGCCCACCCCTGTGCTTAAAATAAATCCATGCAGTGCCCTCGCGTGGGCTGGTCCTGCCCAGGCACCCCGCCCGGCCACCTTGGGCCACTACCCTGAGTCTGGACGCCACTGGACACTGCTCACACACTCGACCGCACGGCGCCCACGGGAAGCAAACCGTCAGCTTTCCCAGTCCCCGCACCTTCCGCTTTCTCCTTCTTCTTCATTGTCCGTGAGTTCTGCGTTCATAATTTTCAAAAACGTATGCCAAGAGCAAGGAGTAGGTAGCCCGCGGCCGTGCTGAGCCCCGTTTATGTCGTCACAGTCACCGCGGGGATGCCCCGTCCTTGCCTGTCACCCTCCGGCCTGGCCGGGTCCTCGGCCCTCCTCCCCGGCCCCCTGCACCTCCTCTGTGGTTTGGGGTCCTCCTGCATCGGGCAGCAGCGTCTGGGCCGACCCTCCGGTGGACGAGCACGCCTGGGCCCTCTTCCCTGAGGGCACGGCTCTGTGAGATGAGTGAGGGTCCCGCCGTCGAGGAGGTGCTTGTGGACGTGAAATCAGTAGGGCAGCTGGCCGGGCCATGAGTCCCAGAGCGTGGCGCCTGTGGGGAGCGTGACCCTGACCAGGGTGGTCACAGGTGGGGGCCAAGGAGGCCACCGCCTCCCCGCCCCTCCCCGTGGGAAGCTGGCCGCGGGAGCCTGCCTTGCAGCCGTCCGTGAAAAATCCAGTTAACGAGCAGATGCCAGGCCCTTAAAGACTAATCGGGCCGCTCACTGCTTTAAAGGTCCCCTCGGGTCCCTTGCGTCCTCTCTGCTCCCCCCTGGCCCGCGCCTGCAGGAGCCCAGCTCCCAGGTGTTGGGGGGCCCTCGAGATGCTGGGAGCCCCTGGCCGGGGCCTCCTGCCCCCCCAGTGTGTTCTCATGGGTTCTAGAAGGTCACGGGGGGTTGGAGCTGCCCTGTGCCTGTATGAGGGGGTGGTGGGGACGTGTCACTGCAGAATGGAGCAGTGACGTGACGCTCTGCAGCGCCGAGTCCCTGGGACGCTTGGTGGAAACACGAGTCACATATTAATTTCCTGGGTCAAGAGCCTTCATTTGAAACGCTGGCCCCCTTGTGCCCCGTCACATGTGTCACGGACATGACACTGAAGCTGCAGACACTAGAGGACTCTGCAGCTGCTACAGGACCCAGGTCTCACGGTGACATCGGCTTTGGTTGACCTCAAGACTCCTGGAAAGGGGACCGTCCTCCCCGCTGGCCATCAGGGGCTGTCTGTCCCCTCCTGGGTAGCCAAGCAGGTGTCTGGCCTTTCCATGGGGAAGGCCACTTCACTGCACAGGACTTTGGTGTCCGCGTGCGGGGAGCCCACTTCCCCGGGGGCTTCGGGGACGCCTCTGTGTTTATCATCTTCCGAGAGGCGCCTTCCCTCTGCCCCGCGTCCTGGTCTGGGCGCTGACCCCGTGTGTCCCCTGCTCTCCCAGCTGGTTCTGTTCCTTCACGTCCTCTTTGTGGTGGACTCTTCCTGCCCCGATGCGGACCCATCTTCAGCACCCAGAGCAGGGCTGGGCACACAGTGGGAGCTCAGTGCGTGTTTGTTGAACGAAGGAAGGGACGATGTCCCAGGAGGTGAAGAATTAGAGGAGTGGCTACACTTTGGGCCCCGAGCCGGAGGGTCGTTGCTCCCCGCCGGGGGCCGGCCCACCTCCTTTCCTTCCCTGGGCTCCTCATGTGACGGAGGAGGGTAGTGAGGTTGATGCCTCCCAGGGCAGGAGTGTGGTCCGACGTGCCTTGTGCAGAACGAGCACCCTGTGAGTGTCGGCCACGAGCCCGCGGAGCTGAGCACGGGCAGCTCCGTGGATGAGCCGGGCATCCGGGCCCAGAGAGGCCCCGCGGGCACAGAAAGTGGGAGGGGAGCCTTAAGCTCATTAAAAGTAAGAACCTGGGTTTTGTGAAAGAGGCTTTGTGATAAGCTTGAAAATCAACATTAGCGGCAAAGATGACCAGTGACCACATCCCTGACTTCTAAAAAAATGGCAAATACTCCCTTAGAAAATGAGTAAAGGTTCATAGGAATTTATAAAGGAAAGAGATATTTTCACTGATATATTCAAACCCTCAATCTCAGGAACAATCAAGTAAATGCAAATTAAGTAGCATTTGGGGTTGTGTGGTTTGAGAAAGGTGACACGGTCTCCCTTCGTTCTTTTTTAGACAGCTGTATGTAGCCGTAATTCACATGCCGTAAATTCACGAACTTACAATGTACGATTCAGCAGTTTTTAGCGTGTCCAGAGATGTGCGCCACCATCACCACAGTCAATTTTAGAATGTCTCTATCACTTCAGAAAGAAGCCTTTAACTTTGCCACGTGCAGCAACATGGATGGACTTGGAGGGCGTTACGCTGAGTGAAATAAGTCAGACAGAGAAAGACAAATACTGTGTGATTTCCCTTATATGTGGGATTTAAAAAATGTGACAAACTAGTGAATATAACAAAAAAAAGAAGCAGACCCACAGATGTAGAGAACAAAGTCGTGGTCACCAGTGGGGAGAGGGAAGGGAGGAGGGGCAAGATGGGGATAGAGGATTAAGAGGTACAAACTATTAGGTATAAGAGAAGCCATAAGGGTATATTGTACAGCACAGGGGTATAGCCAAGAGTTTGTGACTCTGAATGGAGAACAACCTTTAAAACTGGATCACTGTATTGTACGCCTGTGACTTATATGATATTACACATCAACTATACTTCAGTAAAAGAAAGAAACCTTTTAGCTGTTACCACTTCCAGCCCTGACCAGTCACTAACCTACTTTCTATAGATTTCCCTGTTCTATTTCATGTAAATGGCATCACCTGTATGTGACCTTTTGTGTGTGCCTTCTTTCACTCGAACGTCATGTGTTCAAGCTTCATCCATGTGGTGGCGTGTCAGGACCTCAGTCCTTTTGGTGGCTGAGTCACACTCCAAAGTGTGGATGGACCCCCTTGTGTATCTGTTCGCCAGCCGGGGAACACTTGTATCGTTCCACCTTTTGGCTGAAGTGAATAGTGCTGCTGTAAACATTAGTGTAAAGATTTTGTGTGGACGTATGCTTTCATTTCTCTCGGTGTGTATCTAGAGTGGAATTTCTGGGGCATAAGGTATCTTTGCTTAATCGTTCAAGGAACTGCCACACTATTTTCCAAAGCGTCTGCCGCATCTTACACTCCGGCCAGGAGAGGATGAGGGCTGTGATTTCCCCACATCTTGCCAGCACTTGTGATTACGTTTTTGATTCTAGCCATCTTAGTGGGTGTGAAGTGTATCTCATTGTGGCTTCCATTTGCGTTTCCCAGATGACTGGTGTTATTAAGCATCTTTTCATGTGCCTGTTGGCCATTTGTATGTCTTGTTTTTGAGATGTGGACTACTTTTAAAGTCTTCATTGAATTTGTTACAGTATTGATTCTGTTCTGGTTTTCTGGCCTCGAGGCATGTGGGATCTTAGCTTCCCAACCAGGGATCGAACCTGCACCCCCTGCATTGGAAGGCGAAGTCGTAACCACTGGACCACCAGGGAGGTCCCCATTTGTATGTCTTCAGTGGAGAAATGTCTCTTCAGATTCTTTGCCAGTTTAAAAAAATTGGATTGTCTTCTTATTGTTGGGTTGCAGGAGTTCTTTTCATATTCTAGATACACATCTCTTATTGGGTGTGTGATTTGCAGATATTTTCTTCCATTCTGTGGGTTGTCTTTTCACTTTCCTGTGTCCTTTGAAGCCCAAAAGTTTTCAGTTTTGATGAAGTCCAATTGATCTATGTTTTTTCTCTTGTTGCTCAGACTTCTGGTGTCATATCTAAGAGTCCTTTGCCAAATCCTCGGTCATGAAGATTTATTCTATGTTTTCTACTAAGAGTTTTATAGTTTTAGTTCTTATATTTAGGTCTTTGATCCATTTGAAGCTAATTTTTGTATATGGTGTGAGGTAAGGGTTTAACTGCCTTCTTTTGCCTGTGGCTGTCCAGTTGTCCCAGCACCATGTGTTGAAAATACTATTCTTTCCCCACTGAATAGTTTGGGCAACCTTGTGGAAAGTCAGTTGACCATAGATGCGTGCATTTATTTCAGCTCGCAATTCTGTTTCACGCATCTGTCTGCCTGTCTTTGTTCCAGTACCTGCTGCCTTTGGTCACTTAGCATTATAAAAGGTTTGAAGTAGGGAAACGTGATTCCTCCAGTCCTGTTCTAACCCTACACAATGTTCGAACCCAATACTGTGAACAACTGTATTTTAACAAATTATATAACTTAGGTGAAATGAACAAGTTCCTAGAAAGACACAAACTACTGAAATTCAATAAGAAATAGACTATTTGAATATATCTGTAACAAATGAAGAGATCGAATTAGTAATCCCAAAACTTCCATAAAGAAAAGACCAGTTTCACTGCTGAATTTTACCAAACATTTAAAGAAGAATTAAAACCAGTTCTTCACAAACTCTTTCAAACGATAAGAGATGGGGGAACATTTCCCAGCTCATTTTATGAGGTCAGTATTACCTGGATACCAAAACCATACAGATATCACAAACACAAAAAACTACAGTCCAACGTTTCTTACAACACAAAAAATCCTTAAAATCCTAGCAAACCAAATTCAGCCACATAGAAAAAGAATTATACATCATCACCCAGTGGGCTTTATCCCAGGAATGCAAGTTTGGTTTAATGTCTGAAAATTAATGTAATACATCAAATCAACAGAATGAAAAATAAAAATCACATGATCATCTCAGTAGACACAGAAAAGGCATAGAGAAAATCCAACACCCTTTCGTGATAAGAACATTAAAAAAAACTAGGAAAAAAGGGAACTTCCTCAAGCCAATAAAAGGCATCTCGAAAAACTCATACCTAACATTGAACTTACTGGTGAGAGGCTGGACGCTCCCCCCAAGATTGGGGACAAGACAAGAACACCCGCTCTCACCACTTCTATTCAGTGTTGTACTCTGTTCACAGATGACGTGATCTTATATGTGTGAAGTCCTAAGGAATCTGCTAAAAATCTGTTACAACTAACAAATAAATTCAGCAAGGTTGTAGGATACGAGATCAATATAAAAAAACCAATTGTATTTCTCGATAACTTGCAATGAACAATCCAAAAATGAAATTGAGAAAAAATTCCATTTACAAAAGCATCAAAAAGAGTAAAATATTTAGGAATAAATTTAACAAAGAAGTGCAAAATGTATACTCTGAAAACTTAAAAAAACAACTTAGAGAGAAATTAAGGAAAAACATCCCGTGTTCACGAATTGGAAGACTTCACATCGTTAAGACGGCATCACTCCTGCAAACAACCTCCGGCCAGTACAGCTCCTACCCGATCCCAGCTGATGTCTTTGTAGGAATTGGCAAACCGATCCTAATATCCATATGGAATTTCAAGGCGCCCAGAATAAGACTCTTGAAAAAAGAAGAACAAAGTAGAGTAACCCCTTGGTTCTTTTTTTTTTTACATCTTTATTGGAGTATAATTGCTTTACAATGTTGTGTTAGTTTCTGCTTTATAACAAAGTGAATCAGTTATACATATACATATGTTCCCATGTCTCTTCCCTCTTGCGTCTCCCTCCCTCCCACCCTCCCTATCCCGCCCCTCTCGGTGGTCACAAAGCACCTAGCTGATCTCCCTGTGCTATGCGGCTGCTTCCCTCTAGCTATCTACCTTACGTTTGGTAGTGTATATATGTCCATGCCTCTCTCTCGTTTTGTCACAGCTTACCCTTCCCCCTCCCCATATCCTCAAGTCCTTTCTCCAGTAGGTTTGTGTCTTTATTCCTGTCTTACTCCTAGGTTCTTCATGACATTTTTTTTTAAACTCCATATATATGTGTTAGCATACGGTATTTGTCTTTCTCTTTCTGACTTAATTCACTCTGTATGACAGACTCTAGGTCTATCCACCTCATTACAAATAGCTCAATTTCGTTTCTTTTTATGGCTGAGTAATATTCCATTGTATATCTGTGCCACATCTTTATCCATTCATCCGATGATGGACACTTAGGTTGTTTCCATCTCCTGGCTATTGTAAATAGAGCTGCAATGAACATTTTGGTACATGACTCTTTTTGAGTTATGGTTTTCTCAGGGTATATGCCCAGTAGTGGGATTGCTGGGTCATATGGTAGTTCTATTTGTAGTTTTTTAAGGAACCTGCATACTGTTCTCCATAGTGGCTGTACCAATTCCCATTCCCACCAGCAGTGCAAGAGGGTTCCCTTTTCTCCACACCCTCTCCAGCATTTATTGTTTGTAGATTTTTTGATGATGGCCATTCTGACCGGTGTGAGATGATATCTCACTGTAGTTTTGATTTGCATTTCTCTAATGATGAATGGTGTTGAGCATCCTTTCATGTGTTTGTTGGCACTCTGTATATCTTCTTTGGAGAAATGTCTATTTAGGTCTTCTGCCCATACTTGGACTGGGTTGTTTGTTTTTTTGTTATTGAGCTGCATGAGCTGCTTGTAAATTTTGGAGATTAATCCTTTGTCATTTGCTTCATTTGCAAATATTTTCTCCCATTCTGAGGGTTGTCTTTTCGTCTTGTTTATGGTTCCTTTGCTGTGCAAAAGCTTTGCAGTTTCATTAGATCCCATTTGTTTATTTTTGTTTTTATTTCCATTTCTCTAGGAGGTGGGTCAAAAAGGATCTTGCTGTGATTTATGTTATAGAGTGTTCTGCCTATGTTTTCCTCTAAGAGTTTGATAGTTTCTGGCCTTACATTTAGGTCTTTAATCCATTTTGAGCTTATTTTTGTGTATGGTGTTAGGGAGTGATGTAATCTCATACTTTTACATGTAGTTGTCCAGTTTTCCCAGCACCACTTATTGAACAGGCTGTCCTTTCTCCACTGTACATTCCTGACTCCTTTATCAGAGATAAGGTGACCATATGTGCATGGCTTATCCTTGGTTCTTAAAGGAGTTTTTAGAGCCTGTAAACGCATCTGCTTTGCCTTGGGGTATAGCTTGGGTGATTCCCGTAGAGTCTAAAACCTGACTGAGAGAAACACGTTTAGATCTTTGTTTTGTGAACGTGAACCTGAATGACGCCAAGTGAGAGAAATGGGCGACTTTGCCGCCCGCCGGGCACTCAGGGAAGGCAGGAGCCGCTCCCAGCCGCGTGGCGACCTGCCAGGGCCTTTTGAAGTCTCGGCAGGGGTAACACCCACGCGTGGCCCCAGGGACGGGACGTGCCTGGAAAGCAGTTCTTACCACCCTCTGCTGCGTCACCTGCCTTTCCAGAGACAAAGCTGGTGGAGAGAGTGTTCCAGGCGGACACAGGAGGAGAGCTTTACTCTCCCCATGAACTTCTCTCATGGGAACGTTTCAAACCTGCAGAGAAGTCGAAGGACAGTGTGGGGTTTGCTCACGTACTTCCTTCATCGCGGTTCCCCTTGGTCTCCTGGTCTGTCCCTGTCTGTACCCAGGGCCGTGCACACCTGCACACCGTGTCCACATGTGCATCCACACTCACATCCCCGTGCAGGTGCACACGCTCCTTGGGGACGTGGGCGCGGCATCCTGACCCGTGGCCTGCTGTCCGTGTGTGCCTCCTGTCCAGCTGTCCTCTATCACACAGGCCACATTCAAGGGTCCTCCAGGTCCCAATAACGGCCTTTATGAAGCTGGCCCCGTCTCTGCCCGGCGGCCCCGGGAGCATCTAGGAGCTGCGCGGCACTTGGTGGCCGTGACCCCTCAGCCTGCTAGCTTAGAGCCGCCCCTTCCTCCTTACGCTTCCTAACGTGGCCGTTTCTGGAGAGTCCGGGCGCTGTCCCGCGAAGCGCGCTGTCTGACTTGTCCAGCTGTTTCCTCGTGTTTGGATTAGGGCTTCGGCCGCGCACCCTGGACAGGCAACCGCGTGTGCTCCGCGTGGCCTTCCCTTGGGACGTGGGAGGGCGTGCGTGTCTGGCGGTCACTGGGTGGCCCCGGGGAGGTGCCTTTTCCCCGAGATGTGTCAACGTCTTGAGAATCTCTGCTCCCAGCCACCTTTCACCTCCACTGCCGACCCCTCCAGCCGGGGGTCTCCACCTGCCACGCTCGCCTCCCAAGGGGCCGTCTCTGTGGGGGTTGAAGGGTCCCCTGTGTTCTGTCACCCCAGACCAGTGGTGGGGTTGTGGGAGCAGGGCGCCCAGCTGAGTACGGGGCGATGCTTGGTGTTGATCTGGGAACCAGAGGGCTCCTGTGGGCTCCGCTGTTACCATAGAAGAATCTGGGTTTGGGCTGGGACAGCCTCCTTCCCACCAAGCAGCATCTCCCCTGCCCGCTCTGCCCAGGCAGCGGGGCCTCGGCCTTCGCGGGAGCTGGGGGCTCCGCTGAGGGCATGCACCTGGCGACCTGAACCCAGGTCTCCACTTTCCCACACTGGGATGAAGTGGGTTAAAGGACACCTGAGGGCGGAGGAGGGGGGCTGGACAGCCTGGTGGTTAAAGATTAGACGGTGTTGCAACGTCCCCGCTGTCCACGGTCCTCATGTCTGTGTGCTCGGCTCTCACTGGCGGTGTGGCCAGGCGGGTCCTCGGGTGACCGACACCCGAGGGGAGGGGAGGCACCCGTGGGCCTTGACCTGTAGCCCCGGCTGCCCGGCCACCTCGTGCCACTTAATCTTCACAGCAACCTGAGGGCGGGCAGTGGCCACAAGGAGAGGCCTGGCCAGCGCGGGAACCTGGCCAGCGGTCCGCATAGAGCTTGTCGTCAGCAGGCCCAGCAGCAGGGCCTTCAATGGGCATCTTAGGAGCTGTGGCCTTTATCACTGTGGCTCAAAAAAGTCACCATGAAACACAGGGCTGGGGCAGAACGTTTGGACACTTTGGGCAATTATAAACAGAAAGATGAGAAGGTGTGTTCCATTCTGGAAGGGCTGTAAACGTGTCCACAACGTATGGGTCTTTTTCTTTCTAATTTTTAAATATTTATTTATTTATTTTTGGCTGCGTTGGGTCTTTGTTGCTGCACACGGGCTTTCTCTAGTTGTGGTGAGCGGGGGCAACTGTTCCTTGTGGTGTGTGGGCTTCTCATAGCGGTGGCTTCTCTTGTTGCGGAGCACGGGCTCTAGGTGCACAGGCTTCAGTAGTTGTGGAGCACGGGCTCTAGAGCGCAGGCTCAGTAGTTGTGGTGCACGGGCTTAGTTGCTCTGTGGTACGTGGGGTCTTCCCGGACTAGGGCTCGAACCCGTGTCCCCTGCATTGGCAGGCGGATTCTTAACCACTGCGCCACCAGGGAAGTCCCCACAATGTACGGGTCTTTACTGGACGTGCTGCCGCCCTGGGGGCTGTCCCCAGCACTGGATGCTGGGACTGGTTTCCCAGCCCTGCTCCTTGGAGGCCGGCCAGCTCCTCGCAGGCCCACGCATCTTGAATGGTCTCTAGTACCTGGTCCTCGAGGGAGGAGCAGGAGAGGTGACCCTGGGCGACCTGAGCAGGGGTCCCTGCAGGGCACTGCTGGCCTGGGGAGCGTGGGGTGGGGATGGGCTGAGGGATGGGCTGAAGAGAGGAATCAGGGCCAGCCTTTGGGCCACGTGTGGGCAGCCGCAGGCAGACCACCCGGAGGGGCCCAGGAGAGACCCCGCCGTGGGCCCAGGACGGCTGAGGCCCCAGCGGCAGCGTCCCTGAGACCCGGGCAGACAAGGCCGTGCTCTGACCTCACAGCCCGAAGCCTCAGGCCTGGACACGCTTTGTTCCTCGCATTGGCTCTGCGCACATGTGGGTGTTTCGTGCTTTTGAAAAAATGAAAATAAAAGACCACAGTTTTCAGGAATCCAAACCAGAAGGGCCACACAGAACAAACCCTGGCACAGCACAGGGCGGGGCCGGAGGCTGGCCGGTCTCCCAGTAGCAGGAGGGCAGAACCTTCTGGAAGTTGTGGGTGCTGGGTCCTCTCAGAAGGGGTGGCTGGCCCCCCCACCCCGGTGCTTGTAGGGGGAGTGATCCTGAGCCAGAGAGACCGTCTGATGAGGCCGGCGCCTGGGTCCCCGTGGGGAGGCCGAGGCAGGCGCTTGAGGGAGTGACTTAGACATTTGCGGCTTTGGGACGTCATTCCAACAAGAACGTGCAAACACTGGCTAACAAGTTAGCAAGTCCTAACCCCCGTCACTGGGTAGTGCAGACCCCAGGGGGTGGCCAGCAAACCCCGGCCTGGCGGGCCTTTCCTGCAGCCTCCCCGGCATCCAGGAACCCAGAGACAATAGTGTGCACGGGAGTGAGTGGACGCCTGTGGGCACAGACCCAAGATGTGTGCACACGTGTGTGTACACAGACATGCACACGCACGCACACAGAGACGTAATCACACGCCCATCAGAGAGACACAAACACACACCTATGGACGCACTTGCACCTGTGTACCTGGAGAGCCCTGGGGTGAATTAACAAGGGTGCAGGTGTTCGCTGGTTTGGGCCACAAGCCGCTGTGTGTGTCGTGGGTGGAGGAGAGAGGGGGACCTTTCAGGAAGTCGGCATGGGAGGAGTGAGGGCGTGAGGGGGGAAGGGGCATCGGGAATCCACCCAAAGCTTTGCTAGGGGTCACCTGGCACCTACAAGGCATCTGCAGGAGTTTTGGCCAGTTCATTCCCAAGAAAGAGAAAGCTCCTTGTTATTGCCAGTGCCACCCGCACGTCTCCTCTGAGTACAGAATTCTCTTCTATAATTTAAATTACCCTTGTTGTGTTGGATAGTATCCAGGAGCCTTCAGACAGAAATCCGATGTCCTCCAGGGGAGTTTTCAGCCGCCAGAGACAGCTCTGCAGGCATGGGGAAGGCTGGGTGGGAGGAGGAACCCACCCACGCAGGAGATCTTGCCTTAAGTCAGGACACAGCATGAAATGTGAGAACAGGTGGACACCAGGTTAACAAAGAACAGAAGCTACCACACCATCGAGGAGGGGGGCGTCGTCACTAAGGAAGGATCCAAGGCAAGGACAGCGAGCCCTGTCTGGGAGCCGCAGGACAGCAAGCGTAGGGGATGGGGTCTTGAGGGATGTGTAAGAGTTTGCCAGATGGAGACCACAGCAGCAGTTGTGCTGTCATCGGCTTTTGGTCCTGGACCTGGTGAATTCCCAGCTCACCAGGAATTCTTGGATCCCGGTTGTTCCTGAACTGGGTGCTGGGGGCCCAGGGCTCCTTGCACGGGCAGGACGTGCCATGGGTCCTCAGAGGATGGCCCTCTGGGCAGCTTTGGGCTTTCTCCCTTCTGGGCACCTGTATGTGGTCAGAGGGTCCTCCAGGGGGCCGCTCCGGGAGCTTAGGTCAATGCATGCGTCTTCTCGGGTGCATTTCAGGCTTCCCCAGAGGCCATCCCACCTGGGTGCCGAGCTGCTGCCTGCTTCCGAGTTTCGAGCCCAGCTGGCTGGTGGCGGGCAGTGGCGAGCCCACGCGTGGGTCTATGGACATCGAGGCCACTCCTTGGTGGGGAGGTGCCCTCAGGGTCCTCCAGGGCCAGGTAGATGCTCAGACTCCTGGAACCCTCGTGGCCAAGCTTGGCTGGAGGGCCCGGGACAGAGCTCAGCTCCTGCGGGGGAGAGCCAGTCCTCAGGGCAGAGGGACCTTTAGCCGTAGGCCCCACGGGAGGCGGCTTCTCGGCCAGGGTCCCACCAGGGGCCTGCCCAGCATGGAGTCACCGCATGCAGGGAGCCTCCGCGATGGCTTCCAAGGGGCTGGCATCTCAGGCCACCGACACCAGTGCCCAGGTTACCAGGGGATGACTAGAGAGTCACCAAAGGTCATAGGAGCCCAGGAAGGCTTCAGATGTTGCTGGGCACCCTGTGGTCAGCTGGACGGCCCTTTGCCGGCTGTTCTCATAAGTGAAACCTGAAGGGAGACCACAGACCCTTGAGGGCGACAAAGGGGTCCCAGGATGCTCTGGGCTGCACCGGGGCCCACTGTCTGCACATGCTGGCTGGGGGTGTGCGATGAGGGGCTGGTTTGTTTCCTGAGCTCCCCGTGAAGTAACTGAGGACACGGCCTCCGTGCTGCTTGTCGGAAGCGGCGGGGAACCCTGGGCAGGGCACACAGGGTGGGTGGGTGGGTGGGTGGTCCACCTCAGCCCCGAGGCGATGGGGCGAGTGCCCTTGAGACCTGGGCCTCTGCTCTCTAATCTGGCCTGAGGAGCCGCAGGGAAGCTAGCCAAGTCCCGGCCAGGAAGGAGGCTGGGACCCGGGAAACAGGGCCCCCGGGCTGCTCCGGTGGAGGGCTGGGAGGGCCAGAGGAGGCTGTGCTCCGAGTTCTGATTGGGCAGCGCCGAGGCACCACGAAACTTCTCAGATTGCACGGAAATGCCTCTGTGATACCCCGAGGGTGGGCAGAGGGAGGAAAGGCCAGGTCACCGCTGGGGGCTGGGTGAGGGGATATTGGGCTGGACGCGCCCCCCTGTGCACCCCTCAGCGTCTCCCTCTAGGGCATGAGGATGAATGGGTGGGGGAGCAACCAGGGGCCGAGGGACCACTCTGTACGTGATGGGGGGGCCACCTTACCCCGGGGGCCTGGGGTCGTTCCTCAGCACAGCGTTTGTGACGATTCTGAGGAGGGCTGAGGGCTCTCTGGGCCTGGCCTTGGAGAACAAAGTGCTTTCAGAAACGTGGCACCTGACCCAGAGGGATTTGTGTTTCAGTCATTTCAGATGGTTTCCCTCGAAACCCATTTTCCTCTCCTTCTCCATCCCCACGAGTGACAGGGAGATTATCCAACCTCCACAATGAGCACAGACTCCATAGGGACCAGTGTTGACGGGACCCTGTGCATGGATGGACCGGAGCCCCGTGTGTGCCTGAGGGGCTGGGCCCGGGCGGGGGGCCTGCTGCAGCCACAGTCTGCTGGGGGAGCCCGGTCTACACCTCAGGCGTTCTGAATGCTGCAGTGTCCGTGTGAGTGTGCATGTGAGCGTGTGCACATGTGGGGCTACGCACGTGTGTGTGCATGTGCACGTGTGTGCACGTGCATGCGAGCCTGTGCACGCGTGGGCACGTGTGTGCAGGGAGCCTCACGGACCAGCACCTCGGCAGGCTGCTTCCTGATGGGAGCCGAGTCCTGGGGCAGAGCTGTGCTGACGTTTTCCAGGAGAAGGTGGACGTGTGACGTTCTAGGAGTGCCGGGGCGTGACCGCGGTCTCCAGAAGGTGGGCAGGAAGGGTGAGGTCTGGAGCGGGGAGGGTGGGGGCTGCCCACTGGATGGTGGTGTGTCGCTCAGTGCAGTGGGGTCACAGCTACCATCCCCCTTTGCCCCGCGGTTCCGCGTTCCTGGCTCTCCCGGGAAGCGTGAATTGAGCGAGTGAATGCAGGGCTGGGGGCTGGCGAGTGGCCCCCAGGGAGTAACTGAGGGCACGGGGCCATCGGGGGGACAAGGGCAGCCCCACCGTGTTGGGCTCAGGGGCTCTGCCTCAAAAGGGCCCAGAGTCCCTCTCCAGAACGTGCTTGGAGAAGGGGAAGGGCCTTTGGAATATCTGTCCTGAGATTTTCCAGAGACTTTTAGGCATAAAATCACATCAGCGGCATAACTAGCAAGAGACTGTTCTTGAGGCATTTCTAAGAACTCTGGGGTGGAGGGTGCAACCCAGATTTGGCTTACGGGTGCCCCCGCCTTTCGAGAGGGGACCCGCTGTTCAGCTGTCCTGAAACGTGGGTTCTGGTCCCAAGCGGCCCAGCTCGTCGATGGCACCCTGGGCATCCTGGGCCGGGGTCCCTGCCACAGGCTGGAGAGGACGGGGTTCCGAGGGGACTCAGACAGAAGGTGTGGCTGGCACGCAGGGCACGCGTGGGGTCTAGCGTGGAACGTGTGGTGAGACCCGTGCGTGTGTGTGTGGATGTGTGAGGGTGCATGTGACGATGTGAGCCTGCGGGAGGGAACACGTGTGTTTGCATAAGCGAGTGTCGGGCGTGTGCGGGCGCGTGTGGGCGCGTGTAGAGACCGCCTGCATTCCACTCGGCATCCCCCTCTCCTGGGCTGTGGCCCAGAGCCTCTGGTCTCCGGGCCCAGGTTCCTCGCCACACGGTGTGCCTGCTACAGTGAAGGCTGAGCTGGGTCCCCGCCTGCTCGGGCAGGCGCCAGGTGGGGAGGAGCAGCTAGCCTCCAGGTCAGACACCCGCACAGGCTGTGAGTCCCAGGCAAGGCTGCTCCCCGTGCCCAGGTCTTCTCCCCAAACCCCGAAGAGGCGCTGGCAGGACTTCAGGCCACAGGGTAGCATCCCATAGTGTTTTGGACAGAGGGATGGTGTCGTCTGAAGTTTTATGAAGGGAAGGAGTCGGGGCTCGGTGAGAAGAGTCCAGCTGCAGGCCGGCCTGGCTAACCTGGCTTCCGGAGAGGTCCGCAGAGTGGGACACCCCCGGAAGGGGCGCCCACTGATGTCTGGAGGAGGCCGGCGCCCGGGGGCTGCGTGAAGGGCTTATCCCCCAGTCACCCACCCTGCACACGGGCTGAGCTCTGAGGTGTGGGAGTGGCAGGGGGGACCTCTGTCTGTCTGTCTACCGTTGGTCTCACCGAGTCCCTAATCTTCCTCTGCCTTTCGTCGCTTCCCAACTGCTGTGCTCTGCCCCTTTGGAGCAATTCTCAGGAGTTCATCAGCAGCTCCCCCAGGCCTCAGCTAAGCGCTGATGAGAAGTCGGACACTGGCAGGGTCAGCTGGGGAGCGCGGTACCAGCCCGTCAGACAGAGGGCCGGTGTGTTTGAGCAGGTTTTAAGAGCGAAAGCTGAAAAGAGGCCGTGCTCTCTGGCGAGGTGGAGGGAGGGCGGCCGGCGTCTGCGGGGGGACAGAGCTGGGCAGGCTGCGGAACAGGTGACCTGAACAGAGGCCCTGGGGACCAAACGCTGCCATCTCAGGGCAGCAGCTGCGGCAGAAGGATGGACTCACAGTGAAGCCAGTGGTTTCTAAGCTCCAGCTTTGCCCCAGAGCCGTGGCTTGAGGCCAGGCTTCCAGGCTGTTCTCAGTCAGAGAAACTCCAGTGCAGAGCATTGTGGGCACGGGGGCCAGGGGCTGTACCCCGGCATCCTGAGGCTCCCAGCCACGCGCAGGACGGACGCCCCGAGGACCTGTGCCCGGTGCTCTCTCTTGGGTCTGGGCTCTGCAGGCTGCAGGGCGAGGAGGAGGGTCCTTCCCAAAGCTCCAGTGCACCCAGGAGTGCCGCCCCCCGGGGACCGCGGTGTGCCGGCCCGGAGCCCACTGTGCCCACGCTCCGGAGCAGGGACTCGGCGGCAGTCTGGGAGGGCCCGGGGAGGGAGCTGGGAAGTCGTCTGACTTCTCTGTCAGTGCCCCTTGGCCTCTGGTGGAGTCTGCGGCTGCTTCAAGGAGGTGTGAGGCGTTTTCCAGGGGGCCTGTCACTTTGGGTAGAGGCGCACATCTGTCCGTTTCCCTCCTTGAGAGCCCTTGAGAGCGGGAGGTAGGAGGGGGAGCCGCCTGGATGCCTGAACGGGGAGCTGGCTGCGGGCCCGGGGGCGGGAGGTGGGGGCGGGCTGGCCCCGCCTCTGGACAGCAGAGGCCGCCCGCTGCTCTGCGGTGCACACAGCCTGATGGCTCCGGACCCCAGCGGCCGCCGCGGCCACTGTGGCCTGCTGCTGCTGCTTGCATGCTGCCTCGCGCCCACCCGGGCTGACCTGATGTCCTGGCTGTGGTCCGCTAACACTGCCGGGTCCACGGTCACACTGGCCTCTAAGCCCCCGGGCAGCTCACCTGTGCAGCCCACAGAGGACACCTCACCTGTGCGGCCCACAGAGGACACCACCACGCACGTGGCCCCCCAGGATGACCCCACCCAGCAGTGGAAAGCCCTTGCCAGCCCCGAGCCGCCTCTGGAGAGGCCGGAGGTGGGCCAGGGCCAGGCCCCCACTGTCCCCTCGGCGGCCTCCACTGCGAGCCCAGACACAAAGGAGGAGAACATTGCCGGTGTCGGAGCCAAGATCCTGAACGTGGCTCTGGGCATCCGGAGCTTTGTCCAGCTGTGGGACGATACCACCCCCACCACGAGCTCCGCCAGGGCGGGGACGCCAGGCCCTGAGAACCCCACGGACCCCCTCACCACCCCTGGACCCTCCAGGGGCCCCCAGGACGACTGGACCACTCCCTGGCTGAGCACCGGGGCCCCGAGCTCTCCGGACACCCAGAGGACCGAGGCCGGCACTCTGCCGCCGCCCACCCAGCCGCCGCCCTCCCAGCCGCCGCCCTCCCCGGACAGGCCCCGGGCCCTGCTCGGGGAGCCTGCGGTACCACCGCCATCCCCAGGTAGAGCTTCTCTGTCCTCCGCGTGGGCCGGGGCCCCTCCCCAGGGAAGCCAGCCGCCCCCGGGGTGGCCCCAGGAGCTGGACAGCAAAGGACTCTTGCCCGCGGCAGCCCGTCCCGGCCAGCAGCACCGACGCCCTGATGACCGCACGCGCACGCCTCCTCCGCTTGCCCTGGTGACGGGCTCCCCGGGAGTGCACGCTGCCCCCTGGGCTCTCTCCTCTGAGCCCTCCGCCAAGCTGTCTCACGCCGCACTCTTGGCTCTAAGTGGGGACAGGGGTGCTTGGGTTCCCCACGTGGCTAACCCTGCGGGGCCTGGTCTCGCTGACAGCTCCGCACTGCTGGGCGCTGCCGGCCGCTGCCTGCCCCTGCTGCCCTCCCTGGCGCTCTGCGGCCACCTGGGCATCGGGCGCTTCTGGCTGCCCAACCACCTCCACCACGCGAGCGGCGAGGAGGTGCAGGCCGCGGCCCGGGCCTGGGGGGCGCTCCTGCAGACCCGCTGTCACCGCTTCCTGGCCCGGTTCTTCTGCCTGCTGCTGGCCCCCCCCTGTGGCCCCGGCGCCCTGCCCGGCCCGCCGCCCTGCCGCCAGTTCTGCGAGGCCCTGGAGGACGCGTGCTGGAGCCGCCTGGACGGGCGCGGGCTGCCGTTCCCCTGCGCCTCGCTCCCGGCCCGCGAGGACGGGCGCTGCGTGTTCATTGGGCCGCCTGCAGGTAACGGCCGGCCCGCCACCCGCCTTCCGTCGGTCCGGCTGGGCGAGCGCCCTCGGGAGGCTGGACGGCGTGCGCTGCTTCCTTTGGGGGGCAGGCTGAGAGGCGTGCTCAAGACCAGAGGTTCTGTGCGTGACGGCAGGTCCCCCACGCTCTGAGGTCGCCTGCCACACACCTGTCGCGGAGGGGGAACCAAGGCACAGGACGGTGACGGGACTTCCCACCGAATTCTGGCCACGGCTCCCAGCCACTGTGCCCAGCCTGCACGGTCGAGGGGGCGGAAGGGACGGGGGGCTTGCAGCTCTTAAGGTCGACAGGTCTTGACCATCTAGCGACCAGTGAGTCTGAGGGGCTCACGGGGGTCCCCCAGCCGGTCCGTGAGCTCCAGAGCCCCTCCACCCCGGGGCAGCAAAAGGGCCACTCCCTCCTGGGGGCCACGTCCCCCCACATGGACTTGCCCCATCACCACGTGGCTGGTAGGGGAGAGGGATGGGCCGCCGCAGCCTCCTAGGGCCCACCAGCTGCCTCTGCGTCCTTGGTGTGGCTGGGCCCCTGAGCGGAGCCTGCTCCCCGTTCGCACTTGCGGGCCCATCCGTGCCCTGCTGTGTGTGTACTGCTAACCGCCCCCCCGTGACCGTGGTGCCGTGGGGAGCAGCCTCGACCCACTCATTCGTCTCTGAAGTCATTGGGCTTTGGAGCTGGGCCAGTGGGGGTGGGCCGCCGGCACTGGACCCCGAGAGGGGGTGTCAGTCTGCTGGGCCCCTGAGGGATGTGCATGGGCGATTCCCTGGCCAGGCCTGGGATGCAGTGAGGAGGTGGCTGCCGGCGCCCGGGCCACAGCAGGACAGGAACAAGCGCCCATGACGGTGGTGCCCACCCCAAGGAAGAAGAAAGCAAGGGCTGGGAGGAGAGGGAGGTGGGACCGTGGCCTCTGCAGACAGACGGATGGGGACGCTGCTCGAGGGGGGCGGTGGCTGAGCCCCGCGTGTGAGCAGGGTGGCCAGGAGGGTGTCCGAGGAGCAGCCCGGGCAGGGTCCCCTCTGGGAGGGCCTGGCGCATGAGGAGCCCACGGGCCCTGTGGCTGTCCCTGAGGGCGGGGCCGAGGGCGGGGGCAGGGGCCTGGCCCGGCTGTTGGCACGGAGGGCATCGACCTCACGCCGAGGGAGGGGGCTGCAGCGAGCTGCGTGCTCCCTCACCCTCCACGCCGTCAGTGCCCCCAGTACACCTGACACCGAGCCAGCCCGGGCCCCTCCAGACTCTGTGCCGCGTCCCCCAGCCAGCCTTGCCCTGTCCCCAACAACGCGCGTGGGGCAAGGGCAGCACCGCAGGGAGGTGTCCTGCCAGGAGGGACCCTGGTGCCACGCAAAGGCCCACCTCCACGGGGCAGGGGCAGGGAGCGGGGAAGGCCAGGCCTGTCCGCTCAGAGCCCTGGGCACACGTCCCGCTGCTGGGCCCAGGTCCCCTTTGGCTTGGGGGTTCAGCCACAGTGGGCCCGGGGCGGGGGCTGGTGCAGGACGGGCCTCGCGCTGGCAGGGCCCGGGCAGGGCTGCGCGGGGTGTGGGATTCCCCTGATTGCAGCTGGCCCGGTCTGTGGAGCGGCCTCGGGGACTTCTCTCTGGGCGTGGGCACACATTGGCAGGGCCACGGCCTGAGGCTGTGTTCAGAGCAGAAGCCTGCGGGATTCTTCCATCAGCCGCTCGGACGTCCACCACACCAGGGACCCTGCTGGCTGTGGCCTGGCCGGGGGTGTCCCACGGGGCCAGGGCTGGAGTGCCCTTGCCCTCCTCTGCCCGCTGCCAGTCCCTTGGGCCAGCCCTGTGTGCAGTGGGGGAGGGGCAGGCGGGGGCGGGGGCCTGGCTGGGGAGGGCGGCCCTGGGGTGAAACTGGCTCTGGCCGAGTGAGGTCCTGGGCTGCTTGTGCCGGCCGTGGGGCGGGGTGGGCGAGGCCCGAGCCGCGGGTGCCGCCTCCTTCCCAGGCCCCCCTGGGAGAGCTGCCCGCAGGCCCCCCCCCCCACAGTACCACCACTTGCGTCCCTGCTCTCCAGTGTGTCCTGCAGGGCGGTGGCGGACCCCAGGACAGACGGGCACCCTCGCCTCACGGTGGCCGGTGGGGCGTGGATGGGTGCACAGCAGCCTGAGGCCGCGGCCCTGTCCAGCCCATCGCAGCGCCTCCCCCTGGACCTGCTTCCTCCCTGGCGCCGGCTCGCGGCTGGGGGGATGCGCGGCCAGCGGTGTGGGGCTCGGGGAGGTGGTCGGGAGGGACCCCCGTGCGGGGCCCCCAGCACCGTGTGGCCAGGAGGGGAGGGGAGGGCGGCTGTCGCCGGCGTCTGCGGTCAGGCCGTGCGTGTCCCGGCCCCTCCCCTCCCCTCCCCCCCCTCCCTGTGGCGCCATGGGGAGAGCGCACTGTTCGGGAGGGTCTCTTGTCCCTTAGGCCCCAGAGATTGGGGAGTGAGGCCTCCACACGGGGACGGGTGGGGCAATGTCCGTCCCAGGTCCTCCCGGGTCTCTGCTGGGTGGGCCAGCAGGTGGGCGGGTTGACCCCTGGGAGCGAGGACGGAGCTGGGGTTGGGGAGAGGGCGCCTGGGGTGTCGGGGGAGGCCCCACTGGAAGGGGCAGGTTCTGCAGGTGAGCGGCCTCAGTCCCGAGGAGGGAGAGTGCAGAGTGGCCATTGCTCAGAGCGGGCCGTCCTCCTGCCACCATGCACGTGCTGGCCCAGGACCGCCTGCACCTGCCTCTCTCGTCCCTGAGGGCCACCCTGCTCTCATCGCGTCCTCCGCTGCTTCTCCCCTGTGTTAGGTCTTCATCCCAGAGCTAGTCGTGAACACGTTCATCAATTACGGGCCTCACAAGGGAGGGCCAGACACAGCTCCCTGTGCGGGGCGTCTCTGTGGATTTGCACACGTGTGGTGTGTGAGTGGCCACCAAGACAAAGGACCACAAACTCAGGGGCTCAAGTCAACACTAGTGTGTCACCTTTGGGGTCGGGAGTCTGAAGTCAGTGTCTCTGGGCCAGAAGCAAGGTGCCTGCCGCGCTGCGCTCCTTCTGGGGCTCCAGGGAAGGTTCGGCTTGTCTTCTCCAGCTTCTGGAGGCAGCCTGCGTTCCTTGTGTCTCGGCGCCCCTCCACCTTCAAAGCCAGTGGTACCACCAGCCCTTCTCGGGCTGCGCCTCTCTGGCTCTCTGCCCTGGCTGGGAGAGGTTCTCTGCTCAGCTCGTGGTTAGATTGGCTGGTCTCATCCCAAGGGCCGTCACTGTAACCACACCGGCAAAGTCCCCTTTGCCGAGTGCAGCGACAGCTCACAGGTTCCAGGCGTTGTGGGACAGACACCTCTGGGGCCCATTATCCTGCTGCCATAGCGTGTGCGTGCACGTGTGTGCACCCACACATACTCGTGAGTCCTGCTTTGTGGACGTGGGATCACGTTCTGTGCACCTGAAAGTCTCCTCTTCCTGCACAGGGTCTGGGAAGCCTCCCTGTGTCGCTGGAGGGCCAGTGGCCCCGCTCAGCCTCCCGATCTCTTTGTTCCTCGATTGTTCAAGTCTGTGTTAGTGACTGGCGGCCCGAGAGCCCCTGTGCATCCCAGCTTTGGGTGCTGGGTAACACGCCTCACTTGGAGCGCATAGCATTCTTCAAAGATGCCTCGGATGCCCTTGGGCACTTTCTCTCCTAGATCATCAGAAACATTCCCCGAGGCTATGGTTGGTCATGGTGGACGTGTGCGCAGATCTGAACGTTGTAAACATGTCGGCACATCCACCGGGACTTGGGTCACCTCTCCATGTGTTTAGGATGCTTCCCAGTCCTGCATGTTTCTGAGATGTTTGTTCTCTGTGGGTTTTCTCTGTGATGCTGAGATGAGGTTCCCCAGCCCCACAGCCGTCTGGACTTGGTGACCACTGCCATGTGTGAGGACGGGGCAGGATGGACTTTCTGTAGACACGTGATCAGGTTGTCTTACTGAGGTGGTCATGTCCCATCTTAACGGGAAAGTAGGGCAGGAGAGAGACCCAGGGTCTGCATCGTGAATGAGGACTTCCTCCCCTTTCTGCCACGCATCCTGGGTGCACGGGGTGGTACCGGGCTCATCACATCTCGGTGGACTGTCAAAATTACCATCCCCTTGGTCCCACTTCATGCCTTTCCTCTTGAGTTCTGTTTTGTCTGATAATATAATAGGGCTGCGATATTTACTTACTTTTTATCATTTGCCTCATTTTTTTAACAGACTTGTTTTTAGAGCAGTTTAGGCTCCTAGCAAACTTGAGAGGAAGGTCCAGAGAGTTCCCCACTGTCAACACCCCCACCCAGCGGTACATTTGTTGTTATTGGTGAACCTGCCCTGGCATATCGCAATCGCCCGGAGTCCAAAGTTCAGGGTTCACTCAGTGTTATATGTTCCGTCGTGTGTTTGACAACTGTAAATGGCATGTATCCACCATTATAGTATCGCAAAGGGTATTTTCACTGCGCTACGAATCTTCTGCGCCCCACCTGTTCGTCCCTCCTCCCCGACTCCTGGCGGCCACTGATCTTTTTACTGTCTCCACAGTTGTGCCTTTTCCGGAACGTCATATGGCTGGAATCATACAGCCTGTAGCCTTTTCAGATTGGCTTCTTTCACTTAGGAACATGCATTCAAGTTTCCTGCATGGCTTTTCTTGACTTGATAGCTCATTTCTCTTTAGCTCTGAACACTGTTCCGTTGTCTGGATGGGCCACAGTCTGTGTGTTCACCTGCTGAAGGACAGCGTGGTTGCTTCCAGGTTTTGTCAGCTGTGGAAAAGCTGCTGTAAATACCCGCAGGCAGGTTTCTGTGTGGACGTAAGTCTTCAGCTCCTTTAGGTAAATACCAAGGAAAGCAATTGCTGGATCCTGTGGTAAGAGTCTGTTTAGTTTTGTAAGAAACGGCCAGACTGTCTTCCCAAGCAGCCACCCATCTGCGTTCCCACCAGCGGTGATGAGGGTTCCTGTTGCTCCACAGCCTCGTCAGCACTTGGTGTTGTCTATATTCCAGATTTTGGCCATTCTGATAGGTGTATAGTGATATCTCATTGTTATTTTATTTTTATATATATATTTTTTGGCCGAGCCACGTGGCTTGTGGGATCTTAGTTCCCCAACCAGGGACTGAACCTGTGCCCTCGGCAGTGAAAGTGCTGCGTCCTGACTGCTGGACCACCAGGGAAGTCCCTCGTTGTTTCAACTTGCGTTTTCCTGATGACAGCTGATGTGGAGCATATTTGCAGGTCCTTAACTCCATCTGTGTGTCTGCTTTGCTGAGGCGTCTGTTCAGGTCTTTCGTCCATTTCTTAATCAGGCTGTTCATTTTCTCATTGTTGAGTTTCAAGTGTTCTTTATATATTTTGAATAACAGTCCTTTATCTGATGCGTGTTTTGCACTTTTTTCTCCCAGTCTGTGGCTTGTCTTCTCGTTGTCGTAACTGTGTCTTTTGGAGCACAGAAGTCCAGCTTGTCAGTTCTTCCATGAATTGTGCCTTTGGTGTTGTATCTAAAAAGTCATTGCCAAAGCCAAGGTCATCAAGAGTTTCTCCCATGTTATCTTCTAGGAGTTTGGCATTTTACATATAGGTCTGTGATCCATCGTGAGTATTTTTTTTTTTTTTTGCATGTGATGTCCTGTTGTTCTAGCACCATGTGTTGAAAAGACTATCTTTCCCCCATTGTATTGCCTTTGATTTTTTTATTAAAGATGAGTTGACTGTATTTATGTGGGTCTATTTCTGGGCTTTCTGTTCGGTTCCGTTGATCTGTTTGTCTCTCTTGCACCAATACCACAGTGTCTTGATTCCCGTAGCTTATAAGTCTTAAAGGCAGACACTGTCAGTCCTCCAAATTTGTTCTTCTCCTTCAGTAGTGTGTTGGTCTTTTCCCTCCCTGTATAAACTTCAGAACTGACTTGTTTATAGCCCCAAAATAACTTGCTGGGATTTTCATTAGGATTGCACTGAATCTATAGCAAATTGGGAAGAACTGATATCTTGACAGCATTGAGTCTTCCTGTCCATGAACATGGGATATCTCTGCATTCATTTAGTTCTTCTCTGATTTCTTTTGTCGGAGTTTTGTAGCTTTTCTCATGTAGGTCTTGTACGCATATATGTCATACTTATACCTGGTATAAATATAAATATTTCATCTTGGGGGTGCTAGTGTAAATGGTACTGTGTTTTTAATGTCAAATTCCACTTGTTCATTGCTGGTATATAGAAAATGGTTGACTGTTGTACATTAATCTTATATCCTACAAACTTGCCATTATCAGTGGTTCCAGGAGTATTTTTTGGGTAATTGTTTTGGGTTTTCTACATTTTGATTTTCACGTCATCTGCAGATTGATAGTTTTATTTCTTCCTTTCCAATCTGTGTGCTTCTGTTTCCTTTTCTGGTCTTATGGCGTTAGCTATTATGGTGAAAAGGAGTGGTGAGAGGGGGCATCCTTGCCTTGTACCTGGTTTTAGTGGGGAAGCTTCAAGTTTCTCACTGTTAAGTATACCATTAGGTATGATGTTCACTGTAGGTTTTTAGTAGATAGTCTACCAACTTGAGGAAGTTCACCTTTATTCCTGGTTTACTAAGAGTTTTTATCACAACGTGCGTTGGATTTTATAAGACGCTCTTTCTGCATCTAGCGATAGGACCATGTGATTTTTCTTAATTCTGTTGATGTGATGGATTCCATTAATTGATCTTCAAATGTTGAGCCGACCTTAAGTACCTGGGCTAAACCCCACTTGGTCCTGGCTGGCCTGTTTGCTGAAAGGGAAACTGTCTTCAACTAGCAAGTCCCCGATTCCTCGATCTGAAGCGAGTGCGGCAGACCAGAGGGCCCTGGCTTATGTAGGTGCCACCCACTGTGTTCCCAGGAAGGCGTACCTCGGAGCTCCCAGAGCTTGGCTTGGGCACTCGCTCTCCGGAGAGATACTGGTTCCCTTCCCGAGACAGCTGGGCCAGCGCCTCAGGCCAGCACCTCCAGCACAGCAGCTGCCAGATCTGCAGGGAGGTGTGGCCACATCCCCCGCCCAGGACGCCTGTAACTGGAGAACGGAGCAGTGATCTTAGGGCTGTGGCATTCGGAGGCCTACTCCCGATGGGAACCATGGAGAATTTCATGGAGAGGAAATGGGAGAACTTTGGAAAGGAACTGCTCATGCATCTCTGGGGTCCCTGGGCTGTCTCTATAACACGCTATTGTCTTCCAGCCCAGGACGTCCACGGCTGCTGCATCTTGTGTTCTCAATTAATCTGGAAAAGTTCTAGCTGCCTGGGAGGAAGGGCGCTGCTGGGGCACATCCATGTTTAACTTTGGGGGCAGCTGAGTTGGGACACTGGGGCCACTGGCACTCATGCTGGTGAGGGTCCTGTTTCCTAATCTTAGAGCATCTCCCCGAGTGGACACTTGGGTCCTGGGCACTTCTGATACAAAGGGACCAATATAGCAGCCGCCGTCCGGGTGGACAGCAGTGTCTGTCTCTGAGCAGGAAGCGACTGCTGGCCTCCCAGAGCCCAGGGTATTGGGGAAGACCCCCTGCCCCTGTGAGGGGGCCGTTTACCCTGGGCAGGCGCAAGGCCAGGCCTCATTCCGTGGGTGCTGCTGTCTGCACTGCCCTGGCTGTTCCCCACTTCTCGTCTGCATAGGGGTCTTACCTGCAAGGGGCAGGGTGAGGCTGAGGGGGAGCCCACATTGTGGGGAGTCGGGGCCACACAGAGACGCCGCTATCTGGGAGGGGCCAGCCCGGCGGGTGCCCAAAGCCCTGGTCTTCGTGTGGGCACCTCTTGTCTTCTCTTTTCATATTTTGTTCTCAGGGTGCTCTGTGAAAGGCACGGCTTGTCTTAGGAAGTTGGGGTCCAGCTTTTCTTCCCTCTGCTTTGTCCCAGGAAGTCCTGGGTCGGCCTGACCCTGCGCTCGGGGGCCAGAGTCCAGGCGCCCACCACACACTGACGCACGGACGCAGCCACGCTGTCACCTGCACACATGGTCGCGTGCACACGGGTGGGCTCATCCGCGCCTTGGTCGGGACACCCACACGCCAGCAGCCGCTCCCCAGGAGAGCGTCTCCCCGTGGACCTCATTTTGGAGGCAGACCACGCCGATTATGGGGGTCTTTTTTTTTTTTTTGAGGTACGCGGGCCTCTCACTGTTGTGGACTCTCCCGTTGCGGAGCACAGGCTCCGGACGCACAGGCTCAGCAGCCATGGCTCACGGGCCCAGCCGCTCCATGGCATGTGGGATCTTCCCAGATCAGGGCACGAACCCGCGTCCCCTGTATCGGCAGGCGTACTCTCAACCACTGTGCCACCAGGGAAGCCCTACGGGGGGTCTTAAGAGAAAAGGCCTTGGGGGGGGGCCCTTGGCCAGACCACGGCCCCCAAGTCCCCACTCTGCCCGGCCGTGTGGGCGTTCAGGGAAGCCACTGGTGAACCGGCCTCTCCTCGCAATGGTGTTTCCCCCTCCTGGGGTGGCCAGTGACCACGTCCCCTGTACAGAGAGGTGGGCCCTGCCGCCCCCAGCCCTGGACACCCCCAGTCCCAGCAATCATCAGTCCAGGCCACTAGTGGCCCCTGCACGCCCAGGAAGCAGCAGTGTCCCTGCTGTACCCACGGCTCAGGCGGGTCCAGGCGCCGTGGCTGTGTCCCAGCCTGGGCCTGTGCTGCCGAGTGGGCTCCTTTTGGTGGGGGGCCGCTGACCACACGAGGAGGCGGAGGGACGAAAGCCCGCGGGGTAACTGAGAGGATGGGTGGAGCGGTGTGGGGCCGAGAGTGTGGCGGTCGGTGAGGGAGGAGGCCAGGGTGGTCCATCAGGCAGCCCTGTCCCGGTCGGGCGGTCGTGTGTGGCACCTGGTGTGGACACTGGGCAGTGAGGAGCCCCCGAAGCAGCCACCAGCTGGGAGGACCCCCAGCAACCTGGGAGGCGGGGGAGGAGTTTGCGGTACCAAGTGTGAGCAGACTTGGAGACCACAGCTAAGCAGGGCCCCCCAAGGAACGCGGCCCCTTTTACGGCCTCCCTTCCTAGGAGTGTAACTCGTTTCCGGGACGTTCCTAGTGTAGACGCAGCTCAGGGCACCCCCTGTGTGCATCTCTCTCTTTTTTGTAACGTTTCGATGTCTTGAAGTTACACCAGTGTCCGGGGTGGGTGAGGGTACCTTGACCAGCGTCTGCTGCGTTCCTCCTGTGGTTCCAGTTGTGGGAACGGGGGCGGGCTCGAGCCCTCGGCACCTGGCAGTGGCTCCTTGTGCTAACGGGGGACAGGGTCCCCAGCGGGCAGTGCCCCTGCCCCTCCCACCACGCTAATTTGGGAGGGTCTCTGCGCCCCACTTGGAAGCAGCGAGCCTGTGGGGGCGGGCGTGGCGCCTGGACAGGCAGGTGGCTGTCGTGCCCCGCTGGTGGGCGGGAGGCCAGCCGGGCCTCGGTTTCCCTGGGGGTGCGCCGCCTCACTGCTGTCTTTCTCTCCACAGAGAGCCAGGTCATGGAGGTGGGGCTCCAGCCGCTGCTCGGGGAGCCCCTGCCGCGGCAGGTGGCCCTGGTGCACGACCCCGACGTGGGGCCCGCCTACGAGTTCGGCGCAGACATGGGTGGTGACGGCTGGGCGGCCCGGAGCCTCCTGCCCAGCACGTTCTTCCAGCACTTCTCCCTGCTGGTGCACGTGCGGCCGGCCTCGGCGCGCGCGGGCGTGCTCTTCGCGGTCACGGACGCGGCGCAGGCGGTGGTCCTGGTGGGCGTGAAGCTGGCGGCAGCGCGCGGGGCGTGGCAGCAGGTGCAGCTGCTCTACACCGAGCCCGGTGCCGCCCGCACACACACGGCCGCCAGCTTCACGCTGCCCACGCTGGACGGTCGCTGGACGCGCCTGGCCATCGCCGTGGACGGCGTGCATGCCACGCTCTTCGTGGACTGCGAGGAGGTCCAGCGCCAGCCCCTGGCGCGCTCCCCACGCGGCCTGCAGCTGGAGCCCGACGCCCGCCTCTTCGTGGCCCAGGCCGGCCGAGCAGACCCTGACAAGTTCCAGGTAACCGCAATGGCTGCCAGCACCGGGGCGGGGGGCAGGCTGGGGATGGGGACGATGGTTGCTCCCACCTGCTGCGGCAGGGGCTCCGAGGACAGGAAAACCCCGGGGGAGCAGGCCCTTGGTCCACCCAGCTCCCCCTGGGCTTTATTCCCCTGCTGCTCTGGGACTGCCTTCTTCACTGGATACCCACGTCTGCCACCGTCAGGGGCCCCACCCCATGTGTGCATATGTGTGTCTGCACGTGGGTGTGGTGCTCCCCCCATCAGTGAGCGGGGGCTTTGTCCAGGCCCAGCAGCAGACCACACACAGTGAAAATTAAGAATTTCAAGATGGCAGTGGAGCGCTGAGTTTGGGCCAGGGGGTTCATGCCACGCACCAACATTCATCGTGCTGGTTATTATTTTTGCCAAACTGTGCAGTGGCCCCATGGCTGGTGAGCCCAGGGCAGGCCTCCGCTTCAGAGCAGCGTGGGCAGAACTTCCCCAGCGGTGACCGGCATGTGGCGGTCTCTACCATGTCCCCAGGGAAGCCCCCTCCCCCAGGCCTGGCCCTGGCCTTCACTTCTGGGGGGAGGCAGATCCCAGATCCTAGTGGGGTCTTTCTCCTGGGCCCTCGGCCCTCGCAGTTCTTGGAACCTTTAGCTGGAGCCCGCCTCCTGGAAGCAGTGCGTGGGCACCCCCAGCAAGCGCTGGCCCACGAGTCCCTGAATTCTAACATTGCAGCCACTCTGCAGCTGGCCCGCCCCGCCCGGTGGTCCAGACAGGGGTCCCTGTGTGTGCTGATGGGGGATGTGTCCCCAGGGGACAGAAAGTTAATTATTGCCCAGACAAAGGCTGCTTGGTTAAAGTTGTTCTAAGTCCTGGTGACTCGGTTCTGAAAGCTGACCTTTCACCTTTGGCAGGAACTCTCACCCATGGGGTCTGGGAGCCAGCAGGACTTTGATACCAAACTGGGCCTCTTCGTGTTTTCATGTTGATCCTCAAACTTGTTTAACTGGAGAGACGTTGGAGAGAGCCGTTCCATCTAGGGAGGGGCGGCGTGGGCTGGCGAGTCGTGAGATTTCCCACGCTTTTCCAGACGGAAATCTCTCCCATAAGTTCCATGTTTCTTTAACACTTTAAAAGAAAAGTTGCTCATGTGCTGGTGGGGATGGGTTGCCTGTCTCACGGTGCTAACAGAGGTCACCACCTTCCTGCCTCGAGGACAGCCAGAGGGGCTCACCAGGCTGGGGTCGTCTGTGCAAAACACACTTGCCAGTTAGATACGTAGGCAAACAGTGTCTGGGTGTTTTAATTTGCATTTCTTAGTTGTGAGTGAAAACAAACTAATGTTTCCCGTGTTTACTGGATATTTGTACTTCTTCTCGTGACTAGCCCGTTTATGTCCTTTGCATTTTTGTTTTAATGGCTTCCATTGTTTCTTATTGGTTTATATGAACTCTTTATGTATGTAAGCCACTGATCATTTGTTTTATACACTGCAGATTTTATTTCCCAGTTTTTCATTTGCCTTTTCACCTAGTCATTCTTTTTAACCATTGGGATATTTAAAGTGTTTATGTGGTTAAATCTGGCCTGGAATAGACACCCAGAAAAATCTTTGAAGATTAGAGAGACAGAAGCAGAGGGCACTGTCCGGCTCTGTCTGGAGCCCTGCTTACCAGGGTTAGGGTGCTGCCCCTCCCCCTGCCGTAACATGCCACTTCCAGCTGGGTCCAGTGTGGAGTGACTCCTCTGTCCCCTCGGACTCCAGTTCCAGGAATCTCTCTCTGGGAGTTTGATCAGACTCCAGCCAAGTGAGAGGTGAAGCGTGTTGTCTGGGGGGAGGAGTAGACAAGACGGGTTTAGGACAGGGTTTGTCAGCCTTTCTGAATTCAGACTCCTGGGGAAACATCACTCACACGTGTGACTGCGAAGACTTGGCCCAGATGAGCACAGAGCTTCGGGTGCGGAATGAGCCAGGGTGTCCCCACCGATGGTCTCCGGAGCAGGGTGCTCAGCCCCTCACCGACCACCCAGCACTCAGCACGGCCCCCCTCCTGAGGTCCTTGCAGACCCTTTGTTGTTTTCTCCCGTCACAAAAATTAGGAGCGTCCTTGGTCTTTCACGTTCATTCTTATTCTTGAGCTTATTTTGTAATAAATATTTCTTGGGAAGTCCCTAATTCCACCCAGTTGTTGCAACATTCTGCTTAAAATGTTACTTCCAATTCTTTTTCGGTGGTTATTGACCTCATTCTTTTTTTTTTTTTAACTATTTCAAACACTATGTAGTTGAATTTTCGCGACTTAATTTCTCTTTGTTGAAAGTGTTCCTGTTTTCTCATTCCCGTTGGCTTTTCTCTTTATGAAGCCACCTTCCTCTTTACCCCGGTTTCTGTTGAGGTTTAGTCATCTGTTTTTTCAGACCTCCTGGGACCCTCGTCTGAAACTGGTACTGGGCCAGGGCAAGACTGTGCTTGGGAACACGAGACACGGCCCAGCTGTGCACCTCGTGTTGAACATTCACTGCTTCTGTTCTGTGATGAGGGCGCTGGGGGCTGTGAATTTTCCTCAGCAGGCGGCTTTGTTGGCCATGTTATATAAGGAATAAGTGACTGGCCACTGACGCTAAGAGGGTGCCCACCAGCACGCTAGGCTTGGCCCCAAGGATGGAGCACAGCGGGCAGGGAAAGTGCTGGCATCCTCTGACACCCCTTAGTCCTCTCGCTGTGGCCCCAAGTCCAGCCACACCAGACCTGCTGGCCCTGACTGAGGGACAGCTCGGGGCACCAGAGGTCACTGTCACCAGCTTCTCCCAATACTCCTCTGTCAGTCATCTGAACTGACCTGGACCCGTACTGTAACTGGTCACATTCCTGCAGCAGTCATGCAATTCCCTGACTTCATGAAATGGAGAAATGGGGAGAGAGTTCCTTGTAATAGAATTTGACGCGAATAGTTGAGGAGTTGGGGCTTGGTACGGGAAGCTGGTCAGAAGCCACTCAGTTCAGGACATACGGGATGTGGGACAGTGGTGGTGTGGGCCAATCACAGAGACAGCCGGGGTAGGTGACAAGGGACCAGGCAACCTGGGGGTCAGCCAGCAGAGGAGGGAGGGGCCGGGGGTGAGGACGGGCGAAGCAGGCCCAGGAGGGCTGGGCCCCACCCACCCCCTGTCCAGGCTTGCTCAGCCCCACTGCCCTGGGCCAGGACATGGCCCTTCCAGATGGAGCAGACACCCTGGCACCCCTCAGGGGTGTGGGAGGCCCCTGGAGAACGCTGGGGTGCCCGGAGCTGGGGTCCCAGGGAGATGGACCCAGCACCAGTGACTAGGGATGCGCTTTCACGGCGTGGGGCTCTGGTCGTCTGCACAAACTCTAAGCCCAGTGGCCCTAGTGAGGCAGCAACTGGACAGATTTCAGACGGTCTGGATTTCACAACCTCTGCTTGCAAGTCCGTCCAGCGTGTGCAGCGGGTCTTGTGGCCTTTGTGCTGCTGGCATCTTCCCAGCTGAGCATGGCCTCGGGCGTGTCCTGCTCCCCACTCCTCCCGGCGTCCAGCAGCCTGTTGCTGAGTGGCTGGCCTGATGCCGGCTGGTGTGGGGACCCTCGCCTCACGGGACAGTGTCCGTGTGGGGACGGTCATGCCCAGATGCCCTCTGCCTGCCAGGAGCCTCGTGACCTTCCTGCATCACTGTCACACACGAAGTGCCCCGGTGCTGTTCAGAGTGTGGCTTTTCTAGAAATTGAACGTCTGGCCCCTCGTGCCGCCCCTGGCGTGATTCTCTGTCGCCTGGAGACGCCCTGTCCCTCCTCCAGCAGGGCTGTGGGTGGGCCGAGAATTTCCATCCCCAACATGCTCCTGCCACTGACCTGAGCCCAGTGACCAACCCCCGTGCATGCACACACGTGTGCCCTCCCGCACACAGACCTCCACACGCCCCTCCCGGCAGCTCACTGCCCTCCCTGGTGGCTGGAGCATCTCAGGGTTCCAGGGGGGAACAGACCAGCCACTGCCCATGGCCGAATACCCTCATCACGGCCGAGTGGACCATCCCTCTTCAGACCGGAGCTTCAGCCCTGGGTGGTCTGCAGGCTGCCAGCCCCTCACAGCCTCTCCTCTACCCGCAACCAGGTTCTGCCCGTAGGATCCACGTACCACACGGGGCCCAGGGACCCCGATGCCTATACAGTCCCGTGGTCGGTCAGGCCATCCTGTGTCCCGCCAGTGATGTCCAGCCCTGGACACAGCCTCAGCTCCCCAATGGCTGCCGTGAGAAGGGGCCAGCTCCACCCTGACGGTGGGCCTTGCAGGGACTCTGCAGGCTGGTTCAAGGCTCCAGAGAAGACCGTGGCTTTCTGCTCTCAGGGGGCCGGTGACGGGGGACCCAGGGCAGGCAAGGATGCAGCTGGATGTGAAGGGCAGAAGCAGCTGGACTCAGCTTTGGACATAGGTGTCTGCGCTGGTTCAGCTGAAACAATGGGCTAACCTCAGACTGAGGGAGGCTGCACTCCACATGCCTGGTCACTTCCGGGAAGACGCTGCCACCTCCCTCCCGCCAGCCAGGGGACAGGCTCCTGGACGGCAGTGCTGACCACGACCCCTGCCCCCCAGCCCTGTGGTCTGTCAGCTTCCCCTGGAGGCCCAGACATCACCAGGCAGGTGCTGGTCCACGCCAGGCCATCCTGCAGAACCTTCTGGAACTGCTGGTCATCCTGAGTGTGAGAAGCGTGCAGCCTCCTGCCATGGTGTGAGGGTCGGAGCTGCAGGAGGGGCTCGCCAGGCAGGATGGGCCTTGGCCACGAAGCCACGGGCGCTTCTGCCTTAGAGCTTCTGAAATGAGCTGCGGTCAGGTGGGGAAAACAGTGAACGTGGCCCGTGTTCCCACCCATGGACACTGTTCTCGCCACCTTCGGAGATCAACCAGCGACAGGACGCCATTGTCGGCGACTTGGTGCCCCCGTCGGCTGGTGAGGCCGCAGCAGTTTTGGGAGCCCCGAGCAGGGCCCACCGCCCCTGAGGCCAGCCCCCGTGCTCACTTGAGAAAGGGGGGCGGTCCACGTGCGCTGCGGAGCTGAACCCCCCCGCCTGCACCTCCTCTCCGCCTGTGTCTTTGGCCCCCTCCCCCCCCGCAGGCCTGGCTGTGTTGGGGACATGAGGACCTCATGTAACGGGGGGCTGTGGGGTTCTCCCTCAGCCCCCCACGTGGGCCAGCTGACCTCATTCGCCTGAACGTGCACACACACCTGTGCACATACACACCCACGTGTGCACATACAAGCATGCGGATGCAGGGGCACGCTCACACACAATGACGCGCATACCTGCACGACACACTTATACACTCATGTATACGTGTGCACATCCACGTGCACGTGACACACGCGATGTGTACACACAAACACACACGCAGGGAGGTGGGGTGTCCCACCCTGTAGGCCTCTATCAGTGGGAGTGGAGGTGCAAGGGGGAGTATGGAGCCGGGCAGAACCGGGGTCCGGAGGTGCTGATCCTTGGGAGGGAGTCCGTGGGGCTTCCTGGAGGAGGTGGCCTGAGCTGGGCCCAGAGAGAGGCGTGGAGCCCTCAGGCGAGGGCTCATGGGGACGCACGGGGGTGTTTGTCATCTTGTGGTCACGCGTGGAGCAGGATGGCCGTGAGACGGGGGATCAGTGATAAAGGGAGTGTGAAGGGCACTTAGGGGGTAAACAGTAACCTGACCGGTCGGCACACGGCCCGAGGACCTCCCGCCCGCGGCCTATTTTCATACAGCCCACGGCTAGAAAGGCTTCTGCATGTTTAAGTGGCTGTAAAACCAAAAGAAGACGAGTACTTTGCGAGGTGTGAATGTTTGAGTGTCCTGTTCGGTCTGGTGGGAGCAGCTGCGTCCAGCGTCCACCAGCCGTCTGTGGTCAGCTTCCCGACACAGCCGCAGAGCAGCGGCAGCAAAGACCTGGAAATGCACCGTCTGGCCCTTGACTGAGAAGGTTTGCCGGCTCCGGACCTAAACTGGTCTGTATTAAGAGCTGTGAGAACGTGCATCTTAGACTCGATGAAATGTCTCTGTTCAGGAGAAGATGGCCTGATAAATCCCGTGGATTAAAATGAAAACAAAAGAAATACCGGGCAAGCATGTGTAAATACTCGTAACTCCCAGGCAGGGAAGCTTCTAGAAAGGGCGCCAAAGGCCCGGGGTCCAGCGGCCTCACGCACGTGTCTCCGCGATCTCAGCGGCGATTCAGAACCTGTGGTTGTGTCACCCTCTGGGGAACAGGAGACCTCATGGCAAAGGCCCCGGCACAGCCAGGCTGAGGTCCTCGGCCATCGTGCCATTCCAGCTGGTGGTGGCCCTGCCCCAGCGTTGGGCTTTCTGTAGGAGCGGGGGTCCCGCATCTTCTCCGTGCCTGCTGCCCCGACCTCCCCACGGCCAGTGCCGCCTGCCTCGTGCCCCGAGGGGACACCACCTCCAAGGACACTGCACACTGCTGGCCTGTTCTCTGCACTGGGACCCGAGAGATGTGTCTGTGCTGTGTCCTGGCACCTAGTGTGGGGCTGGGGCCACGGAGGGAGCGCGGAGCCCGCGAGCGGGTGATGAGCGTTCATGCTGAAGAGGGAAGGAGGGAGGGAGTGATGCCGCCCGCTGTGGCGTCCCCCGCTGTGGTGCTACCCCTGGGGTTGGCCTCAGACGTGCCGGGCTCCGAGCTGGCTGCAGCTTGAGTCGGGGTCTCCCTGCGCCCTGGGCCTCCTGCCTTGGGACCCCTGGTGACCTTCCCCTCTGTGCAGGGCCTGATCTCGGACCTGAGGCTGCGTGAGGACCCCCAGGTGAGCCCCCTGCACTGCCTGGATGAGGATGAGAAGGACGATGACGATAGGGTGAGTGGCCGCTGCCCGGGCTCAGGCAGGGGCTCCCTCCCCGCCCCCACCTTGTGGGAGGAGGGACTCAAGGCCGGGAGTGGGGTGGCCTCGCCTGGAAACCCGAAGTAACGGGGCCGGAAAGGTCTCTTTTGAAAGATGCCACTTTGGGTCGATGTTACTTGGGATTACGTTTCTATCTACCTGTAACCTGAGAAAGAACCTCCCTTGCCTAGAACTTTCCACACAGAAACACTTACAGAACCTAAAGGTTAAAAATCACCCCTAGAATAGCCAGTTGGCGATAGAGTCACTAGTAGTCACGAGAGCAAAAAATATGTGTGTGCGTGTGCAGTAGTGTGTGTGCGTGCGTGTGTGCAGTATGTGTGTGCGTGTGTGCGTGTGCAGTAGTGTGTGTGCGTGTGCAGGTGTGTGCAGCAGTGTGTGCGTGTGCAGTAGTGTGTGTGTGCAGTAGTGTGTGTGTGCGCGTGCAGTAGTGTGTGTGCACGCGTGTGCAGTAGTGTGTGCGTGTGCAGTAGTGTGTGCGCGTGCAGTAGTGTGTGCGCGCACACGCGGTAATGTGTGGTGTGTGTGTGCGTGCACGTGCACACTGTCCCGTGGCACCTAAGGCAGAAAGCACACCACTTCTGGTGTGTGAAGAACAGACGGGCAGGAGACCTGTGTCCCCAGGGCAAACCCAGGTCTCAGCCGTGTGCAGGGAGCAGGGCAGGCGAGAGGGGGCATGACCTTCACGCTGAGTCCCAGCCCCCGAGGGTCCCTGGGCGGGGCCTCCCCTCTCAGCCGTTTCCCAGGACAGCGTCCCGGGACAGGATGGCCCGTGGAGAGGAAGGAATGCGTTTCGTGCGGGTCTGTGTGTCCGGCCAGTCGCTGAGCTCGCTTCCCGCAGGCCTTTTGTTCTAAGTGGTCTGATGGACACGTGCCCTGTTGAGGACCACCCTGACCCCCACACCCAGCCCGCCATCTCGCCCCGCCCCGAGCTCCCGGGGCGCTGGGGGCTTCAGTCACTGGCTTGTTTCCTGTCAACCCTGCAGGCGTCAGGAGACTTGGGCAGCGGGCTTGCGGAGACCTGGGAGCGTATCGGGGAGGAGTTGGTGAGTGCCGGGGCCCTCAGGGTGGGGTGTCGGGGACACGTGTGCACACGCGTGTGCGAATTCTAAGGGCTCCTGGGCGGCCAAGACAAACGCCCGCTGGAGACGGGGGCCTAGAGCTCTGGCCGAGCGGCCGGCGCGCCTTCCAGCTGAGCCTCCTCGGGGGGAACGTTCTCTCGAATCCGGGGTCTGGTCCAGACCTCGTGCGGTTGTCTGAATGACGTTGGCATCTGTTGGCGTCTCCCGTCAGCTTGTGGGGCTATAAGGGACTAAGGGGCAACCCCGCTCTGTAGCCCACACGGCCCAAAGCCACACACAGGGCTGGGGGTGTCTCGGGCGTGACAGGGACATCGCCTTCTCCTGTTTGGACAGATCGCCTCCTCTTAGGGCTTGGGCGTTGAGGGTCCGTGATGGGACGGAGTGCTGAGCTGCCCTGGGGTGGACGGTTGGCGGCCCCCCGCACGCCAGGGACGCCGGGGCTCCCTGCACTGGCCAGGGCAGCTCTCGGGGAGCCGCGCTAGCTCTGGCGCCCGGCCGCCCCCTGGAGGGTGTCAGAGGGTGGTGCCCACGCCGGCCCTGCCGGGGGTCCTCAGCCATCTCCACCCAGGGGCCCTGGGCACAAACTGCGGCAACAGCGGCGTCCCCACTGTGCCGGTGCCAAGGCGTGAAGCGCTGCAGCCACGGGGCCTCTCTCTTTTTTTTGTTTTTTTTTTTGCGGTACGCGGGCCTCTCACTGTTGTGGCCTCTCCCGTTGTGGAGCACAGGCTCCGGACGCACAGGCTCAGCAGCCATGGCTCACGGGCCCAGCCGCTCCGCGGCACGTGGGATCTTCCCAGACCGGGGCACGAACCCGCGTCCCCTGCATCAGCAGGCGGACTCTCAACCACTGCGCCACCAGGGAAGCCCCATGGGGACTCTCTTAACAGACTGGAGGCGGGGGCAGCCAGAGATGGAAAGAATCATCCGGCCCGCAGTGCGCTAACTAGGAAGCCATCCCTGCCAGCTCCTGCTTCAGAAAATCTGGCCGAGGCCGCAGTATGGGAGGGAGGAGGGGCCGTGCGGAAGCCTCTGTGCGGGGCCCAGCCTGGTCCAGGGCACCCTCGGCCTCTCAGCACTCCCTGCGCGCTCTCCGTGGTCCTCCGTGCCTCCGCCCTCCCCCGCCCACAGGGTCTGAGGTGTCGGCGGCTGACCAGCTCCGGGTCCCTGGGGACCCTCCCCATATCGGAGGGTTGTGGCTGTAGGGGGGAGGCCTGGTGTCCAGCGCCAGGTGCCACTTGCCCACCGGGCAGTGGGGGAGCCCTTGGACAGGCCTCACAGGCATGCCGTCCCGGGCACCTAGACCAGCACCATCTCCCGAGCACTGTTGCCAGGGAGCTCGTGCCAGGTGTGGACGGCTGGTCACGGGAAGCGTTTTCACTGCGCCTGTGCCCACGTCCTCGCAGCTCCGGGTGCCTCTGGGGACAGGGAAGCGGGCTCACAGAGCAGGGCCACCCCTCCCCTTGTGCAGTGAATGCAGAGGCTCCCTCCCTCTGTGGGCGTCCAACGTGGTGATGGCTACGTGCCTGTCACTGTCCGGACCACAGGCAGGAACTGGGGCTCCCTGAGTCTCTGAGGGGCCGTCCTGGGCCCTGCAGGTGGCGGGGGAGGGCCAGCGCTCAGCCATCCCTCCAGGTGTGGGGGTTTGGGGACTTGCCGACTTGCAGGGCGAGGAGACCCCCATCCCCTGAGCTGTCCAGGAGAAGATGGCTCCGGAGGGGCCTAGAGCCTCTTCCTGTCTGTGACGGAGTTTCCAGGAGAAAATGGCTCTGGAGGGGCCAGAGCTTCTTCCTGTCTGTGACGGAGTCTCTGGTGGTTTAAGAATAACTTCCCTGCAGCCCATAAACATCTCATTTTACGACTGAACGCATGTGAACCTGATAGCTTCGCCAGCGCTCACAGGCCACACGCGTCGCTGAATAACAGCTGCTTCCCACTCTCACCCCAGGGCGCACCCCTGGGACCCCGGCTGCCCGAGGCCCCTCCAGTCACTTCTCCACCCTTGGCTGGAGTGGGCAGCCAGGAAGATTTCAGAACTGAGGAAATTGAGGAGGAGGCCACGGTGTCTTCGTTAGGAGGTAAAGCTTTGCTGGGGTGGTGTGAGTGTTTGTCAGTGGGGTGTGCGTGTGCATTCAGTGTGTGCGCCCAGCGCATGTCTGTGTCCGTGTGGCAGAGGAGGGGCTCCCGTCCGTCACACGCACACCCTGCTGGGGAGGGCCCATGCCTGCCCCGCCCCCTCGCTGCCCCAGCTGCGGGTCCTCAGCTGCTCCGTGGACGTGGTCTCTCCTGTGTTTTGTTTCTCACTTTCTGCTGCTCCTGAGGGATTTGTGGGACCGTCCCAAGGGTGCTGCTACTTCCCCGCCTGGGGACAGCAGGGTCACCAGGAGGATGTGAGAGCTGGTTTTCGGGGAAGAGGTGCAGAGGTGCCTCTGCTCAGGCCCTCTGCAAAGTAGGGCAGCATTTGGGGGCTCAGGGACTCCCCCCACGCGTGGCCCAGAGGGTGCACAGGCTCGGACGCCCGGGCCACCCTGGGAAGTGGACCGTGTCTTCGTGCCCAGCTGCCCGTGGCCGCGTGCTGGTGCCCACGAAGGTTGCTGCGTGCCACAGGGCCCACGTCTCCCTTCAGTTGCTATTCCCATATCTTCTTTCATAAAAATCTGTTCCAGTCTCACGCCCGAATTTTAACGGGCCGTTTGTTTTCCTGTTATCGACTTCTGAGAGCTTTTATCTTCTGCACACGACTCCTCTGTCAGATATCCTCTCGGTCTGCTGCTTATCTTTGCATCTTGTTAATAGTGACTTAGAAGAGCACAAGGTTTCAACTTGGGTGAAATTAGAGTTAGCAGTTTGTTCTTCATGGTCTCGGTGCTGGCGTCACGTCTGAGAAGCCAGCCAGTCTTGGGCTTTCACTCGGGCCTGCGATCCACAGGACGTGGTTCTCGCACGTGGCTCCAGCACGTGTATTGGAAGGAGCGCGCTGCGCCTCTGCGTTGCCCGGGGCCTTTGCCGAGAGCAGCTGTGCGTGTGCCGGTCTGTCTGGACTCTGCTCCGTTGCGGCCCGTCTCAGCGTCTTCACAGCGTCGCACACGGTCCCGATCGCTTGGCTTTGCGATCAGCCTGGGCTCGGGTGGTGTGCGGCCTCCAGCCTCGCGCTGCCTTGACGAAGCTGCTTTGGCGTTCTGTGTGCTTCGCAGTCTCGTGTGAATTTTCGATCCGTGTGTCAGTTTCTCCGAGAAGGGCTGCCAGGGTTTGGACGCTGCGGGTCAGCGTGGGGACCGGCCTGGGCGTCCAGCTAATGTTGAGTCTTCCGACCCCGGGCTCAGGCTCTGTCTCCTCCGGCTCATTTAGGCCTTTGCTTTCTCTGAGCGACATTTTTGCGGTTTTAAATGTTTCTGAGGCAGGAATTTTAATTTTGCCTTACATCAGGAAGAGGCCTGGGAGGTGTCACGGGGCAGGATGGGGTGCCCCCCGGTGGCTGACCTGTGACTTGGCAGGTCTGCGGGGGGTGGGGTGGGGCTGGCCAAGGCCACAGTGCCCCCAGCAGGCACCGCCGGCTCGCGTACTGAGCAGGGCGAGCCCAGGGGCGGCTGCAGGTGGGCGTGGGGGGTTGTGGCCCCGAATTCTTCTGGAAACGGGCACGGACGTCCCCCAGGGCTGCGCGACCCTGGAAACTTAGGTCCTGTCCAGCCCCCAGGCTCAGCGCCCGGCACTGTCAGAGTGAGATCAGGACCTCGCAAGGGCACAGACCCCTCAGGAAGCGGGACGTTGGAAAGCGGCTTGAATCCCGTTTTGTAATTGACTCGGTGGTGCTGACGCTATTGGATGAAAGCTTCGGGGGAACAGCCTCAAGCTCCACCCCCAAATTCATGTCCATCACAAGGGGAGGCGCCATCTTGCACCCAGTGGAGGGAAAACCCGCAGACGGGGGTGGGGGCGGGGGACGCGCAGGATGATGTGCTGGGGCCGGGCGTCCATGCCGCAGGCACTCTTCTCTGTGCCGTTTTGTTGCTTTCCCAGCTCTGTGGGAACCGTCCTTAGCTTGGGCTGAGGCTGGCTTTGGCCGGATTTGGTGGGTGGACCGACCCTCCACAGGTCCTGGCACCGCCACCGTCACCATTCCCCGCAGGGAAGCCACAGGGACGCGGTTGGGCGCGAGGGGAGACTTGGGTTAGGTCACCGCACAGAACAGCGCTGCACTTCCCGCACGTGAGCCAGGGTCTCGGGGGCTCTCCCTCCCGGGTGCCGCCGCCTGGCGCTCAGGGGGGAAGGGTCGCGAGGATTCTGCAGACCCTCAGACGGGAGGAGAAACGCGACTGCAGGGTCGGAGCTGGAGCCCGGGCTCAGGGCCCGGCCAGGACTGAGCGCCAGGCAGGGGGCAGCCTGGGGACGGTCTGACGGCCACCTCTGCCTCCTACAGCTCAGACCCTCCCCAGCTTGAGCACAGTCGCCATGTGGGACGGGGGCGAGTGGAGCCCTGGGGGCGGCCTGAAAGAGGTGAGGTCACCACGGGGACCCCAGAGCAGGCGGAGCCCCTGCTCTGCTCACCGGGGACCCTGACAGAGTTCTGGGGCTCCTGGCCGTCCTCTGTGCCCCCTTGTACCCGCGGGCACCAGCAGCACTGGGTGTCCACGGCTGGGGACGCTCCCCAGCCAGAGCACAAGGGCGGGTGTAGGGGACGCCGGGCATCCTGGCACCACCATGCCGGCCCCGTGTGCGTCCACAAGCATGTCCCCTTGCCTGTCCCCTGCGCCTGTCTTGTCTGTGCCCCCCCGTGCTGTGTGATCCCGGGCCCGGCCCAGGATGCAGGCGAGTGTGTGTGCCCCCGTCCCAGCCTGTACCCTCTCCTCTTCGTCCCCAGCAAGGCCTGAAGGGGCAGAAAGGAGAACCAGGCGCTCAGGGTACCCCCGGCCCGGTCGGTCCCCAGGGTCCCGCAGGCCCGGCTGTGCAGAGCCCCGACGCACAGCCCGTTCCCGGGCCGCAGGGACCCCCGGGGCCCCCGGGTAAGGACGGCGCCCCCGGAAGGGATGGCGAGCCCGTGAGTACTGTCTCCGTTTCGTCCAGCCGGGGGTGGGGGCTTGGCCAGAGGGGAGAGGGAAGCAGGGTCCTGGGGCTCCGGACAGCCGCTTCCTTCCCTGGGTGCAGCGGGAGGGTGGCGGGGGGGCAGGCAGAGCCAGCCCAGGGCCGCGGGCAGGGACATGGCCACAGTGCCCTGGACGGAAGGTTCTCCAGCCCCGTGCCGAGAGCCACCCTCTCGTGGGAGCAGAGGGGCTGGGGGGACAGGGGTCCGTTTCCGTGTTCAGCGTGGAGTGGGGTCAGGTGTGATTTTCTGTCACTGATGGTTTCTCTCCCACTTTCCAGGGTGATCCTGGCGAAGATGGGAAACCTGTAAGTTGCCTTTTCTTTCAGAACCTGTGTGATCTGTGACGTTTGCATGAGTCCCCAGGCTCCCCCTCTTTCCCACCCAGTGACTGTTTTTAAGCTCAACAAACTGAAGAGATTTCAAAATGAAGCCATTTTCAAAATGCAACTTTTGTTAAGAAAATATAAGTCTAACGGTTGATAGAAAAATACAAAGTCCTGCGTGTGTATTGAGGCGTTTAGGCTACCAGGAAAGAAGTGAAAGTAAAGCTTCCAGATTCTTAGAGGTGAGAGAGGAACAGCCTGAAGTTGGGGGTGGGCGGTGCAGCGGGGACACAGCACGCAGAGAAGAAGAGAGACGCTCGCAGGAGAAACAGGCTCGTCAGCCGTCACGGTGGATAAGACAGCTTCTACCTCAAGACAGTTTGGATTTTTAAAAATCAACAAATGCTATTCGTTGATAATAACAGAATAAAATGACACAAGAGGGTTCAAATGAAGATTTGGGAAATGACAGAGCCACAAATGGTGATGGGAAGGCAGGGAGGGAGGCTCTCAGGACTGAGCGGAGACACGGCAGACGCCCGGGGGGACGTCAGGAAGGACCTCGGGGACGTTTCTTGTGGACTCAGCCTGTCCTTCATCGGCCTCTGCGCTTGAGGACCGAGCTTGGCTCAGTCGTTGCGGGGAGCCTCTGCAGCGCGGGGTGCGTGTGTGCACGTGTGGCATCCAGGGTCCGGCGCCTGGATTAGCCAGCCCCTGGATCGGGGTGCACTGGGGCCTCGAGTCGACGCGCCCTGCGTGCGGACGCTCAAACATAGAGGGCTGTTCCGGCCGCGCGGCCTCCACCCATTCACCCAGGCAGCACCCACGGAGGCACTGCTGTCCTCAGCGCCCCCGCAGCACACGCGAGCACGCACACACGCGACGGGCAGGGTGCCACCCTCCGGCCTGGTGTCCCCGGGACACCGAGGTCACCTCTGCAGCCCGCTGCTCCCTGGTGGCAGCCTCGCATCTCCGAGGTTGGCGGTGCCCCCCTGCGGCCCCCAGGACAGCCCCGTCTCCGTAGGCACAGAGCCGCATGTCGGTGGTGGCTTGGCCGGTGATGGGCACAGGGCCTACTCCTGACCGAGCCTTCTGGCTTCTGTCTTCCAGGGGGACACTGGGCCTCAGGGCTTCCCAGGAACCCCAGGAGACATGGGCCCCAAGGGCGAGAAGGTGAGAGGTAACCGGCTGGGCGTGGGGTGGGCGCGACCCGAGGTGGGGCTGTGAACCCCAGTGTGACAGGGGTCTTCTGTTCCCAGGGGGATCCTGGGGTCGGGCCGAGGGGACCCCCAGGACCCCAAGGGCCTCCGGGGCCACCCGGACCCTCCTTCAGACCTGACAGGCTGGTGAGTCCTCCCTCTTCCACCCGGGTCCCAGCAAAGGGGCCTCTGATCGTGCTCGGCTTCCGACGCCACACTGCTCGGGTCCGGAACCGGCCTCCCGGGGGCGTGTGCAGGCCCCGGGCACTTGGTCCCTGCCCTGCCTCGGGTGTTTTCATTTGGGGGTCAGGGGGCTCAAGGTCACTGTGACAGTCCTGCACAGTTAGCGCCAAGGGCCGGTGCTCGAGGGGGAGCTTGGCGCGGGGGTGCGGCCTCGCCGGCTGACCGCAGGTGGGCCGTCTGGGCTTCTGGTGACTCAGCCTCTCCCCTCAGACCTTCATCGACATGGAGGGGTCCGGGTTTGGTGGTGACCTGGAGAGCCTCCGCGTGAGTGACCCGTGGCCGGGGTGGCCGCTGCCCTGACGTCCCCAAGCACCAGCGGAGCCCGTTGGGCGGCGGCGAGGCCTGGCGGGGTGGGGGGCAGTGGGCATCCTTCGGCCGGTGCTGCATGCAGTGACGGTTCTGTGTTTTCCGTGTCCAGGGCCCTCGAGGCTTCCCCGGCCCACCTGGGCCCCCTGGCGTCCCAGGCCTGCCCGGAGAGCCAGGCCGCTTCGGGATGAACAGCTCGGACGTCCCCGGACCCGCAGGCCTTCCCGGAGTGCCTGGGCGGGATGGGCCCCCCGGGCTTCCTGGGACCCCAGTAAGGCCCGCCTCCCCTCATCTGCCCGTGTCCGCGTCCGGGTCGGGGGGACAGTGAACGTAGGGCCTTCCTCCGTCTGGGCGAAAGCCTCCCTCACCACCTCCGTCCTCCTGCCCAAAACCTTTCGGGGGGGCACCCGTCTTTGGGCCCCCGGGTGGGAGGGACCTGTGTGGGCAGCCCCGCTGGTGCCCACATGACAGCTGCTCACCTCCCTGCCCTTGCAGAGGCCGTCTCGGGGGTGACTCGTGGGACGGGGTTGGCCCTGATGCCTGGGATGGGAGGCCGAGAGGGGCCCACGTTGGGCCCTGCGGGCCCCCCTCCTGGCACTGGGGACACCGCACCATGGCCTGGCAGGTGCCTGGAGGTGTCGCTGTTGGGTCCCAGGAACCACGGGTGTGCACCTGGTTTTCACCCAGAAACGTGCTCGGGACAGAGTCCGTGGGCCCTGCGGTTTCCTGCTGAAGGCGCGATGACCCTTTACTGAGAGTCCACGGCCGTTCACCAGCCCCAACCTCTGCACACGAGGCCACCCCCGCCCCGTGGGGCTGGCGGCCCTTCTCATCCCCTCTAATTTGATTGGCGACTCAAATTAAACTAAAAAGGGGGAAGGAAGAAATAATAACCCGAACAGAACTGTCCAACGCCCTTGACCGTGCACGTGGGCGGGTCTCCCGTGAGCTGTGGGACTCTGGGCCGTGTCCCGGGAGTGTTTCGGGTGCCGGATGCACAGATGGTCTTCTGCTAACCCAAATCGTTCTCCATCTGGCCTCACGCTCTGCTCTTCTCTCCCCAGGGACCCCCAGGTCCTCCAGGAAAAGATGGGCAACCAGGACAGAGCGGCCAGAAAGGCAGCCTTGTAAGTCACTCCCCCGGCATCCAGGGTGGACCTGACCTAGCGCCGTGGCGGCGTGTGGGTATTTGGGTGGCGTGGCCCCGGGTCAACAGAGGAGAAATGCCACAGGGCAGGGCGGTGACGGCTTTAACTCAACAGGGAGCCGCCGTCTTCTCGGTCCGACAGCCGGGGAACCCTGGGCTTCCCACGCTGGCTCAGAACCGGCCGCTGGGGCCCCTGTAAAAATCCAGGACTTCACTACATGATGCTGTTTCTCCGTGGTGACGGTTGGCCTAATGGTTTTGAAGAGTATCGACGCTTTACTTGATTTGGACAATTTATTTCTAGTTTCCATTTTGGTTGCATTGATAATGGAGAAACTTTCAGGCTGCACACACCTGTGACCGGGGCCCGTGGTTTCCATGTGGTTTCTCGGGGATGGACCACGGGAGGTGCCCACACAGTCACCTGGAGATGATACTTCCCTGTGATCTTTCAGCGAGAACCTGGCTGTTCTGGGCTCAGCAGAGGAGGCCAGTTTTAAGGGAACCGTTTGTGTTCCGAGCTTGCTGCCCTGCAGCTGTTGAGCTAAAAGGACTCTCCTCCTGGTTCCGGGGGGGCAGGGGGCGAGGGTTGCTGTCAGCGAGGTCAGCCCTGCCCCCTCCACGGCTGAGCCTCCATCCCCATCTGAAACAGGGGCGATGGTGGGAACAGCCAGGGGTGCGCCAGGGCCAAGAGGAGACGCTTGGCGTTTTAGAGGTAGTTGGTACAAGGGGAAAACTTGACCTCATGGGCCGGGATAAAGCAAGTGAGACGCTGTCTGCTCTCTCTCACTGCCTGCACCCTGGTCTGATTGTGTAGTAACTGTTCTCTTCTCCCGCAGGGCGAGGCGGGCGCCCCAGGACCCAAGGTACAGACAAAGCCCCAGTGCCGCCGCTCTTCCTGGGCGGGATGGGCCCGCCAGCCGAGGGGGTGGGGGTGAGGGCATGGCGGCCGAGGGGTCAAGCTCCCGGGCGCTGATCGTGGGGTCCGGCCGGGAACCGCCCTGGCAGCAGGCACCACGTCTGTCCTGCGAGACCGTTTCCCCTGAGTCTGGTTCGGGGACGAAACGCGAGCAGATGTCTCGGAGGCAACCTGGGGTCCCGGGGGCCGCAGCGGCGGGGTTGGGCTGCTGGCGGTCAGGTGCTGCTGGGGCCCCAGTGGGTCCGAGTGGGTCCCTAGCACCGTCACACAGGCCTGGTCCTGGGGAGGCCGCCCCAGCCCCTCCAGGAGCCAAACTGGCAGCCTTCCCAGGAGGGAGGGCCCATCACTGGGGAGGCCGCCGTGGTGGTGCAGCTCCAGACTCGTCCGCCGGGAAAACCCGTGGGGAGAAGGGGGAGGATGACAGTGGGACTGGAGGGGCCTGGAGGGAGGGACGAGGTTCAGAGTAGAGACTCGGGTATGTAAACACGCGCACACACAACACGTGCACGCACACACGGGCACGGGCTTCAGGGATAAACGAGGAAAGCTGGTGAGATTTACAGTGAGGGAAAAGGCTGCCGCCGGGGGTGAAATTCAGCACAGGTGAGGCCAGACTTCACTTGTGGTTGGAGACCCTGGACACCAGAGTTAGACGCTCAGCTACCAAGGCCACTCAGACCTGAGAGAGGGCTCTCGAGCGCCTTGACGGAGATGCCTGGGCCGGCTCCAGGCACGGACGCTCTCACGGTTCCCTCATCCCTGTGGCAGTGGGGTGCTGGGCCCCCGCCCTGCTTCCTCCAGCGAGTCCCCCCCCCTCCCGAAAGGAGCGTCTCAGGCCCCCGCCTGGGGGTCTTGTTAAGTGGATAAAGTCTGGTGAGGCCAGAAGAAAGAGGTGCTTAGGGTTTGCGTAGCTCCTGGCTGGTTGTTCACCCCCCGGCTCTTCAGATGTAAAATGTTCATGAGAAAACACAGGTGCACCGGCAGTGCAGTGGCGCCTGGGGTTTAGGGACACCCCGAGGGCTGAGGGTGATGACCTCTCCCACCTGTGCAGGGAAGCAAGGGAGACCCCGGCCCCATCGGCACACCTGGGGAGCACGGCCTGGCAGGACGCCCCGGACCAGCAGGACCACCAGGGCCCCCGGGCCCCCCGGGGCCTCCAGGCCCAGGACTCGCTGCGGGGTTTGTGAGTACCCGCTGCTCCTGGCCCCCAGAAAGCCCAGCTCTGCGGCCCCAGGCGTCCTCGGGCACCCACGCTGACCGGCACTGCCGGGCAGCAGCCAGACTGATGCCACCCCTGCCTGGGCTCCTCCCGGCTGGTGACAGAGCCCCCACATGTGAGCGCTGAATGGGGGGCGCTGGCAGCCCCGCGTGTCGGCCCTGCCGTCCCCATGACCCGCCCAGCAGGGGCCCTGCCACAGGCAACCCCACCCTCAGAAGCCACCCGCTCGGGCGTTTGGATCCCTGCCCAGCCCGGGGCAGGTCTCTTCCTATGAGAAGACACAGACCCTGGCGTCCCTGTGTGCTCTCCTCCAGGACGACATGGAAGGCTCCGGGGGCCCCTTCTGGTCGACAGCCCGAGGTGCCAATGGGCCGCAGGTACTGCCCCAGAGCTGGGCCTGGTCAGCTTGGGGGCGGGGCTGCCTGGGGGGTCCCTGGGACTGGCCTCCAGTGGGCCCAGGAGCAGCTGTGCAGAGCCAGCGAGCCACCTGCCTCCAGGACACTGTCCACCTCGGGGCCACTGGTCTCCAGTGTGGGGGTCGAGCTGAATGACCACGGGGCAGGATGGGCCCCGAAGACAGGTCTTCCTGGGAAATACTAGTCCAGCTCTCTTTATGGCCCTAACTTTGGGGAAGTTACACAGTTTTGACCTGAGCAGAACTTTAGTTAAAGAAAAATGGGGACACTTTTCCTGTGAAAAATGGATGGATTCCTATGAAATCCCACCTTGTTGTAACATCGCCATGTGCACTGGTCAGGATTAGGTCCAGCTGGCGCTCCTAGTGTCCAGAGGTAACCGAGCTTAGACCGGACGGACGCACGAGGGGCCGTCCCGGGGGCAGGACGCCTGGGACGGGCAGAGAGAGGGCTCCCTCCCCCAGGAGCCCGTGGGGCCGACACAGACCCCACTGGGGGTCCTTAGGGGACCTCGAACCAGTGTGTCCAGCTTGGGCCCTGGAGTCTCAGCCCGGCGAGAGGGTGGTGGGACGGGCCTCCTGTTCTGAGCGCCACCGAGGAGGATTTCCACTTGGCCAGGAGGTAACTGGTGAAGTGGAGCGGTTCTGCCCCTGTCCGTTCAGCGCCTGTCCCTTCGTGGCTTAGCGTGGGGCAGTAGCAGTCGGCTGCCGCGGTACAAGGTGACCGGGCGAGGGCGCAGGGCAGGGTCCCCTCCTCTCGCTCAGGACACAGCTCCACTGCCGCTGGACCCCTGGAGGGGTCTGTGGGCTGCTGCGTGGCCTCAGGGTGATGGACACCCTCGGGTTGGGGTGGCTTCTCACGCCCTCCCCGCTGCCGGCTTGTGGACCATCTGTGGGACGCCACGTGGTGCTGAGGACAGGCCACCTCTGGTGGGGTTCCGGGGTGTGCGGGCCCCTGGTGACACAAACGCCCTTTTCTTCCGTGTTTTATAAGAGGGGCTCATTTTTTTGCGGGGAAAGGCTGTCCCCCGAGGGGCGGGAAGAGCACTGACCCGGCCCTCTTCCTTCTCTGCCCCCCACAGGGACCACCTGGCCCGCCTGGAGTCCAGGTCAGTGAGACATGTGTTAGTCCGGGGCGCCCGCCGCTCACCCCCTCCCCGCCAGGAGCTACTGCTCAGTGGCCCCGAGTTCCTCGTGGGAAATTTGCAAAACACAGAAAAGCCTAACGGGGAGGCGGTCCCCAGAGCTCGGTTCAGGGGGTGGTGCCTTCCCATCTTTCTAACCCCGTGAGTCGAGATCTCTGGCTCCACACGTGCCAGGCGTGTGCGGACTTGGGGAGAGCGAGGGGCTCAGGGAAGGAGCCCGCAGCCTGGGGTGCAGTGGCTGGCGCCCGGCAGAACCTGGGTGCTTCTCTCCCGCCGCTGGCCCCGCCTCCCTGCTTGGCCCTGCCCCCTCCCCGCCCCTGGGGGACAGCAGCTCCCACCCTTCCCGGGGGTGGGGGGCGTGGCGAGGGCCCCCCTGTGGTCCGGGAGTGCAGGGTTCCCCCGCGGCCAGCTGTGCCACCCAGCCTCTTGGAGCACTCTGCTTTGATGTGCAAACCTTTGGGACAGTTGGAAAGATGGCTTCTTTAGAAGGACGTACTTAGCTTTCTTGAACCGTTCAAGGTGAAGTCACCTGCGTGCTCCTGCTTCTGCGGGAAGTGGTGGCCTGGCTTCCAGGACAGTGCAGGCCACGTGCGCTCAGCGCGTGGGCGGGCGCAGGGCCCGGGGCCCTCAGCTCTGAGCTGCAGGGTGCGGCGTGGGGACCACCTGGTGACCTGAGGAGGGGTGGGCGCTGCCTGGGGGCTGGGCCAGTGCTCGCGGCCCCACAGAACGCTTTGTCCACTTTAGGGGGATCCTGGAGTCATGGGGCCACCAGGGACCAAGGTAAGAACAGCACCTCGGGTTCAGGAAATGCACAGTCGTTAGCGGCCCTGGTCTGGGGTGCAGGGCGGGGTCCCCAGGCTGAGACCAGGAGCCTGGCTGGTCCCCGTTGCCTGGGGCCTCAGGAAACAGAGGTGAGTCCACGCCAGGCCCAGCATCCTTCTCCCACTGTCCCCCTGTCCCCCACGGGCCCCCCCGGGTTTGCCCACAGGACAGCTTTCCTTCCCTCCCGGCTCCGCAGCAGAGTCCTCTGCCCCCTGCCCCCTCCTCTGCCCCACGGCGCTCCCCAGGAGGCCGAGCAGGTTGAATCTCCCTCAACCTGGTCAACAGACCAGGTTGAATTGGGTGTGAGCTGGTGGCCAGCGGAAAGCCCCGCCTGGCCAGCTCCGGGTCACCGTGGCCCCCGGGTGCCGCGGCTGACGCACGTGCTCTCCTTATGTCCACTGCAGGGAGAGGCCGGAGCAGACGGAGCTCCTGGGTTCCCCGGCCTTCCTGGCAGGGAGGGTGCAGCCGGGCTCCAGGTGAGTGGCCACCCAGGGCTGCTGCGGCTGACAGCCCCAAAGTAGCTACGCCTGGGTGAGAGCTGGTGCCCAGTGTGTATCTCAGGGTCCCCACAGGGCCCGGAGACCCCAGCTCCGTGGGACGTGAGCCGGCGGTCCAGGGTGCCTTGGGGGGTTTCCTGCGTGGCTGACCCCCCACCCTCCAGGCCCCATTTGGTCAATGTAGGGAAACCACATCTTCACTCAAGGCCAGTCCCGGGGGCCTGGGGTCTCCAGGAAGCGGGGCTCGTGTGCTGTTTATGATGAACGATTTCCTTCCTGTCTCCACAGGGACCAAAAGGAGAAAAAGGGCCCCAGGGAGAGAAAGTGAGTTTGCGGGGGTTGGCGGGTGTCCGTGGACGGGTGGCAGGTGCACGGCAGGGCCGGGGGTGCACGGCAGGGCCGGGGGTGCTGCTCTCTGCCCCGTGCCCGCCCACGTGGTGCAGAGACTTGGGCGGGATCCGGGCGCAGAGCCTGCCCTGCCTGGGGTGGGGGCTTGTGGGCCACTGTGCTCAGCCCTCAGGCGTCTCCTCACACCCCGTGGGCACCAGAAGCCCCCACCAGAAGCCGGGCTGGGCTGCAGTTCAACCCCAGGGGAAACTCTCTTCCAGGGCGACCCAGGGAAGGACGGAGTGGGGCAGCCAGGCCTCCCGGGACCCCCTGGACCCCCAGGGCCTGTTGTCTACGTGTCGGAGCAGGACGTAAGAACCCTGCATGGGTGGACACATGCTCTGCCCCAGGTCCCCAGCCCTCCGCCTGTAGGGCGACCTCCAGAGACACGGGGGTCCCAGTCTGTTGGTTCCATGGGGCTTCTTGGCGTCGAAGCTGTGGCCCTTTGGTCGTGCTGTTTGCCCGCATGTCACCCGGGCTAGCTGTGACAGGCTCCCTCCGGCCCCTGTGCGCAGCACCCAGGGGAGTGGGGGGCACTGCCGCCTGGTCCCAGGGTCCCGGGCCAGTTCTGTGGCGCGGGAGCGGACTCCCGGGGGTGCGTCATTTCTCGTCTCAGGGACCTTGATGCCAAAGCCGGGACGATGTCTTTCACGTTGACTGCCTGGTGTTCTTTGTGGGTCTTGTGTGGGTAATGTCACGGGAGTTGAGTGTTCATGGTAAACGTGGTCCTTTTCCTTCCTTCTCTGGGACCCTGGCTCTGCTGACTCGTGCACAGAGAGCGCTGGCGAGCGTGCCGGGCCCCGAGGTACGTGCGGCCCCGGGATGGGCTGGGCGCCGTGCACCTCCCCGCGGCAGGTCCTGACCGTCGCTGTCTCTCTCTCCACAGGGCCGGGTGGGGCTCGCAGGCCTCCCCGTGAGTACCTCCCCAGCGGGCGCGGGGCCTCTGCTTCGCAGGCAGGAGGCCGGGTGGGCCCCCGTGAGGCCGAGGAACCGGAGCCGGAGCCCCTATCCGGACAGGGGTGTCGGGCGGGCGTCTAGGGCGGGGCGGGGGGCCACGGCCCTGAGGCAGGGGCCTTCCGGGCAGCGCTCTGTGTCTCTTGCAGGGACCAGCCGGGCCGAAGGGAGACCTGGGCTCCAGAGGCCAGCAGGGCCTCCCGGGACCCAAGGTGAGGGGCCGTCCAGGGTCACCGGGTGACCGCTCAGGGGGAGGGGCGCCGTGCCCGGGAACTTGGGGCGGACGCCCCTCTGGTCTTTTCCCTGGACCTGCCAGAGGCCCCGCTCACGGCTCTGCGTCCTGGTCTGTCACGTCGGTGCCGAGGGCGGTTCACTGCAGGGCTGGGGGGGCGCGAGGCCTGCTCTTGTGGAACCGGCCTCCCTTACCCGCCCCCCGTTCCAGGGCGAGAAGGGTGAGCCGGGCATGGTCTTCAGCCCTGACGGCAGAGCGCTGACCTCCGCCCAGAAAGGAGCCAAGGTGAGGGGGCGTCTGGGCCCAGCTGGCACCCTCCGTCCTGCCTGGCCGGGGCAGCGGGGCCTGGGGGCCGTGGAGACGGCACAGAGGGGTTTGTCCTCTGAGAGGGGCAGCTCCTGCCCGTGCGTGGGAGCCTCTGCTGAGGGGCTCTGGAAGCTTCCGCAGCCTGGGCCCCTCGCCTGTCCGTCTGTTCCTCTCCCACCACGCTGGCGGGAGGGTCCTGGGGGCCCCTCGGAGCCTGCAGCTCGGATCAGCCTCGGCCTGGCCGGCCCCTCGTTCTTCTCTGCCCGGCAGCGGAGCCCACACTGCAGGAGCCGGGGGCTCTTGGGGGCCCTGGCCTGGGCCTCGCCTGTGGTGCCTGACTGGCCCTCTGGGGGCACTGCCGCTGGGGGCAGGGATCCTGGCCCTCCTTCCTCAGGAGGGGGCCAAGCATGGCTGGGCTTGGGAATGGGCTCCACGGGGGCCTGTGCCCTGGGTCCCCTGCCCCCCAGCCCTGGGGAGAGCTGGGTCTGGATCAGGAGGCTGTTGGGGACAGGCCTGCAGGGGGTCCCCAAAGGCCCCCAGGATCGTCGGCGGATAGGCCGAGGGACCGCAGGGCAGAGAGAACTCTGCTGGCCCTGCCGTGTGTCACAGCTGAGGTCGGGGCCCACAGACCCCTCCAGCCCGGGCACCGTGGGGCCGACCCCCTGGGTCTCGGGGCCCCCAGGCTGGGCCCCGGGACACAAAACCCCGTCCAGAGCTTTCTCCCTGTTGCTGCTTCCTTTTCTTCCTGGGTGTTGTCAGTGCCTCGGGCGCCGCCAGGGGCATCCAGATGGGCATGGGGACCCCTCGGGGGCGGGGGGGCGTGACCTACGGCCACCTCACGGTACCTTCTGGTTTTCTGTTCAGGGTGAGCCTGGCTTCCGAGGACCCCCGGTGAGTAGGCCCAGGCTTCCCCGCGGTGCACGTGCGCGTGTGTGGAGGGCACCGTCTCCTACCTGGCTGCTGGGCAGGCGTGGCAGCCGAGCTTCTATCCCAGCTGCACCTCTAAATGCGGGGGCAGGTGTCGGGAGGGAGACTGCGGGGCAGTGGGCCAGTCACGGCTCACCTAAAACCTGGCCCCCCCAACAGGGTCCCTACGGGCGGCCCGGGCACAAGGGCGAGATTGGCTTCCCTGGACGGCCGGTGAGTCCCCGGGTCTCGTGCCGGGTGTGGATGATGGGTCCGGAGGGGAGTGGGCTGCAGTCTCTCCGCTGTCCTCCTCCTGGGGAGCCCCTGCCAGAGCGTGGCTCTCTCCAACCCCGCTCGCGGGCAGCTTGGGCCGCGGAGGGATGGGCACCCCGAGGAGGCCCTGGGTGGGGACGAGAGCAGCTGGGCCATCCCTCACACTGCCACCCACTGTGCTCTGCCCCAGGGGCGCCCCGGGATGAACGGACTGAAAGGGGAGAAGGGGGAGCCGGGAGACGCCAGCGTGGGATTCAGCGCGAGGGTGAGTGTTCTGTGGGGCAGGCGGGGGTAGGAGGCCTGGCCGCAGTCGCTCGGGTCCCAGAGCTCACCTGTGGGAGGCTTCTGAGCAGCCTCGTGGCCCTCGGACACGCAGACCCCGTGCACACAAACACACGTGTGCGTGCACACGCACACACGCGCGCCAAGGCCCCCGGACGGTGCCCCGGCGTGGTTTTCTCAGAAGGGCCTGTAGGCCGCGTGGGCTCTGGGGTGGGCGCCTCTGCCCGTGGGGCTCTCGCTCCGACCGCCTTCACGCTGCAGTCACTGCCGCCTCGGGAGCCGAGGGTTCAGTGAAGTCCCCAGGTGAGGCCCTGTCATCACCTCTACCTGAAACGGTACCGTCGAGATGCGGGACTCGCCTCTGACCGCGCTGGGCACCCAGTGGGCCCGCCGGCTGCACCCGGTGCCTTTCCTCCTGAAGCCCCTCCCACCCGGCCTGGCCGAGCGACGCCGGGCCTGAGGGCAGTGGCTCAGGCCGCGGCTCTTCCGGGTTTTCCGTCACCGCGTGTCTTCGTTCGGGCTCCCTCCTCCTTGCAGTGGTTTCATGAGATCTCAGAACACGAGGCGGCGTCTTGCAGAGTTCTGAGCTGGAGGTGGGCCGGGCCACTTCCGTCGAGCAGGACGGGGTGCTCTCGAACTCCCCCCGCGGTTCTGAGTTGTAGAGGCGGAGCGCCAGCCGCTGTGCGCGGGCCCTGGTCAGGCGTCCAGCGCGTCCGGCTTCTTCGTGGACCTGAGCTGGCGCCTCTGTTCCGCTGCCAGCCCTGTCTCCTCGGCCGCAGGGTAGGGGCGAAGGGGCCCAGGGGCCCGAGAGCAGGTGCCCGTGAGGTCCCGGGACCCTGTCCCCAGGCACCTTCATCACTCAGGCCAGCCCTTTGGCGAGTGAGCCGTTGCTTTCAGACCAGGCTCTTCTGACACCACCTGAATCGGCCGCTTGTCCTTTTTCTGCAAGCGGGTGAATGAACGGAACCGACCTTCACCCAGCTGACAGTTAGCAACCACACGAGCCGTGTCCGAGGTCGTGTCCAGCCCAGACGGCCGCCCGCACGTCTCTGTGGGAGGATTTGAGCAGGCTCTGGGAACGGGAAGGGGACAGCTCTGTCCTCGGAACCCACGACCACAGAGTAAACTGGACGCCTTCTCCATTTGATGTTTTCTGACTTCACCGTGATTCTCAGAGACGTTCCTGCCCACATCTGCTGTCCTGGCCAGTGTCGACGTCCAGTGTGGACCGACCAGGCTTTCTCTCCCCCCCACGCAGGGTCCGCCCGGCCCACCTGGGCCCCCAGGGCCCCCAGGCCCTCCCGGGACGCCTGTCTATGACAGCAACGTAAGTCACCGCGACACCTGCTCTTCCCACTGCATCCTCACGCTCTTCCCTGCACTGGCTTCCTTTTCCCTCCGCTGACCCGGGAGGGCTGAACCCCAGGCAGGGCAGCCGGAGCCACGGCCTCCGAGCCCCTGGCGGGGGGGCTTCTGGGAGGGGCGCGGTGGTGGGACCCAGGCCCACCTGCCTTGTAGGCCGCACCTGGTGGGCCGTTGGTTAGAAGACAAGCCCCCAGGGGAAGTGAGGTCGAGGGAGGGCTCTCCGGATCTGGGCTCCTGAGCGCGAGCCCTGGGGTCCTGGGGGGTGAATGCCCCCTACCTCACAAGACTCAGTGACGCGAAGTGACCACGTGGGGCAGTCATGTCGTGACCAGGGCTCCCAACTCCAAATCCTGTGTCCTCCCCCTCCCCCTCCCTGCTTCTCTGTCTTGGGGGGCAGGGGTGCTTGGGGGTGTGGCCTCGCAGACCCTTGGGTGGGTGGTGGCCTCAGTTTCCGGAGCGTCTCCCTCAACGGCCACCTTTGGCTTGTTCTTTGCAGGCGTTTGTGGAGTCTGGCCGCCCTGGACCCCCGGGACTGCCAGGTAAGGGTCCTGGGGCCTTGGGGAGGGCAGGTCACCCTTCCAGCCGCAGCTCAGAGCAGGGTGTGGGCGGCCCTCACGGGGGTGCTGGATGATCCAGGCCCCCCAGTCCCGGTTGATCACGGCCCCCTTTGCTGGGCTCCTGGGTCCTCCCAGCACAGCCTTCCAGGCGGGCCGGCCGTGGATGGGAGTGAACACCGAGCGGCCACCCACCGGCCGTCCAAGCCTGCTGTTTGTTCGAGCCCCTCCCTGCAGGAGTGGTGTGGCCTCTGGGAGCAGAGGCTGCAGCCCCTGGGGCGCGACCACCAGGCACTTCCGCGGGTCACGAGCTCCTGCTCTGACTGTCCCTGGGTTCACACGCTGCCCCCTCCCGGGTCCAGGCCTGCAGTGCACACAGTGCCCACCAGGGTCGGGCCATGCGTGGGCAGGAGGGCCTGTCCCAGGCGCCTCTGTCACATCGTTAGTAACAGGCGCTGGGGTCTCTGTTCCTCCAGGGCACCAGGGGCTTTCTGGACCGAAGGGTGACAAAGGAGAAGTGGGCCCACCCGGGCCACCAGGTGAGAGTGCTCTGGGGACCTTGGGCTGTGTGTGGTCACCCGCCCACCCGGCTCCCGGAGGAAGGAGGCCCTCGGGGCTCAGGGGGCTCTGACGGGACGCCTGGCTGGCCCCGCGGTCTCGGGGCAGGGCTGGGGGCTGAAAGGACAGGGGCCTGAGGCGGTGGCCAGGCAGGATGTCCCAGCCTCCCACTCGCTGAGGAGCAGGGCTGGGCCCCAGTGTGCACCTCCCAGGGGAGACCCGGCACCCCCAGCGCATCGCGGGGGCCTCCTCGGCCCGGCTTATCCAGGGGGTGAACTCCCAGCACCTCGGTTGTCCCCTGGGACGGCGAGAACCCCCCCCCCCCCCCCCAAATCCCGCTTCTGCAGCCGATGAAGCAGGAGAACAAGTGTGATGCCGGGCGCGGGCCAGGCAGAAGCCAGGCGAGACGGCCCCCCGGGCACTGCCAGCGTCTGCGTAAGCTCGGGGTTCCCCTACGAGCTGCCAGAAGCAGAGGCAAACCCTCCCCTTGAGGAAGGTGAGCTCGCTGAGGGCCTGGGATTCCCAAGCGGGCAAGCGACCAGCCAGCACTGACAGGAGTCCAGGCTTGGCCTTAGCCGCGACGATGATGCCCAGACGCAGAGAAGAGGCGATGGCGGCACAGAGCTGGAGCCCAAGGGCCAGAGTCGGGTTTAATTCTGGGACTGAAAACCCGCAGGATTCCGTGCGACTTCAGGCAGACGGGACACAGCCGAGGGGGGTAGGGGTCAGCCGGAGTCTGCGGGACACGCCGAGGGAGGTCAGACGCGTGCGGGTGAGGACACGCGGTGGGGCTGGGGCAGAAGAGCATTTGAAGGCGTCACGGCCGAGCTTCCAAACCGGGAAAGGTTCAAGGAGCCCTTCGCGCGAAGGGTCAACACGAGCTGATTCCTCACGGGGACGAGAGGAGCCCGAGACCATACAGGGTCCCAAAGGTCGGAAGAAAGTAACCGCTCACCTAGAATTTTGCATCCGGTAAAGACCTCCGTCTTCTACAGGAAGAGCACATGGGCAGCCAGGCCTCTCAGGACACGAGCCTCAGTGGGGACCGTGAGGGCCGCTGGGGAGAAGGAGGTGGTGCTGGTGACACGGGGACGGAGGTAGAGCAGGAGGGCCAGTGAGACCCGCGTCCCCGCTCGGCCCCGCCGCAGAGGGGTCGCATCCCCGAGACCCAGCCTGGCCCCGAGGATGTTACATCAGACCCAGGTGAAGGACGCACCTGTCACCTCAGGGTCCAGCCAAGAACAGGAGGGAACGTGTCCCTGATAACCGAGCAGGAAGGGAGAAAAAACCCGACCCGAAGACGGCAGGAAAGGAGAAGAGGAACTCGGGACACGTGGAGGAACAGGAAACAGGGAGTGAAGCTGATTAAACTCAGAGCCGTTGGTGCGTATGTTCAGTGAGTGGGTCCACTCTCCTGTCCAAAGACGGAGCTGCGCTGCTTACAAGAGGCGCCCCCAAGTGTAAGGATGTGAGAGCTGGGGGGAGGGGGTGGGAGTCTGGTGAGAAGGGAGCCGTGTGTGTGTGCTCGTGGGAAGTCAGACAAGTGTATTTTAAAGCAGGAAGTACTGCCAAATTTATTGAAACTCCATAATGATAATGGGGTAAACCCGGCAGGAAAGCACAGCGATTCTAAATTCCTACGCCAGCAGCAACATAGCTTCAAGAAGTGAAAAGCAAAGAAAGACCGGGTCAGTTGGGAGGTGGAAGGTCTGAACAGCAGGTGACAACCTGGCCCCCAGTCCCAGCACCAACATGGGAGGCCACAGGCCCACGCCGGGCACACAGCAAGTCCCTCAGGCCTGTCTCCCCCCGAGGGAGCATCAAAGACACAACCGGGCAGGGCACGTGCGGGGAGGAGAGGCCACGGTGAGAACTGGAAACCCTGGAGCTGAAGGACAAGGATGTGTCTGAGGGGCAAGGGTTGGGATTCTCGGCCCTCACGCCGTGGCCCGCGGTGGCAGTGTGGTCACCCCGCTCTGAGGAGGGACCCAGGACAGGAGCTCCGGCCGTGAACGTGAGCCTCGTGGCCCTGGGCGGGCGTGGGTTTCCCGGAGCAGCCGTGGCGGAGCCCAGATCTGGGGCTCCCCCAGCCCCCCAGGCCCACGGTTCACTCAGCAGGCATCACTTCGCCCTGGGGGTCTGACCCCCACCTGTATCAGGCTTCCAGGGGAAAGGCCACAGGAGAAGGGTGAGCCAAGGTCGCTTTCCCACCCAGGAGTGGGGGTCTTGTCAGCTCATTGTCTACAAGGTCACAGCCTTAAGTAGCCTGCGCTTCAAGCATGCAGCCCAGGAAGTTAGAAAACAAATAGATTAACTCCCAGAAAACAGATGGGAGATGCAGTGAATGGAAAAAAAAAATGTACATAAGAGGAAGCAGCATGAAAGCTAAGAAGTCAGATGTTAGTTCTTTGAAAAGACTAACACTACTCCCCTCGAGGGACTGATGAGGGAAAGAGACAGCAGGAGACGTTGAAGATGGTACCCCCGTGCTCTGGAAAGAGCGGGCACCATCTCTCCACCGTCCGCAGTGGCGGGTCGGGGCCACAGGGGGTGGCCGGTCGTCGCCGGCGCGGGGCCCAGCCAGGGTGCGGGGGCAGGAAGAGAAACAAGCGCAGGAAGAAATAAACCCGCTGTTCTCACGAGGACACCTTTGTGAATGCCAACAACCAAAGCGACGCGCAGATAAAGCGTCAGAATTAATGAGTGAATTTACCAAAGTCACAGGGGCAGTTCACAGCAATCGCTGGCCAGTCATAGACTAAATGAAACCTTCAAAAGGCTCCATTTAGAAAAAGATCAGGTTGGTTGCCAGAGGTGGGATGCAGGGTGGGGGGTGAAGGGGGTCGAAGGTACCAACGTCCAGTTCCAGGACACAGCATCCGGGGGCACGCGGCTATGGCCAACACCCCTGCCCAGTGTACTTGAAGGTGCGAAGACAGAAAAGCCCTCGTCACGAGGGAAAAGCGTGTTTTTTCCTTTGTGTGTGTGTCTCTGTGAGGTGGTGGCTGTTAACTAAACGCCCTATGGCGGTCATTTCCCAGCGAACGGTAAGTCGTCGTTTAGCGGCCCCCCTTGACCGTCTGCAGTGCTGTGTGTCAGTGATAAAAACTGAAGGGAAAAAGGCACCGTGAACAAAAACACCAAAAACATCAAGTGATTGGGAATAAGTGTAACAGAACACGCAGGGGATCTCTCCACAGAAACACAGAAATTAGAGACAGAGGAGACTTAGGGAAAGTCGAGGGCGGGGGGACGGGTGGACCAGGCAGGAAGACAGCACCTCACTGGACCCCCCCAAACTCTCCCCCCCATAGGGCAGTTCCCGTTGGACCTCCTTCACTTGGGCGCTGAGATGAAGGTGGGTGACCCCTGGTCCTCACGCTGCCCCCCACACGGGGCCCCAGAGAGCACCACCCGGGACGCGCACCCCTGGCTCCATTTTTCGGGAATTTGGTTGGCGCAGTGGGAAGCTGGGAGGCCGAGCCCCGTCCTGTCGGGCTGGCCAGGCCTGGGCCGCAGAGGCTTCACCGTGGGCCTCTGGGGGTCGGCGCCCGCCCCTCCCCGCGCGGCCCTGGGAACGGGGCTGTCCCGACAAGCTTTTCCATCCACAGGGGGAGAAGGGCGACCAAGGGGCCGCCGGGCAGAAAGGAGAAAGGGGCGAGCCCGGGGGCGGCGGGTTCTTTGGCTCCAGCGTGCCTGGCCCCCCCCGGCCCGCCAGGCTACCCGGGGATTCCGGTGAGTCTGGCCCCAGCCGCCTGTGGGTGCCACACACGGGCCCAGGCCCGTCCTGTACCGGAGCTTGCATCCCCGGGGTCCCTGGGGCCTGGGGCCGAGGGCAGGTCCCCCCTGCGGCCTGGGCCCCGAGCAGCCCCTCCCGGTTCCTTGCCCGATTGCGGGCCACCCACGAGGGGAGCCTGGTGGGTGCGTAGTGGCTGCTGTCCCGGATTGGGCATCCGATCCTCCTTTCTCTTGCTGCCACTGTTCTCCACCAAATGCCCTCGGGGAGACCTTCTGTCCTGAAAGCGTCTGGGGACCGTGGGCCCCAGCTTCCATCTAGAAGTGGAGGAGGGCTGGGGGCCCTCCGGGCTGCACCTCTGTGGGTGGCTGTCCTTGTCTACGTCCCAGGGCCCCGTCCCAGTGCGGGACACACGGGGTGGGAAGGCTGGGTTTCCCAGGCCCCGCGTGGGCGGTGGGGGGACGGGGGCCTGGGGGCCGTGCTCCCTGCAGGGGCTCGTGGCCAATGCAGCCAGGACCTTCAAGCTTGCTTGTCCCCAGCCTGGGGACATAGGTGACAGCGCCCCGTGTTTTGTCTTCCACACTAGGGGCCCAAGGGAGAGAGCATCCAGGGCCAGCCTGGCCCTCCTGGACCTCAGGGACCCCCTGGCCTCGGCTACGAGGGACGCCAGGGGCCTCCCGGGCCCCCTGGACCTCCAGGGCCCCCGGGACCCCCATCCTTTCCTGGCCCTTACAGGCAGAGTAAGTTGGGTGGAGAGTGGGCCCTGGACTCCAGCCTCATCCAGGAAGGCCCACTGTTCCCACCTCTGGTTTCTCTCTTGTAGCTATCAGTGTTCCTGGCCCCCCAGGCCCACCTGGGCCCCCAGGACCGCCCGGATCCATGGGCACCTCCTCAGGGGTAAGCGCCACCCTGTTCCTGACCTGCCGGACCCTCACTGCCCAGCTGCCCTTCCCTTTGGAGGCATGTGGGTGGGCACCCCAGCGCCAAGAGCCCTGAGACGAGGTTTCCAAAGCAGAAGTGGGGGACCCAGGCGTGGCTGGGGTCTGAGATGGGCAGGGGAGGAGGATGAAGGAGGGGCGTTGAGAAGGTCCCTGAGGGCGGGTCTGCTGTGCAGAGGCTGCAGTGGCCCAGGCACTCGGGGGCTGAGGTCTCCCCGTGGCGCTCATGGGGCCAGTCTGGCAAGGAAGCGGCCACGTAGGTCTTCAGACTGTCGCAGCCCCCAACCCTCCCCATGAGCCCAGAGGCCCCCTGTGCACAGGGGACCCCACTGGGCTGGGCTTCTAGCAGGTGAGGGTCTGGGCCACGTACCAGACGCTGCTGGACCAGGTGCACGACGTGCCGGAGGGCTGGCTCATCTACGTGGCCGACAGAGAGGAGCTGTACGTCCGGGTCCGAAACGGGTTCCGGAAGGTTCTGGTGAGTTCTGAACAGGGCGATCCCTGCACGTGGTGGGGGGACTTACTACTTTGCTTTTGGGGTGAAGGGTACACACAAGACGGGAGGCAGAGGACCTGCGTTGCAGGGGGCCCTGGCGCCTGGCGAGCGGCAGGGACCAGTCGGGCGGGGCCCGTGGACATGCTGCCAGCAGTCCTCCATCCTCACCCGCTTCCCTCCACTTCTCTTTTATTAGAAGCTGTTCTATGGCAGTTTTAGGTTCACAGAGAAGTGACTCTGTTTTTAAACTAACAGATATGCTTACTGTGTGCCGGGCACCGGGTGGGGGGCACTGGGACGCAGCCATGCCGGCCTTCCCTGGTGTGGGGGGCGGCCAGGGCGAGTGGCGCTGGCTGGGTCAGAGGTCCCGGGGTGACCCCCTGTTTTCTTCCAGCTGGAGGCCCGCACGCCCCTTCCCCGCGGGACGGTAAGGAGCGTCCCTTCTTCCCACGACCATCTCGGGGGAACCAGTGGGCAGGGGTGCAGCCGGGGAAGGGGGTGCAGACCGTGCTCGTCACCCTCCCCAGGCGAGGGGCTCCTGAGTCCTTGTCTGTCTGCCCTTGTCCAGAGGGCTGGGCACGGGGACAGACCCTTCAGGCTGTGGGGGGAGGAGGAAGGAGGGGGGCAGGCGGGAGGGGGCCCAGGATACTCCAGTCTCCCTAAGTAGGGGTCACATCCCCCAGGCGGTGGCTCCTCTGAGTAGAGGTCATGGCCTCTCAGACGGCTCAAGAGCGGGGCTCCGTGCTAGGTCTCGGGGGTCCGGGTTCAGTGTGGGCTGGTCTGCCCCGACGCCAGGCTCGGGGAGTCCCTTCTCTCACGCAGCACCTAGTCCCAGGTGCTGTTCTAGGCGCGGGGACAGCTGTGCCTGAAACAGGCACAGCCCCCGCCCCGCGGAGGCGACATCGTGTTGGGGAGACGGGCAGTAAGGGCAGTAGGTGACTAGGCAATAGCATATAATTATATAAATATAGACATTTCAGATAGATACATGAATTCATTCTATAACTTACGATTGCATTAGACGTACTACCAGGTGGTAGGTACCAGGTACCAGGTATTCAGGTAACGGGTGTCCGAAGGTGCTGGCTGCTGTGGGAAAGGGACGGAATTGGGAAGCGGGTGGGGCACAGGGGCTGGCGTTTGGAGGTCGAGGTCACCGTTGGAGGTAGGGACCGGGCAGGGGCTTAAGGGCTGCTGGTACCACAGCTGCAACAGGGGGAGGTCAGGGAGATGCGGTCGGCCCGAGGGTGCCCAGGGCCACAGGGAGGAGCTGGCTCCTGAGGGTGATGGACCCGGGGGCTTGAGCAGAGGGCCACCCAGCCCGACTGAGGTGTCACCAGGCCGGCTCTGGCCCGACACGCTGGGCGCCCCCGGGTCCAGCTCGCCACCTCCAGTCCGGTGTCGCCGGCCCAAGAGCACAGCCGGGTGCAGATGAAGGGCGTGCAGGGCCGGGTAGCGGGACCCGCGGGTGCAGGAGGCCCGGCCCCACGGCGCTGTCTGCCTCTCCGCCTGCAGGACAATGAGGTGGCCGCTTTGCAGCCCCCCGTGGTGCAGCTGCACGAGGGCAACCCGTACCCCCGCCGGGAGCCCCCGCACCCCACAGCGCGGTCCTGGCGGGCCGACGACATCCTGGCCAGCGCCCCGCGCTTGACACACGCCCAGCCCTACCCTGGGGCCCCGCACCCCGGCGCCTACGCGCACCACCGGCCTGCAACCCCCACGGCCTCACCCGCCCACACTCACCACGACTTCCAGCCGGTGGTGAGTGACCACCCCGGGCGGCGCTGGCGGTGGAGAGTCTGGAGCCCAGAGCAGCCGGGGAGGGGGCTGGGGCTGGGGCTGGGGCTGGGACCCGCCCCCCCCCTCCCCCTCCCCCCTCCTCCCTCCCCCTCCCCCCTCCCCGCCGCTGCCCCGGGGTTCACCCTGCTTGCACCCCAGAGACCCACCGGTGTCGGCTGGGGTGGGGGGGGGCCGCGAAGACCCGGGACACCAGGGCTGACATGCGGCTCCACCCGCAGCTGCACCTGGTCGCGCTCAACAGCCCGCAGTCGGGAGGCCTGCGAGGCATCCGCGGCGCCGACTTCCAGTGCTTCCAGCAGGCGCGCGCCGCGGGGCTGGCGGGCACCTTCCGCGCCTTCCTGTCCTCGCGGCTGCAGGACCTCTACAGCATCGTGCGTCGCGCAGACCGCGCCACCCTGCCCATCGTCAACCTCAGAGTGCGTGCACGCCCCAACCTGGGCCGGGCCCGGGGGTCGGGTGGGCACCGGGCAGGTCTCGCCCCTGAGGACCACGGGCACCCCATGGAGGCCCCACGTGGCCCCCGACCCCTGCGCCCGCCTGCCAGGCACGCTGGCGCATCACCAGCTTCCGGAGGGGGCTGGTCCCTCGGGCCCTCAGCACTTGGGTGTCAGTCCAGGGCTGGGCGTCCCTGCACTGGTGCTCTCCATGGGGACGTGTTCCGTGGCTCCTTTCGCGAACGGAACCACGTGCTCTCTGGATGCGCCGAGCGCCTGTGTTCCCTGGGACCAAAGGCGCTGGACTCGCTCTGGCCCAGGGTCCAGGGCTGGGGGCGGGTGCCCCGCGTTCCTGGGAGAGGGCGGGAGGCCCCTTGGGGGGGCGTGGGCCGCTTGTCCCTCTGGCAGGAGCTAACCAGAGACGGGATGACCCCGCTTCCCTCCGCAGGATGAGGTGTTGTCTCCCAGCTGGGAGGCCTTGTTCTCGGGCTCCGAGGGCCAGCTGAAGCCCGGTGCCCGCATCTTCTCTTTCGACGGCAGGGACGTCCTACAGCACCCCGCCTGGTAGGTCCGCTGTGTGGGCGCAGCAGCTCGCGGCCTCTCGGGATGCAAGAGCCCTGAGCAAACGGGCGACGCTCCTGGCTTTGAGCCTCCAGGCTGACCCAATCCTGGAACACGCTCGCGGCTTAAAACTCCCCAAACCCAAAAGCACAGGAGGAAGAGTAGAGCGTCGTTTGCGGTGTTATCTGAAACACCCTCACCTGGTCTGCTTCCCCGGGCAACTGCCCCCAACTTCCTGCTGGGGAGACAGGCTCCAGCCCCCCTGTCTGTCACATAAACATCACAGCGAGTTACTTCTATAAATTCCTCAACGTGGAGCCTCTGGGTTGGAGGACACGCGTGCCTACCTGACACGCTGGCGGAAGTCGCTAGCTTGCCCTCAGGTCGGCTTCACGCGCATCGTGCCCCTGCTTGCAGGTGTGAGGCCCCTGTTCCCCAACACTCGGGGGCTCGGGCTCAGACGAGCCCGCGTCCCTGCCCTCACCGAGGAGCACCGCCCAGGGCCGTGCTCCGGCCCGTGGGAGCCTCGGGCAGGGCTGTGGGCTCCAGGCCTGCCTCGTTCCCAGCGAGGAGGCCACACCGACACGGGCCCTCGAAGCCAGGCCCACCCAGGCCCCGCAGGGTCAGCCCTCGAGGTCACCGGGCGCTGCTGGCCAGGCTGTGCCCCCAAAAGCAGCAGCAGGACGGGGTGTGATCCGGGAGGCCGAGCGCCCAGGACGAGGTTGGCCTGACTCCCGGCCACCCGAGTCCCTGCCCTCCCAGCGGCCCCCGCATCCTGCAAAACCTCCGCCTTTGGGAGACGCCCTGTCCTGCCTGGTGTGGCCTCCAGCGTGGGGCGGGGGTGGCCCCCGGTGAGACTGACGGCCGCTGCCTCTTGCAGGCCCCAGAAGAGCTTGTGGCACGGCTCAGACCCCAGCGGGCGCCGGCTGACGGAGAGCTACTGCGAGACGTGGCGGACTGAGGCCAGGGCGGCCACGGGCCAGGCCTCCTCGCTGCTGGCGGGCCGGCTGCTGGAGCAGAGAGCAGCGAGCTGCCACAGCGCCTTCATCGTCCTCTGCATCGAGAACAGCTTCACGGCCTCCTCCTCCAAGTAGGGCCTCTGCTGGCGCCACGGACGGCTGGACGCACAGACAGAGGGCCGGAGAAGAGCCAGGCGGCAGGCAGGGGAGCGGACACGCCCTGGCCCGCGCGGGGAGCCTCTGCTGGCGCCCAGGGCGGGGACCTGGCTGGGACACTTTCCTGTATGGTTCACGTTTCATGTAATCCTCCAGAAATAAAAAGAAGCCAAAGAGTGTATTTTTTAAAAAGTTTACGACAGCCTGGTGCCCAGACTCCCCCCCACCCGCCTCCCCCCCAGAGCCTCGGTGCCTGTACTGCCCTCCTGGCCCAAATCAGACCAGGGGGTGGACCCGGCCCATTTAGTCAAGAGGAGAGGCCTCCGGGGTGCCGAATGGGGCCCCCAACCGCCCGGGCAGGTGCTGGTGGCTCTGTTTCCTGCCCAGAAAGCCTTGTGGCGCCAATGCCAGGCCTGTCTGCAGGGCAGCCGTGACGAGGCGCTGGGGCCTCCCTCCTGCCCTCTCTCGAGCTGGCCGGCCCACTCTTGGGCCACGCGCGGTGCCAGGGGAGACCACCTCCTCTCAGCCTCTGGCAGCAACTCCCCTGGGTGCAAGGTGCCAAGCTCAAACCTGCCCCCCCCCGGCACAGCCCCGGGGCTCCTGGTGCTGCTGTGTGCGGCCAGCTCCACCACGTGGGCCCGTCTGCGGTCCTCTCTGTCCCACTCTGGCTTCCCGTGTCCCCTGAGGTCCCACCGGCACAGAGCCTGGCCCGGCCCGGACTGTACTGGGAGAGCTTTTTGGGGTCCATAAACCAGCACCGGGTCCCTGGGCCCAGACCTCACACCGGGCACTCCTTCCCTGACTCCAATGCCTGACCAGCTCTGCCCAGCAGCATGTCTGGGGACCCAACTGGGCCCAGACCCAGGCTGCCTCAAGTCCTGGGTCAGACCTGCCTCCTTCTGAGCTTGGCACCAAGGCCCTGGGTTCACCTTTGCAGGACAGAGAGGCAGAAGCCCTCGGAGGCAGAAGGCCACACGTGCCCCCCGCCAGGACAGAGCCCATAGGCTGCCCAGCTGAGCCCCGGGACGGGCGAGGCCGCATGGAGGGGCTGGGCCGTGTTCACAGGCAGGCCACGCGTGCTTGGGCCCTGCTCGCCACTGTCTGTAGCAGCACGTCTTGGGGAAAACCCACGTCATTGCCCTCCTTGTGGGAGTGAAGGGGACATTTGCGGGTGCGCGCGGGCATCTCCAGGGGAGCTGGCGGGGTGGCCCAGAGCCCAGCTGCCCCAGGGTCTGCTGTCCAGGCGCTGTGACTGTAAACCGCAGGGGCTGGTCCTGTGAACTGTGTCTGTGGTTTCCAAACAGGCGCCAAATAAAAATGACCATTTACACTGACACGTGGTTTGCAAGCAGCTTTCACTGTCATGAGTCCTCGGGAGTCTGTCCTGGACGGCCCGGCTGGCCAATCCTGCTACAGGAGCACAGGTGTGCACAGGTATATGCAGCCGATGTATACGGATACACACAGGTGTGCACAGGACACAGGTGTGCAGATGTACACGGATGCACACGAACACACGTGGGTTCCCAGACGCATGGTCGTCCTCCAGTACCCATGGGGGGTGGTTCCAGGACCCCCTCAGATACCAAACCTGCGGGTGTTCAGGACCCTTGCATACAACCTATGCACGTCCTCCTGTAAGCTTTAATTTATCTCAGGTTACTCATCATACCTAACACAAGAAAAACGCTATATAAACAGTAGTAAATACTATGTAAATTCCATGTAAATAGTGGCTGGCACATGGCCAATTCAAGTTTTGCTTTTTGAAACTTTCTGGAATTTAGAAAAAAATATTTTCAATCCACAGTTGGTTGAATCCTCAGATGTGGAATGCCCGGATAGGGAGGGCCACCATGGGTGTGCGCTGGTGTACATGGATACACACACGTGTGCAGATACACACATCTGTGCATGGGTGTACATGGATAAACGCAGAGGCACATAGATGTGAGTGGATATACATGGTGTGAGACACACGTGGGTGTACACAGATGTACACGGGTGTGAGATACACGTGGGTGCACACAGATGTACACGGATGTGAGATACAGATACACATGGATGTACACAGCTGTCCATGGATGCCACAGGCGCCCCACACCTTTCTTCTCTCTCAGGGTCTCCCTGGCAGTGGCCAGCAGCCTCACAAGCTCTTCGGAGCCGGGTAGGTGGTCCGGCCCCGGCCCCCGTGCCCCCCACAGCTGTGGCAGATGTCTGAGCCCGAGGGGCCGTGCACACTGCACAGAGCAGGGGCTCAGTGGTGCCCCAGGAGCTCGGGACCAGGGGTGGCAGAGGCTGAGCGGGGGGACCGGCGCCTGTGCGGAGGCTGCAGGGGGAGCGGGCGGAGGCGGGAGACCAGGGCGCTGGGTCGTGCTCACGGCGGGCACAGAGCAGAGCCCTGCCTCCTGGGTCAGTAGCCAGAGGCGAGCCTCCTCCACCCATCGAGCCCCGCCAGCTCCCTGAGCATGGAGGGGGTGCTGCCCCTTCCCAGCAGCACCCTGGGGTCGGCTGTGGTGTCTTGTGCGGAGACGCCTGGGGACCATCTGACCTATCTGACCCCCACCAACGGCCGTGAGTTGAGTCAAGCTGCGTGTACAGCCTCTTCCTTGACCCTCAGGGTGCCCCGAGACGCCTGCTCACCCAACCTGACCTCGGGGGTCCCAGGGGGCAGCCAGCTCAGCCCCTCCCCCACCAGGCGTCCTGCTCTGAACTCGCAGCCGCGGCCTTTCCTGGAGACCCTGGGTGAGGGCCGGAGGCCGTGGGAGGGGCTGGCTTCAGCTCAGGACGGGGGGCAGGGCTGGGACCCTCTCGACCGGATGGATGCGTGGAGTCAGGGGTCCCCTCACTCGGGCTGTGCGTCTGCTTCACGTGCCTGGGGCCGAGCGGACGGTGTCACGTGTCAGAGGAAGCACGACCGGCTCTCGGGCCTGGTGGCAGTGCCCAGGTGACGTGGGCGAGTCCCCCGGGGGCTGGCGCGTGAGCGGCCCCCACCACCGGGAGCGGGTCAGCATCCACCCAGCTCCGGATCGCAGGGCAGAGAGGACCTGGGGTGAAGCCCAGAGCGGAGGAGCCGGTGCTCCCGGGCTTCCACCCGACGGAACCGCCACCCCCAGCGCCCCGCTTCTCCCCCAGAAACGAGCCAGAACAGGGTTCTCATTTTTGTCGGGTTTTTTCAAAAAAAAGGAACAGCATCGTTTACAACGAAAGCACCTGGACACCTGCAGACGCCACAGTTCAGCCACAGGCCCAGGAACACGGCCCCACCCCAGGGCCCGGGTCACCCCGTGGGCACCGGTCCCCTGGGCTTGCGTCTGGGACCACCTTGCCATTTCTCCGGGACAAGGGGGTGAAAGCAGGGAGGTCTGGCGTGCACCTGGGCCCCCTGCACCGGCCACGTGTAGGCAGGGACAGCAGAGCAGCCCCCAGTGGCCGGGGGGCATCCCCGGCAGGCCGCGGGTCACGGCCAGGGCGGGAAGCAGGGCTGAGGAGTGCCCCGCTCGGGGTGAGCCGAGGACGCCTCGTGGAGGCTGGAGGCCCCCGAGGCTTGGGTCTCAGGGACAGGGCACCGGGGGCCCGTCAGTCACCAGCGCCACTATCTGACGATGTGGACGATGCCGGAAACCTGGCTGCCGACACCCAGAGACAGGCAGCTGCTGGGAACGTGTCAGCTCTGAGGTCAAGGCCCAGGCCCGCCGCGTCTGGTGTCAGGAACCTGGCCGCCCACCGGCCAGGAGAGCAGGTCGGGCGGGGTCAGGCCTTGGCCTCGGGCTGCTGCCTCTGCTCCCCCACGGCTCGCACGCCGTCCTCTGGGGCGGGCCCGTCCTGCGCGGCCGGCTCCCGCATCGGACTCATCAGCTCCTGGGCCGGCGGCGGGGGCTGGTGGCGGCCCTGTCGGAAGTGGCGCAGGCCCGTCAGCAAGGCCGCAAGGACATAGGCGACAAACAGCACCAGGAAGTACACAAAGTAGACGAGGAACTGGAACAGAGAGGGTGCAGGTGAGGCGGGCGGGGCACCCAGGGGTCGTGGAGGCCGGAGCAGGGCCCAGCCTCCACCCACCCAGAGGAGCTTCTGCAAATCCAGCACTTCTGCGCCTCCGCCACCTGCCCCGTAGCACTCTGATCACCTTGTGTGACAGCAAATGTGCCCTTGGCTCTGGGGCCAAGTCCTCACGGAGGACGCCTGTGCGGGCAGAGGCTGGTGGAGGAGAACAGGCCGCCCAGGTCTCCCGGCCCCCGCAGCCCCCGCGGCCCCAGGGAAGTGCAGCCCTGCACCCCGGGGCCAGTGAAGCTGCAGAGCGGTGATGCCCAGCACACGGGCAACTCCCCCCGATTCTCAGACCGCAGCGGCAGGGGGGCCAGGGTGGTCTCCTTCGCGTGTGGGCCAGACGAGCGTGAGTCCCGCCCACGGCCCCGGAGCTCAGCTGCCCCGAGTGGCCTCCCCGAGAACCCCTCAGCACTGCGTGCTCAGCCCTTCTGGGAAAGCTCATTTTCAGGAGCAAAACCAGGAAATGAAACGTCGGGGACTTGGCTTCCGGGAGGATGGAGCTGGCGTGACTCGCCTGTTCCTCGTAAGTACGATTAGAACCCTGGACACTGCACAGACCACACACAGAAGGTGACTCTGAAGAGTGGATGGGGGCAGACTAGCTGGGGCCTTGGAATCCAAGGCGCACCACGGCAATGTGTTCCCTGGGCTGCTTTTCTTTCTGCTGCCAAGTATTTTTAAAGGAAGCAAAGAAGCCCACAAACCAGAAATACCAGGAAACACAGAAAAAAACACTCAACAAAAGCGGCTCCGCCCAAAGGAGCAGGAGAGGGACCCCCCCCCTGCCCAGCAGGACAGGACACTGATGAGTGGGAGCCCCGCTCCTCCAGCCAGACCCCACCCTCGTGACCCAGGCTGCACACCCCCCACCCCCGTCGGGTGGTGCTGGTCAGGGCCCAGTGGGAAGCTGGAATGTTCACCCCCATAGGGACCACATGCAAAGCCTGGACTTTCACTCCCCCCAGGTGGTGCTCCCCCTCCCTGAAGAGTCAGGACTTTCACCCCACCCAGCCACCGTGAGAATGCTCCTCCCCCACCAGTGTCACTGGAGGCCACGTGGGGAGCAGTAATGAGGCAACCATGGCCCTCCTGACCACTGCAGGCCATGTGGGGAGCTGGCACTCCCTTCCTTGCCCAGCAGTAAGGAGAAGCCCCACCCCACCCCTCAGCGTGAGGAGGGCTGAGCGGGGAGCCTAGAATTCCACCCCACGTGGCTATAACGAGGTGCGTGCCCCTAGTCCTCCGCTAGGCTGGTGTCAGGAGAAGCTAGCTAAAACAGAAGGAGTAAATGAGAGCCAGAGTCTCAAAATATTATAGCCAAAATGTACAGGTTTCATTAAAAAAAAATCACTCAGCACACTTACAACCACACAGATCTCTAAATGAATGAGATACAGTCAGCAGACACCCACACCAAGATGACAGAGACGTTACAGTTATCTGAGAAGGATCTTAAAGTGGTCGTCGTAAAAATGCTTCAACAAGCAACAACAAACATGCTTGAGACAAACGAAAAAGTCTCAGAAAAGAAACAGAAGGGATAAAGGAGAAAAGTTACAACTGAAAAATATAATCACCAAAATAAATACTCAGCAAATGGTCTCAACAACAGAATGGAGGGCACAGAGAAAAGAATCAGTGAACTGGAAGATGGAACAATAGAAATCACCAAATCTGAACAACAAAGAGAAAACAGATGGGGAAGAAAAGCAGAGCCTCATTCTCCAGGGGACAAAATGTAACACTGTGTCATGGGTGTAAAATAAGAAGAAAGAAAAAGAATGGGGCTGAAAAAGTACTTGAGGAAATAATGACTGGGAAAACTTCCCAAGTTTGGCAAGGGACATAAACCTATGGATTCAAGAAGCTGAGAGAACCCCAAACAAGACAACACCCCCAAATCAGACCAACACACACCATATTCAAATTTTTGAAAGCTAAAGACAAAGAAAAAGGAAAAATCTTGAAAGCAGCCAGAAAAAAAAAAAAATGACACCTTCAGGGAAAAATAATTAGAACGCCAGTGGATTTTTCATCAGAAACCAGGAAGGCCACGAGGATATGACAAATTTTTCTCATACTGAAAAATTCAGGAATGAAAAATAAACCAAGACATTCTCAGATAAAGAAAAACTAAAAGAACAATTTGTCACTGGCAGACCTGCCTTAAAAGAATGCTTGAAGGAGGTTCTCTAAACAGAAAGTAAATGATAAGAAACTTGGAACATCAAGAAGGAGAAAGAACACAGCAATCGAAATTGTGGGTAAATAGACTTTCCTTCTCTTCAGTTTCCTAAATGTTTGACAGCTGGAGCAAAACTTATTATCCTATCTTAGGTGGCTCTAATGGTATACAGAAGAAATAAGTAAGACACTTGTACTTAAGCAGTAGAGAGAGAAGTGACCTAAAGGAGGTGAGATTTCAATACTTCACTACAACTGGCCATTTAATACACAAAGCAACCATCAAAAAAGTTACCATGAGAGATACACTCAAAAATACAACAGATAAACCAGAATGAAATTCTGAAGAATCTGTAAATAATCTATGAGAAGGCACAAAAAAAGAAAACAGAAACGAAAGGCGGAGAGAATAAAAAGAAAACAAAAACTGAAATGGCAGACATAAGGACTAATACATCAACAATTACACTAAACATAAAAGGTCTAAATAAACCAATTACAGACAGATATTGGCAGAGTGGATTAAAAAAACATGACGACAACCATATGCTATCTACAAGAAACTCAGGTATAACAATATAGTCAAGTTAAAAGTAAAAGGATGGAAGATAATATGTCATGTAAACATTAACCAAAGGAAAGCAGAATGGCTATATTAATATCAGGTAAAGTAGACTTCAGAGAAAAGAAAATGACCACAGGCAGAGAAGAACATTATATAATGATAAAAGGCTCAATCCACCAAGACATCCAGTGTATGTGTACGCAACAGAGAGCCGCAAAAACGTGAAGCAAAAACACGACGGAATTGAAAGGAGAAATAGACAAAGTCACTATTATAAATGGAAACCTCAACACCCCTTCTCAACAATAGGCCAGACAAAAAAATCCATAAGCATAGAGAAGAAAGCAATACCACCATCGACTATAGGACCTTATTGATATTTATGGAACACTCCACCCCAGAACAGCAGAATTCACATTCTTTTCAAGCGTACATGGAGCTTATAACAAGATAGACCATGTCCTGGCCCCCAAAACAAACCTCAACAAATTATAAGAATTGAAATAACACAGATTGTGTTCTCTGATCACCATAGAACATAATCAAAATAGAAACCAATAACAGAAAGATAACAGGAAAATATCAAAACACTTGGAAAATAAACAACACATTTTGAAATAATCATAGGTCAACCAGAAAGTATGAAAGGAGATAGAAATACATAGAAATGAATGAAAAAGAAAATACAACATATCAAAATCTGTGGGGTGTAGCTGAAGCAGGCTGAGAAGGAAATGTATAGCAATAAATGGAAATATTAGAAAAGAAGAATTCTCATACGATTTATCTAAGCTCCCATCTAAAGAACCTAGAGAAAGATGAGCAAAATAAATCCAAAGCAAGTAGAAAGAAGGAAATAATGACAAAAGTTCTAGCCAGTAACAGTAAGGCAAGAAAAACAGATTAAAAACACTACAAAAAAAGACCTCCGAGAACTAATAAGTGACCTCAGCAAGACTATACAAGGTTAACTCACAAATATCAGTGTATTTCTTATACAGGCAGACCTCAGAGATATTGTTCAGTTCCGAACCACCGCAATAAAGTAAATATTGCAATAAAGGAAGTCACACAAATTTTTTGGTTTCCCAGTGCATATAATAATTATGTTTATGCTATACTGTAGTCTATTAAGTGTGCAATAGCATCATGTCTAAAAACAACAGTGTGCATACCTTAATAAAAATACTTTACTGCTAAAAAATGCTAACTGTCATCTGACAATGCAGGGTTGCCACAAACCTTCAACTTGTAAAAAAGTCAATATCCGTGAAGCACAATAAAGTGAAGTACAATAAAATGAGGTCTGCCTGCACCAGCAGCGAACACTGGACTCTGCCATGAACTGAACCGTATCCCTCCAAAATTCATTTGTTGAAGCAACTGAACCGTATCCCTCCAAAATTCATTTGTTGAAGCCCTAAGCCCCAGTGTGACTGTATTTAGAGATGGGGCCTTTCAGGAATGATTAAGGTGAAATGAGGTCATGAGGGTGGGACCCTAATCCAGTAGAACTCCTTATAATAGAGACACACCAGGAGTGCACACGCACCGAGGAAAGACCACATGGGGACACAAGGAGAAGACGGCCGTCTGCATGCTGAGGAGAGAGGCCTCAGGAGAAACCAAACCTGCTGACACCTTGATCTCAGACTTCCAGCCTCCAGACTGTTAGAGAAAAAATTTCTGCTGCATAAACTACCCAGTCTGTGATATTTTGTTATGGCAGCCCTAGAAGATTAATGCAGATACCAAAATTATAAATACAGTATCATTTACAATTGCTCAAAAAAAAAATGAAATTCTTAGGAATAAATCTAACAAAACATGCACAGCACTACAGTACTTGCATGTTGAAAGCTACAAAATGCTGAAAGAAATCAAAGTTCTAAGTAAATGGAGAGATATACCATGTTCACAGGTTGGAAGATTCAACATAGTAGAAGATGTCAATTCTCCCAATATTGATAAACAGGCTTAATGCAATTCCTAGCAAAAGCCCAGCGAACATTTTTGTAGATATACACATGATTACTCTAAAATTTATAGGGAAAGGCAAAGAAACTGTAATACCTAAAATAATTTTTTTTTTAATTTCAAAGTTGGAGGAATCGGTGTACCAAATTTCAAAAACTTACCATCTAGCTACACAAGCAGGACAGTGTGGTGGTGGAGGGAGGGTAGGCACGTAGCTCAGCAGAACAGACAGAGAGCCCAGAAACAGACTCACGCAGTGGTGGAAAGCAATGCAGTCTTTTCAACAAATGGCGCTAGAGCAACCAGACATCCACAGATAAAGGAATGAAATGTTGTACGCTTCACACCTTACACAAAAATTTACTCAAAACAGGTCACAGACTTAGATGTTGGGGAAAATCTTTGGGACCCAGGGCCAAAGAGTTATTATATGTGACACCAAAACTAAGATCCACAAAAGGACAAATGAATAAATCAGATCTCATCAAAATTAAAAACTTAAGTTGCAAACAACCCTATTAAGAAGATGAGATGGTGAGCTACGAGCAGGGAGAAGCCTTTGCAAAGCACACATCCAACGAAGGACTACGACCTAGAATACACAGACATTCTCAAAACTCAAGTGAAAAAACAAAGGAGCCAATTAGGAAATGGGCAGAAAAGTGAAGAAACACTTCACCAAAGAGGATGTACAGATGGCAGCTGCACGTGGGGAGAAGAGCGTCACAGCCACCAGGGAAAATGCAAATGGAACCACAGGGACCACCAGCCCTCCACACGGCTCGGAGTGGCCGAACAGAAACGGTGGCCACACTGAACGCTGATGAGAACGTGGGGAACCCGGATCCCTCAGGCAGGCCAGTGGGAATGTAAAATGGTGCAGCGACCGTGGAAAACAGTCTGGCAGCCACCACGTGACTCCACAACTGTACTTCAGGGCATTTATCCAGAGAAATGGAAATCTGGGTTCATACAAAAAGCTGTAAACAAATGTTTAGAGCAGCCCCCAACCCGATAAAGCCAGGGCTCTTGGCGGTGAGTGGGTAAATGAGCTGTGGTCCAGCCACCGCGGAGCCCCATGTAGCAAAGGGCCGGAGTGAAGCAGCCACGCATCTCCAGGACTTGGGCTGAGTGGGGAAGGCAATCCCGACTCACAGCTGCAGGGTCCCACTCTCGCGATGACAACGCTATAGAAATGGGGGGCAGACCGTGGTGGCCAGGGGTCGGGGAGGAGGCAGGGTGGGGGCCCGGCGTGGCCGCAGGGGGCAGGGAGGGATACTCCCGTCTCGACTATGTGCGGTCCGTATCCCGAGAGTGCCCGCACCGCAGAACTGCAGGACGTGACCGGTGGGGAGGCTGGGCCCGCACCAGGTACGTGGGTCTTTGCACCACCTGTTACCCCACAGGTGAGCGTGTGGTGACCCAGAAGTAGAGTTCAACTTAAAAGACCAGCCAGCCCAGGCCAGCTCCCTGCCTGCTCCGTGCTGGTTCCCACCACCGGTTCTGCCCCACTCTCGCTACCCGGGACGGAGGGAGGGGGCACCCGGAACACCACGTGCAGGGAAGGTGAGTAGGACGAGCCGGGGCGACTTTCCTTCTGGACGCCACCAGGATTTCTAGCTACCAACCAACCTCTAGAGTTACCTTTTAACCAGGAAATTAATCCAGCAGGAGAAAAATCAATATATTGTCAGCTTGATCCAGCGTGGCCAGAACCTGTCACGTGGAAGGGGCTGGAGCCAGGTCAGGCGAGGAAGGCCAGCCCCTGCCCCCCGCCTTGGGCCCTCGGAAGCCCCGCTGCCCAGAGCCGGGACACCCAGGGCTCCAGGGACGGAGAGGCTCCCCCAGGTGCTGGGGCCCCTTCCAGGCCAGCTGGACGGCTGCCAGGCAAGGCCCCATGGAAAGGCCAGGGGACAACATGCTCCCCTGCGAGGCCACCGCTCTGGGGGAGAGGCCTCCCCTGGAGGGTCCCCGGTGAAGGAGGCCCCAGCCCGCCACCTCTGGACGACAGGCCTTGTGCTCTCCGGACAACCCCTCCCGCCCACCCCGTAGGTGCAGCGGCACATGCACCTGTGGACCTGAGTCCAGCCTGGCCACCTGCTCAGCCACAGTCCCCAGTGTTCAGCCTGGGGTGGATGGGGCAGTGTCCCTGGAGGGCCCCACTGGTGACCAAGGGCCAAGACCTGCCTGCCCATGGGGACACGAAGGACCAGAGGCTCTGATGTCCTTCACCAAAATGGATGTCCAAACCCATCCAGAAAGCCAGTTTCTGAACAAGAGGGTCTCTCATGCCTGGGACTTCCTTCCCGGCCAGCTGTGGGGTCACCAAGGCACCTCCGACGGAGGGCTGGGACTTCCCCATGGAGCCGAACAAGCCCCAGGGAGGTCTGGGCTCCCAGCAGATGGCGGCTGCGTCCCACAGGCAGAGGGCGGGACACGATCCCCGGGGGAGCCCGGTGACAATCCCTCCCACAGGACCATCCTCTGGCTAATTCCAGCTCACTCAAGACTGGTCCTGCCCTGGGTGAGGCCACTGGGAGTCACATGCCCGAGTGGCCCCCAGTCTCACAGCGAAGAGGAATTCTCAAGTTCTTCTTGGAAGACCGAGGACCCGCCTAGGACTGGATGGAGGGAGGGGACGGGAAAGGGGCCAGCAGGCGCCAACGTCAACCCCACGAGCTCCACTCTCTGCTGCCCTCCGCAGAGGAGACAGACAGCTGTCACGTGAGCCAGGACCCATCACAGGCAGGGACCTGAACGAGGGCACAGGGAATGCTCCGCCACGCTTCTGTCCCTCCTGGAACCTCAGCCAGTGCAGGGGGCGCCCAGGGCCGGTGAGAGCGCCTCCAGAGCGACCTGCACCCAGGCCAGCCTTGGAGGCCCCAGAGGTCTCGCCACACTCGACCGCGCATGCCCACCGCACTGCCCAGACGCGGGCAGCACTTACAGCCCCAAACTCAGCCCTGGCGGGGAGCCGCACAGGCCGGACTGTGGCCCCTGCCACCTGGCCCTCTGACCCCTCCCTCCCTGCTCCCGCTCAGTCCAGGGGGTCTGGATGGAGACGCCCCACCCTCAGCGGGTCTGTGGTCTGGGTCCCGGGACAGGCAACACCACTGGCTGCGTGGCCACGAGGAGGCCTGGCCAGGACATGCCCCAGAGCTTTCCCTCCTCAAGGAAGTGAGCCCAAAACGGGGGCTCACCTGAGAGCGGACCGGGAGGCCCAGGCCCCGCTTGTCGGAGACAACGAGGGTGATGATGGTCTTGAGGACAGTGGCGAGGAACGTGTTGACTCCGAAGACAAGGGCGCGGAGCTCTTGAGAAAGAGAAGACGCGATCTGAAAACTTAATGGGGAAGCGGCGAGGTCAGACCCCGCTGGGAGCGAGGTGCACGCACAGGCGCAGACGGCCCAGGTGCGGGGCAGCGCTCCCGGGCCACCGGGAACAGCCGCGGGGCATAGGTGAGACCCGCCCAGTGCCCAGGCTGCCCACCGCTCCGGGGCTGCGTCCTGACCTGGCACGTCCTCCTGCAACGACTCACAAAGCGAGTGCAAAACCAGGTGCAGAAGGCAACCTCGGGAGATGCTTGAAGTCTCCTGGTAACTCCAGGACAGAGTAAGTCATAATCGCTACAGGGTTCCCAGAAAATCAGCCTCACGAGAGCTGGGCATTAACAGACGGGGCACTGCACGGACAGAGTACGAGGAAAATTCCAGGATTAAAGTCCTTTGTCGTTAAATGATTCAGTAAATTATAGAAAGAACCGTAAAACAAATGAAGAAGGCAAGAGGAATTAATACGCTCAGAGCCTGCGGTGCTCGGCAGAGAAATTAACATTTGAACGTACTTCCAATTAAAAGCCCCAAAGTGCCTTTAAAAAAAACAGAAAAAACTGATCAGGAAGTGTCAGTTCTTAAGAATAAATGAACAAAAATACCCAAGAAGCCTCTACAGAGAACGACCGAGGAGCGCCTGCTGGGGCCCGGGGGGGGGCAGCACACGACGCGCAAGGACGGCAGCCACGCGGCTGACGGCGCACTGACTAGGAGAAGACAGCGGCGGACCAAAGGCCCCCGACGGCAGCTTAACTCCCGGGAAGCGGGCGCTGGGCCAGGTCCCGCAGGCGCGGCAGAACGCCACACCACACACACACCTGATTCAGGTAGTGCTGCGCGAACTCCGAGAGCTGGATCAAAGCAAACGGGAACACGGCAACATGATAAAAGGCTCCCGTCACATGTGGCAGAGGTAAGCGCACTGCAGACAATCAGGAAAAAAGAAATCCCAGCAGAAAAAGAAGCCACGGGCATAAACTGGCCAGGACACTAGGGAAAGGCAACTGGCCCGCGGGCCGCCCTCCACCACCCGCAGGGGCTGTGTGCCTGCCTGGACAACGTCTGCGACATCTCTGAAACCCCCTTCCAAAGCGCGTGCCCTCTGACCTGGCCGGTTCCCTTCCATGACCCACCTGAGGCCATTATCAGAATTTGGGAAGAAAAATGTAGGTGAGGGGGGTGGCTCCCATGTTGTCTGTCACGGGAAGATATCGGAGACAGGGGCCTTATCGCCAGGAGGACCGACGACAATGCCCGCTGACGTGGAGCCCCGTGGTTACGAGGGGCAGGGGTGCACAGTGACCCCGGCTCGCTCCAGGAAGCCCAACACCCACGTCAGCCACGGGGCCTGGGGTCTGAGGGGGTCTGCTGTCTCCTTCACGCCTTTCTGCCTCACATTTGACCTTTTCTGCATCGTACTGGATCTTTCTGCCACGAACATCTATGGCTTTTACAATTAACAAGAACACATGAGACACTAAGTGGTCCTGGGAGAAGTGAGGGAAAGACACCCACGGCCCTGGCGCCTGTTCCGAAATGCTGACAGTGACGGTACAGGTGGGACGTTTCCAGGTTGAGTGTCAGGAGGGGAGGACACAGCATCCAGTGTGCACGGAGTCCAGGCCACAGCCATGGCCACACGGGCAGGGGGCATTAGGAGCAGAAATCCAGAGAGCAGGGCCAGGGGAGTCGGGGTGTCTGGGCAGCACTGACCCTGACGGGGAGGAAAGGAAGGACGCAGCCCAGGGCAGGAGAGGGACGCTGGGTGCCGGGCGCTCCTGTGAGACGGCTCAGGGGAATCAGGCCACCACACCGCGGGGCAACGGCTGCAGAGGGTCAGGAGTTCGAGGACACGCTCTGAGCTCAACACCAGGCAGGGACAGATCTCGCTGGGCGTGACCGGAGTGGACAGTACAAGTGGGGAGGGAGGTGCCCCCAGGGAGATGGGGCTCGGAGGGGAACTAGGGCCAAACAGCTGGGGACAACGACAGGCCACCTGCCAGGTGCAGGAGGTGTAAGCATGTGTCCTGAGCATGTGTGCTGTGTGTGGCCTGAGGGCATGTGACGGTGTGAACAAGTACGGTGTGAGCACGTGTCTGGGGTGAACACGTGGTGTGCGTGTGCAGCCTCGTGAGAGGTCCAGCTCAAAGGGTGTACGAGGGTGTCAGAAGCCAGCGAGATGCGGGCTGAGGAAGGTTCTGGAAGGCACGGGCGGTCGGCAGGCAGCTCCCAGGATGTCCCCGGGCCAGTGCTGCAGCATCCCCAGGAGTGTGAGGAACACAAGGGCGCCAGGGGAAGGGCTCCCCCGGGCAGAAGGCAAGCTGGGTCACCCAGTCACTCTTGGGCTGTGGGCCACCGTGCCCAGCAGCGGGAGTGGGAGGCGATGGGAATGACCCAGGATGGGACAGCAGGGCCAGGAGACTGGAAGAAAGGACTTCCCGAGGTCCGGTCCCTGTGGACACCGTGGCTCAAGAGGGGAGCAAAGGGGATGCCCACGTGGCTCCTTGCCCAGCCCTGCGACCCCGATGCCCACATGGCTCCTTGCCCAGCCCTGCGACCCCGGTGCCCACGTGGCTCCTCGCCCAGCCCTGCGACCCCGGTGCCCACATGGCTCCTCGCCCAGCCCTGCGACCCCGGTGCCCACGTGGCTCCTCGCCCAGCCCTGCGACCCCGGTGGCCAGGACGGGGCGTGCTGTGGACAAGCAGGGCCCTGGCTAAAGGCACCCAGGGCTCAAGCGCCTCCTGACGTGAGTGACGTGCCAGCACACCTGCTCCACGCTGCCCAGCACATACCCCTGCTGCTACCCATGGAACCTTCTGGAAGGAGGCCTCTCGATACACACAGCACACGACCCTCCAGCTGCCCACCCTCGGCTGCAGTCTTTCGGGACTCTCCTGCCAGCAGTCCCACGTGGCCACCCCGCACCAGCCCGACTCACGTGGCGATGGGCACCAGGAACTGGTAGGAGCCACGGAAGAGCACGAAGGCCGAGTAGCACAGCCAGATGCTGCTGGTCCTGTACATGAGGAAGACCAGCCCGGCCTGCAGCACCGTCACCACCGCGATGATCAGCTCAGCCCACAGCGCCCACCGGATCTTCACGAAGCCGGCGGCGAAGGAGGTGATGGCACCTGGGGAGACAAGACGCGTCAGCGCCGTCCTCGGCCTCACGGGTCACCGCTGTCTGGGTGAGGCAGGCGGGGCGTACCGAGCAGAGTGGAGGCGGCGTCCGCCCCGCCGTTGTAGACCCTCGTGGTGTCCGTGGTGGGGTTGACCACGTTCCACAGGATGTGCACGTAGTAGACGATCAGGTAGTAGCCGGCGGAGCTGAAGACCCACCAGAGGGACCAGAGGCGCAGCTGCGGCAGCCGCGCGGTGCGGCGCAGCTCGTGGAGCATGTGCGCGAGCACCGAGTCCCGCCAGGAGGCCGGCAGCCGGCCCAGCTTCCCACCCGTGGGCTGCCCTTGGCCCAGGTTCATCCGGTCCAGCTCGGAGGGCAAGGCCCCGGCACTCGCGGGCGCTCCGCGGTTGAAGAAGAGGCTGCGCTCGGGGCGCTTCAGGAAGAACGTGAGGACCAGACTGAAGGTGAGGAAAGCCAGCGAGATGTAGTTGAGCGTGGAGAACGGGACCCTGCCCATCGTGACCAGCAGCTGGCCCAGCACGGAGCTGGTGAAGACGCCCAGCAGAACGGAGGCCCGCGAGTAGCCGGCCATGCGCTGGTAGCAGGCGGGGGGCACCAGCGAGAAGATGTAGGAGGAGTAGGCGATGCGGGCCGCCATGGTGATGCTGAAGAAGAACTCCATGAACTGCATGTGCAGCACGGACGAGCCGAAGAGCAGCAGAAGCCACACGGACACGTAGCTCAGGCCCTGCAGCACAAGCACCGGCTTGTAGCGCAGGTAGTCGGTCAGCAGGAAGATGGGCACCAGCACCGCCAGGTAGGAGTAGGACAGCACGGGTGTGATCTCGTTGGTGACCTGCGGGATGGCAGGCGTGTGACCCCGAGCCCCGGGAGTGCCCGGCGCCCATCACGTCTACTGGGCTTGGCCGGGTGCCTGGGAGCCCCACCCGGACCCCACGCACCCCTTTAGCACGGCGCCCCACCAGGACTACGTGGGGAGCGCCGTCCTCCAAAAACGTGCAGCCCGTTAAGACTGTCCAGGGCAGCCAGGGAAATGGAGCAAAGCACAGCCCGACCCCCCGACCGTGCTCTACCCTGACCCCATCTCCCACGGGCGTGCCTCTCAGACAGCAGCTCGGTGCTGACACACGCAGAGAGCTGGTAAGTACGCTGAAAACAATCAGTAACTACGTGCTAAACCATGCTGATCCAGGCCTGTTTGTTTCTAACGAAATAAAAACATGATACGATTTCACCTTAAGTCTACCGATACAGAAAACAGAGCTGTGGCCAATCTACACTCATGCTGGCCGCCAAGAAAGGCCTTCAGTGGCCGGTCCCACTCGGTCCCAGGGCACAGGGGATGCAGGAGAGGACCGGGCCCTCAACCCCCCTTTGCCAGGCAGGACTAGGGGGATGCGTCCATGGGACCCAGGACTCCCGGCTCCATCAAGGGAGCTGCCCGCAGCCTCGGCCACTCAGCTCTCCACTCAAAGAGGGCTGGCCCAGTAGGACCCTCCCTGCTGGGCACACAGGGCAGAGGCCAGAGCCACAGACCCACTTGGGATGACAGCCAGCTGTGCCCCTGGCCGCCCAGGAAGGGCCATCCTGGACCCACCTGGGCCCAGCCCCCAGCAAGAGCCCCAGCTCACGAGACGCCCAGGTCCCTGGCCTTGGCCCCTTCCTGGGGGATGGACACGGGAGGCACCCTGTGCTCGGAGCCTCTCCTGAGGCCCCAAGTGGGTTTGCAGCAGATGGCCCCTCACAGGAGTTGCACCAGACCCCATCTGACACCTCCCAGGGGCTCCGACTGAGAGCCCCACCCAGGGATTCCACCTGACGCTGCCCAGGGCCCGGCCATGGCTCAGACCAGCCAGGTGAGCACCAGGTGAGCCTCGGGCCTTGCTGGGCTCTCAGAGCCTTTGGGCTCCCTTGGGTCCTACCTGACTCAGGGCGCTAACCTTGACTCAGGCCTGACCACCTGCTAACACCATGGGGCGATCCCTGCACCAGCCCAGGGGGCCCTCAGCCCTGCAAGGCCGGCAGGCACCGAGGCCCACTTCACAGATGCTGCCGAGGACCCGGGGCCGAGCCCAGGCCAGCACGTGGGGCCCAGCCAAGCCCACTGCTTAGCGGCCGGCTCACCTGCGAGTTTCTGCAGCCCTCGCATCTGTGCACCCAGGATGTGCCACCCGAGCAGCCAGCCCCAGGGCAGCGCTTCCCAGTGTGCCCAGGACCCCGGGCTGGCACGCACACCCCCCACCTCCGGGGCTCCCCTGCCCGGTGGCCTCCTGCACCACACGCCCACCAGAAGCCATGGCTGACCCCGAAGGCTGTGGTCCCCCGAACACCGAGCACTAATGCCCCAGGACAGTCCAAGACGGCATTGGTGCAAGTCCGTCCCCGGGGCAGGGTGAGTAATCAGCGCTGGTCCCAGAGGGGTCAGAGCCTGTTTACGGAAAATTCCTGGAACATCAAACCATCCCTCAGTTAGCTGATGAAACCTCTTGGCAGACGGCTTGCACAGCTGCAAGGGCCACGGGGTCAGAGCCGAGGGAGACCAGCTGGTCTTTCCCTCCCGCCGCCGCTGCCCACACTTCTCAGGCTGGGCAAGCACACAGGCCAGGTGAGAGGCTGACCTGTGTCACACCTGTGAAGCGCTGGGAGCACGGGCACCCACCAAATCCCTGGGGCAGCTGGCACGAGGACGGCCTCCTGCTGGCCTCGGTCCAGCATCGCTGGGCCACGTTCCCAACACCTCGATTTGGACGGGCCGGGTCCAGGCTGATGGGCAGGACGTGGGAGCTGGGCCCAGGTCATGACCCAGGTGGCTTCAGGGCAGCAGCTGCTCTGAAGTCCGGAGGCCTGGCTGGGGCCCCACAGCAGCCAGGACCAGGATGGGGCGCTGGGGCCCTGAGGACCGGCAGGACCAGGGGAGCACGGCAGGGCCAGGCCAGGCCAGAGGGCACCTGAATTCCAAGAGGAGCAGCCCCTAGAGTCAACACCTGGCAGCACCCAGAGGGGCACCGAGTCCTGCCTGATGGGGAGGGAGGACAGGACAGGGGCCGTCACAGAGGATCCCGCCAGCACGGCAGGGTCAGCCATGGGCTTGGAAGGACTGCTGTGTGAAGTGCCCTTCACACAGCAGGGGTCATGATGTGAAGGGCAGGGGTCATCATGGAGGGGGTCGGGGCCTGACCCAACCCAGGCAGCTCAGATGAAGAGGAATCACAGGCCCAAAGGCGCAAAGCAAAGCTCGGACCCTCCCGGAGGTGCTCCACGAACCGGGGGCGGCGGCACGCGGGGAAACACTCAGCACAAACCGAAAGGAAAATCCGGCAGAGTTCAAAGGCGAAGCTGCGGCATAAACGGACACGGCACGCGGGGAGGCGGCCAGCGCAGACAGCAGAGGCCGCGCACGCGGGGAGGCGGCCAGCGCAGACAGCAGAGGCCGCGCACGCGGGGAGGCGGCCAGCGCAGACAGCAGAGGCCGCGCACGCGGGGAGGCGGCCAGCGCAGACAGCAGAGGCCACGCACGCGGGGAGGCGGCCAGCGCAGACAGAAGCCGCTGCCCACAGCGGTGGAGCCCGCCAGGCACAGGAAGGCAGACGCCCGCAGGGAGCGGGAGACCAGCCGAGGCCTCGCTCCAGGGACAGCCAGGAACACGGGACAGTGGCAGACGTCGAGGAAATGCACACCCAGCAGCAAGCTCTCCCATCTATCAGATGGGCAGCAACTCAACAGCGCCTCGCGGGTGCTGGCCCGAGGAGCTGGCAGCAGCCTCACGCTGCAGGGGGTCACAGCAGGAGGCCACCAGCAGCAGCATTTCCCCCAGGGACGAGCTGGAGACCCCGGAGACCCCTGGGGCAGGGGCGGGCAGGCCCTCTGTTTGAGGTTTGAGGCCCTGCATGCAAGTTGGGCAGCAGCAGCCCGAATCTGTGTGGGAGGGCCACAGACCCACTGGACTCTTCCCAGACGGGCCTCTGCCATCCTCTGGTCACGTCCAAGGCCTGCTGGGTGGCTTAATTTCTGCAACCTACTGTTTAATCAGTTACTGTGTGAGCTAAGAGGGCAGGTGGGGGGAGTTCATGACATGTTTTCCTTCTTGTTATTTTCACGGAGCTTCCCACTCACTCCTACATCATCTCCGCAGTGGAAGACAGCCCCTTGCAGAACAGAGTGGTGTCCAGGGAACTGGCCAATCAGTGAGCGAGGGATGTGCCAGGCCGGCTGCTCGAGGGAGGCCCCCACCCGGACTCACCTGGGAAGTGAGCCCTCTGGCTGCAGTGCTGGCCGTGCGGTCAGACACAATCACACACACACGGCTTTGAGCCTGTGCACGCGGCCCGGGCACCCTGGTGTGTCCATTTTCCAAGAGGACTACTTTGAGGGAACAGGACTCATCTGCACGGCGACTCCATGTGACTTAATTCTGGGGTCGGTGAGGGGTTGGGGCCGAGCTCTGGGCCAGGGAGAGGCAGGGGCTCCCTGAAGAAATCAAGTGGGAAATCCAGGTGGGAGCCAACGGGGGCCAGCGACAGGGGGTGTGGAGGCCGGTGGCCACCCTGGAGGGGACAGACAGGGCTGGCGGGCCGGGGCCAGGTTCTGGGGTGGCGGACGGTCCTCAGGCAGGACGAGCAGGTGTGGTGACCACAGCCCTGACCATGAGCTTCATCAACCAACGGCCTCTGAGCCCTTTTGATTTGTTTTATTTTATGGAGACAGAAACAGGGAGGGACACTGCCTGTTGCTGCTTCTACTACATGTTTGACCCCAGAAACTCCCATCGGGTATAAGCTTATTAGTCAGGTTCCAATGAGATCCTTTGTCCTTGTTCTGAGCAAAAGGCAAATTCCTTCCGTAATCCCTTTGGGCAAATAGGCCTCTGCTGGAAGCAAGGGCCCAGCGGGCGGGCGGGGGCCCCCTTGCACTCTCCCCTCAGAGGCCCACGGCAGGCATGGACCCCTCTGCCGGACCCGCCAGCGCCCGCAGCCCGAGCAGCCCCCGCACTCCGGCCCACCCCGCCCACACGCGCACCCACGTGCCTGCTTCTGCGTGAAGTTCTTGTCGGGGCCCAGGAGGTAAGGCGTGATGAAGCTCTCCCCGGGTCGCATCTGGGCCATGAAGCCATAGAAACAGAGGCAGAACACCAGGCTCCACCAGGACTGCAGCTTGCGGCCCGGCCTGGGCTCCGCCGGCACCTGCTTCTCCACCTCCGGGCCGGAGAGGGCCATGCTGCCCAGGTCCCCGACGGCCCTGCAGGAGACCGAAGGGGACTCTGTACCTGGGAAGGAGAGCCAGAGTCAGGGCAGCTCAGCAGACAGCCCGCAGCCCTCTCCCACCCCCGGAAACTTGGCTGCAAAGGGCTCCTCCCCCTGTCATTCAATCGGGCTCAACCTCACAAGGTGGAGAGGCCGCAGCCCCAGCCCCAGTCCCAGCCCCGTGCTCTAACCTGGAGCTTGTGACGATCCAGGAGCCCGGCCCAGCCAGGCCGCACTGTCACCACTTCTGGGGGCTCCAGGGCTGCGGCTCCCACAGGGTGGCTGCCAACCACGTGGGGCCCATAAACGTTAAGTAATGAGAACTAAATGCAATTTAAGATCCAGTTCCCCGGGGACACTGGGCTCATCTCACGTGCTCACAGCACTGGCTGCGGGTGCTGGGCTGCGTGCACCTCCCCCGCAAGGTCTGACGGCCTGATCCTCACTGTGTCCCACCCCCAGGCGTGTCCAAGTGCCACGCCCAGAGGAGAAGCAGTCGCGCCGCGATGGCCCAGAGGACGTGGCAGGAGGAGGACCCGCCGGGCCAGGCACACACCAGACCACAGTCCAGGGGCGGGGATGGGGGCAGAGAACCCCCAGGGGCCACCGAGGGCAGAGTAAGACTTCACCCCAGCACCATGATTTCAACACAGGCCTGGCCCTTGCTCAGCAAGGGGAACTACGACAGTCAGAGCCCGGCTGTTCTTTCCTCCTGTGTTTCCTTCTGAGACTGAGGGAAAATGGGGGGCTGCTGTGTGACAGCAGTAAACCCCTGAAGAAGCTGCGGCTGGCAGGTTTGTTTGTGAAGCTACAATGAGGGGCAGGGTACGGGTGAGGGGGGCAACAGTGGCCCAGGAGTTACAGGGTCCTAGGTCCCAACGTTCTCAAGGGCCAAGCAAAACACCAGCTAGGACGGGGGCTGGAACCTGGCCCCTCCCCCGGCACCCCTCCCCCCGGGAGGTGTGGTCCCCCAAGAGCACACAGGCCAAATGGCTCCAGCAGAAAGACTCTGATGTTTGGGGCAGGGGGTGCACACACGGCCCCCCACTCCAGCCCCAGGAGTCCCCCAAGTTCACTCTCCCGCTCCCCGGGCGCTGCCCCCGGGCGCCAGAGAAATGCACACTCTCCGCCAGACAGGCACCCAGCGTGGGGCGAGCAGCCGAGAATTTACAACGCCCGGGGTCCCCAGGAGCGCCCCACCCGTCCCCCAGGGGCCCCTGTTCTCAAAGAGATGACACAGGCTTCCCTACCTGGCGTCCCCGAATCCCGGGGCGGAAGTCTCAGATACCAGAACCCCGCAAAGCTCACCAGCTTCTTCTTTCTACTTCCTGGACTCCCATGGCTTCTGAAACCCCAAGGCGGTGCTTCTGAGACTGCAGTGAGAGCTTGTCACAAGTGTGTCTGAAGGTCTCAGACACACTCCAGGACTCTGCACCCTGACACGGCCCCCAGACACGCCCAAACAGGTGACCGAGCACGCAGGGAGCTGCTGCCTCGGGATTCCCAGCTGGTCACCGATAAGAGTTCCGCCTCCAGCATTTCAGGCCAACAACGCAATCCCGCCTCCACCGACACGCAGATGGGCCCCAGGGCCCCGGCACCCAGCCCTGAGGGTCCCAGGAGTCCTCCAGGGTCACAACACTGTGGTAGACCACCGCCACCCCCAGAAGCAAGGACATGCAAGGGTCCACACCCTGCAATGGCCAGGGAGCTGTGGGAGGGGGGTTAGGGGTGGGGTGGGGGGGTTAGGGGTAGGGGGCAGTGTCCGCTGACACCCAGGGAGCAGGGCTGAAGGACGGGGTTTACATGGGGTCTCAGGGAGTGTCCCACGAGCTGCGCCCCCCTTCCTCCCAGCCCTACCCCTACAATCTGGGGACACTGTGCTCAGTGCTGGAGTCCCTCACCTTCCTCCTGAGTTACAGGACAGCTGGAAGAAAGGAGGGGCCTCCCCCAGCCAGCAGGGAGAAACCCAGGCCTCCTCTGCTCTTGGATCACAGGAAGCAAAGGGCCAAGGGCTCAGCTTGGGCTCACGTGCACACGGTCTCGCCTCTGGGCTGCAGCCCATTGGCTGGCGCGTCTCCCAGGCTGCACGGGGAGCCTTCTACCCGCTGTCTCCACAAACAGCTGCTCAAGGAGCCCCTGAGCCTCAGGCCTGCCACCCAGCAGGGGTGGCCGAAGGCAGGCAGGCTTCTCACCGGGGCTGGGAAGGGCCATCACACGCGCCAGAAAGAGAGACTCAAACTACCTCTGTGCTTCTCACTCAGCCCGGGCGCCAGGGACCCGCTCTCCAAGGACGTGAGTGAAGATGCCGCCCTGGACAAAGGCAGCTGCCTATCCTAGGAAACCTCTGCCGCCCCGTGGCGGCCCAGTGACCCCTGGGGCCAGCCTCCCCCTGCCCCGTGCCGGGGGAGCAGACACAGCAGTGAGGATGCCAGGAAGCACAGAAGGTGCCAGACCCACGGGGCTCCCTTCGGAAATGGCCACTTTCATTCCTGCTTGACGTTCTTTCCTGAGCGTTGCTTTAAAATCTGTCCCTTCCACCCACATAAGGCCCTCCTCCAACTTCTTGTGGGGGGCACAGTCCTGGGCCTGCCCTTCACCAGCACCCCTGGCTCCCCGCGGTGAGGGGGCCCCTGCAGGGGCACCCAGGGCAGAACTGCGGGGAGGGGGCCGCGAGGCAGCGCTGACCTCTGTCACCCGTCACAGGCGGAAACGCCCCTACAGGCCTCACTGAAGAGAGAAGGGCCAGGCCTCAAGGAGCCGGCACTGCGGCCGCTGCGGGACCACCACCCGGGGCCGTGAGCAGTGGCACTGATCCGAACTACAGGGACACCCGCCACACCAGGCGGGGCCCACTTTGGAAGGTGCGTCCCTCCCACAGTCTCCCACACTTGGCTCCGCACCACCGGACGCGCTGCCCAAAGCTTCCAAAACGAGTGGAGGGCTGCCAGCTCATGGGCCCATGGCTGGACCGCAGGGTCACGGGGAGCTGCTTGGCCCCATCCCGGGAGCAGCAGGGCCCCCGGGAGGAAAGGCCACCTGTACTGGGGCCTGGGATGGGGGTGCAGAGGAAAGGCGGACGCGGAGCAAGGTTCTCCCCTAGCGAGGCTGGGCCCCCAGCAGGGAGCTCCGAGGACTCCGGCTCCGGCACTGTGGGCAGCCTGGGAGACGGCTGCTTCTGCATGCATTCCGGAGTTCCGAGCTGGCCCCGATTCCAGCCTGTAATCTGAGACCTGCGGCCGGGGATCCCCACGTGGCAAGGAACCCCACGAACACACGTGTGTGCCTGGCGGACACCTGGACACTCAGGACAAGTGTTTCGGATAGGACCCGGGGGACAGCTTTCCTCCCGGAGCCGTGTAGAACGTCCCACTGTTCTGGACAGTCTCCAGCGCTGGGCTCCAGCGGCGCCAGGAAGTGTTCCAAGAGGAAGTTGCTCACAATTACAGACTCCAGGCGCAGGAAACGACAGTGGCTTGGCTGGAGACCAGAAGCGCACCGGGGGCTTCTCCACAGGCCCGCGCGGAGACCGAAGGTGACGCTTGGAGCGTGCGCCTGGGTTCCCACATGGGGCGAGGCTGCACGTGGGACTCACCGCCCCTTCACTCAGCGCCAGCGCCCCCGCGCCCAGCCGGGCACCAGGGGCCCATGCGCCTGTGCTCTCCCCGGGCCCCAGAGCCACCGGCCCCCGTCCACCCCGACACTCGGAGAGCGAGCAGCCCCGCGCTCCTCCCGCAGCCCCCGGTGCTCGCCCCCGGAGCTCCTGCAGACAGGGGAACCCCACTACCTGCGCGCTCGCGGCCTCCGCTGCTTGGCGCTAGAAGGGACCACACTGCCCACAATGCCCCGCGGCGGCTCGCTTCCGGGAGGCTGGGGGTGGGGGCGCACCTGGTCCCGCCCCCGCCGCACGTCACCGCGGACAGCAGTTGCACGGTCTCTGACACGCGCCCCACCGTGGCACCCGAGGTCCCCGCGGGACGGGCGCAGCAGCCCCGCGCGCACGCCCCGCGCCCCGGGACTCGGGGCTCAGTCCCCACCCCAGCCCATCGCGTCGCCGCCCCCGATCACGCGCCTCTGGCCGCCCAGCGCAGGCTACTCCCCGTGCGTCCAAACGCCCGGCCGCACCCTCCGGAGCCCCCTCCCGAACTCCTCGCGCACCCCTGGCGCCTACCCCCGCAGCGCCTGGCTCTGGTCATACTGATCACAGCTCGGGGTTGTGCTGGAGGCCTCCGGGAACGGACCTGGACAGAGACGCGCCCCCCGGCGCCCCGCAAGCTGTGACCGCTCCTCGACGAGCGCAGATCCCCTGACTTCTGCACAGCCTGTCCCGCCGCCACCCTGTGCCTTTTCTTCTCGGTTCATTCATTCTGAGATGTTCCTTTCCTAGCCAACCCGCAAACTCAAGCCAGGGACGTGGGTCACTGAGACAGCAGGAGACAGGACTGTGGGGTTGGAAGGGGCACCCTCCCCCCACGCAGCCGTCTGTACGGATCACCCTGACCCACACTTGCTCTGGTGGTTGACTGGGGACTCCAACGAGGCACAGACTGAGCTTCCCCGAGGGAGGCAGAGTAAATTGGGAGAGGGGCACAAAGACAAAGGAATGGACCAGAGGTCTGTTTGGACCTAGCAGAAGGTCCCCTGGAGGGATCCCAGGAAGGCGACAGGCCAAGGTCTCTCCCCGCTCCTCACGGCAGGACCGACCCCCGTGGACTTGACCTGTCTGGTGCAGTGAGGCCCGTGAAAGTGAGGGATGCCGGCCTCTGAGTCATGGCAGGGAGGTTGCAGGTGCCCAGGCTGTGACTCTCAGGCTGGAGCAGTGGGAAGCAGCCCCTCTGGCAGCCCCACTGCTCCCCACTCCTCTCTGCTGGGAGGGGGAGAACCCGGAAGCTGGCCTCACAACCTCAGAAAGTGGCTTCGCCCTCCCGCTGCCCTAAAGGATGGCACAAAGGAGCGTGGCCACGGGGCACCCAGCACCAGTGAGCCATTGCCATTGGCCAAGTCTGGGAACTGGCCCAGACCAGCAGTGTGACCCCTTGGGGAGCAGGACGGACAGCACCCTGGGACCAGGACAGGAAGGGTGGGCGCCCATGGCACACACAGGTGTGCACAGGTGTGCAGAGAGCAGCTGCCCCTGAGCAGGCCCACAGTGAGGATCGGCGCTCCGTCCCCCAAGTCCCTCACCCGGTGGTCTCTCTGGCATGTGGGCATGCGTGGAGCCCGAGTAACAGAGCCCAAGCCTTGCTGTGATCCCTGGCCACACAGAGCTCAGGGCTCCTGCATTAGCTGGGCCCGGGGCGGGGTGGGCGGTGTCACTGGCCCGAAGGGGTCTTGGGCGGGCTCAGCCCAGCTGGGGCTGCAGTGTCTGGCTGGGCCATGGTGCCCAACAGCACCCCATGGGCATTGTGACCAGGAGGCCGCTCCTCCACGGGAAGAGGGAAGGGCTTCCAGAGTCCAGGATGTGATCCTGCTGCCAGGAGCAGCCCGGACGCCAGGGCACAGGGTCCCAGAGGCCCCGCAGGTGCAGCTGGCTGGAAAGTGGGATTGCCAAGCAGACATGCAGAATCAAGTGGCCTGGGGCAAGCGGCCATTTTGGAGGATGGATCTCGCGCTTCAGTCATCGTAGCTTTAAGTGGTTCTCTTGGCTTTAACAGTCTATTCGTCAGATGTTTACGTGCCGGCTCCACGCAGGATCGGGGTAGCTGCCGCGGGGGTCGCAGAGGGAGCGAGAGCTGGTCCCTGGGTGGACCAATGGTCGGGAGGGGTCAGGATGGGCCTGGCGGTGCTGAACCACAGCCTCACCAGGCTGCAGGCTCCAGTCATGCCTACTCACAGAAATGTCCAGGGTCTACTGCCCCACGAGACCCCCGCCTCTCAAAGGGGAGCTCAGGCACGCTCAGCAGTTGTAGTGAATGACAGCCCCCAGCCCATACCTGGCCCACCCAGCCCTGTCTCCCCGCGATGGGGTGCCCCAGCCTGTCAGCTCCAGGCGTCCCCAGCTCACCACCTCCTGGGACACACACCCCCCAGAGTGTATCCCATCCCCCTTCCCTCCCCTTCCCTCTCCACCACCACATAGAGCCCCGCACCCCAAGTCCAGGTTGAGATAGCGAGGGGCCTGCTCACCGCTGTGCAGGCCAGCCTGCCGGGGTCCCAATCCGGGGCATGACTCCCCTGGGAAGACTTCAAGGGAGGCTCATCTTTGGGGGTCTGTGGCACCCAGTCTCCCAAAGGGCTTCGCCCAGGCTTCGGGGGTCTGGTGGTGGACTTCTCCCCGCTGCCAGCTCCTGCCCAGGCCCCTCGGGCTCTGCGGGGAAACCCTGGCCTAACCCAGGGAAATGGTCCATCCCCGAAAGGAGGGCCCAGGGACGGGCTGTGGGGTGGCCTTGAGCTGCGCCAAGGAGACAGTGGGGAAGGAATGTGATCCTCACAGACCAGAGGAGCTGACTGTCCTCGACTGCAAAATGCCCAACAAGGGAGCACGGAAAGGAGACAGGAGCCACGGTGACCCGGGCTGAGTGAGACCAGACTGAGAGGTGTGGGAGCATGGAGAGAAGGATGAGGGGGAGAGAGATGGAGAGACACAGAGAGACCGGGGGGTGGAGACCAGGACACACCGGCGGTGCTCAGCGCGGGAGGGACACAGGGCCCTGGACCCGCCCAGCACACCTGGGCCGCCCCAGGCTCAGGGCCCCTTGGGGAGCCTGTGGCCTCTGGCCTGGTTGGCGAGTGGGATGGACCGTGCCTTCCCCCAAGCCTCGGCCTCGGTATCATGTGTCACCTCTGGAAGCAAGGCTGAGACCAGATGCCAGCACACGTAGGCACACGCACACATGGGCACACATGCCTGCCACAGGCACTCTAACAAACACCTTCTGGAAAGATTCCCTGAAAGGCACCCAAGGACGCACCCACCACAGGTCAGGCCAGGGCCCAGGCTCTCGCCCTGAGGCACTGGTCTGCACGATGGATCGGCCCCTGCTGCCTCGCATTCTGAACATCTGTTCAGCCCTCACCAACGAAGTGTGTTCTGCGGTCTCTGGTGCCCAGAAAACTTGGATGAGGACTTCAGGAGGATTGAGGCCACTCACAGGAAGAGGGACTTGGGAGTCAGGGCACCTCTGAGGCTTGGGGCCCACGGTCGTGGGCAGCATTGCTTTCAGATGGAGACCAGGAATGTCCGCACTGGGGGTTCAGGACATCAGGGAAGGGACCTTGTCCTCCCCCAGGAGTGTAATGGATGCTTGAGCGCCCTTGGCTCCACTCCAGGGTCACAGAGCCTCTGGCTGGCGGGGTTGTGTCAGGACAGGAGCAGACAAGCTGAGACATGTCAGCCAAGGTGGGTGCCGGGCTGTTGGGAACAGAGGTCTCTTTGAAGGTGCACGTGGCCCAGGGGGAGGTGGGGGAGTCATCGCCCCTTGGCTTTGGCCCGTGGATGACAGGCTATAACAGGCGGAGGTCTGAGCTATGCACTGAGGTGGGACTTGCCCTGCCCACCCCTGCCTCTCACCCAGACCCCGCCTGGTGCAGAAGTCCTAAGAGTCACATGGTATTGCACGGGGTACAGGAATATGCAGGGAGGATGTGGCCACATCCAGCCATGGAGGGGACGCTGACTCTTGTGGCCAAACTCAAGAGATCCCCATGGAACCTGCATAGTGAGTGTGTAGAAGACTTAAGTCCCATTATGAGCAATTTTGATACTATTTTTTATATAGAGTGCAGTATGCATAGCGAGAATAGACATTTTTTCCCCACAATCCCATGGAAAAGTTTAAAAGATGACCCGAAATCAAGGTGCAAATCAAAGCTCAAACCAATTTCAAAAAACGGAAACTCGTTTCAGCCAGATTCTCAGATCTTAGCTTCATAAAACTAATATTCATAAATATGAATGATATCAAAAAAGCAATCACATCTGACCGGTTGAAAATTTTCAATTGTTCTTCCACGTGAGCCACAGGTCGAAGAGGAAATCAGGCTTCTGTGGCTAGACACCCATCACCAACGTGGTTGGGGCCCGGACAAAGGGCCCCAGGAGAATTCCCTGTTAGAGCATGTTCATCGTTTCCTGGCTGTACTATTAAAGTTAAAGAAACATAGCAGTTAACTCAGAAGCTAGAACAAAAACGGAACAAAATGAACAAAAGAAAGTAAAAAAAGAATGAAATATGGTGAAAAACAGAAATTCATTAACTGGAAAGCAAATAAAACTTGATTTTTTAAAAATCCAAAATAGAGTTCCTCAAAAAATTAAAATAACATGGCATAAGGAATGCTTGTCAAATGCTTGTCAATTTGACCAAGAAACACAGTAAAAACAAATGTTCCCATTGGGTTGGAGGACGGTGCTCACAGTTGGGGGTCCGTGCACAGCTCCTCCCCCTGAGTGTGACAACTGAGGGAGACCACGATGTCTGGCAAAACCTCAGTCTGCAGAGACACTGCCTCTTCATTTAATGCAGTTCTGCTCCAAATCTCAGGAGGAGCGGTCTGTTTTATGAAACTTGGCAAACAAAATTTAAGTTCATTTCTAAGACTAAATAAGATAAAATAGCCAAGGAAACTCCAAGGAGAAAGGCCCTTCATAACTCACTTCCACATGGCAGTGGTGTCAGCAATGGATCCAGCCCATGGAGGGAGCGGGCGAGGACCCCTGGCTGCTGCTCAGGTAGGGGTCCCCAGAGCCAGGCCCATGTACCCCTTGGGGCACACCGGGAGGTGGGAGGCCCCAAACCAGGCGGGTGGCTCAGACCAGCAGGAGGCATCCCCGGGGCCAGGTGGGCAGGAGGGCAACTGGGGGACACTGTCAGAATGCTGGGGAGACGGGGACAGGGAAGGCAGCGAGGTGGGGCCAGGCACCGCTCAGTGTTCTGCCCCGACCACTCGTGGCCACCCCTGGAAATCCGAGTGCATCAGCCTGGGTTCTGGGGAGAGATCGACCCCAAAGTGCAGGAGAGATTTGGGGGTCTGTGGCCTGGGAGGGCGGCCCTGGGGCTGAGAAGGGGCGGGGGGGGATGGTCTCCATGGGAGATGCGTGTAAGTCACATGGAGTGCACCTGACCTTCCCCCCAACGCACCTCAAGGCTCCAAGGGCACCGGGACTGACCTGCGGCCTAGGGCCGGGCTGCCAGCGCCCCGTCGACTTGGCAGCCTGTGCTCCTGGCTGGGGAGGGTCCAGGCAGTAGCCGTCCCCATCACCCATGGCTGCTCCTGGCATCAGCATCAGTTCCCTCGGACCCCCTTTCTCACTAACCTCTTCTCCCGATGCCTGTTCCCCTGTCCAAACAAGCTGGGGCTGGAACCCCAGGAGATGAGGGAGCGAGATGGGGGTCCCACGACCTTTCACCCACTTAGGGCAGTGCAGGGTTTAAAGAATCAAGTTTATTAAGGTGCAATTCACATGCAATAAGTTGCAGTGAAATAAATTGAAGTATGCAGTTCAATGTGTTCTGACAGTACCCAGCCCACCTCTATACCCACCCGGATACAGAGCATGTCCATCCACCCAGAGAGCCCACAGCCCCTTCCCAGCCACAGGCAAACGCTGAGCTGCTTCCCTCAGGACAGGGTTTTAAGGGCAGAGGGTTTAATCAGGGTGGGCTGTGCACTCAGCAGTGCTTCTAGGATTCACTCAACTGTTCTTTCCTTGTTATTCTGAGTAGTTTTCATTATATGGATCCGCCTCACGTGTTCATCCTTCATTCCTTGATGGACGTTTGGGTTGTTGCCAGTTTTAAGGGTTATAGATAAAAATGCTACAAACATCTGTGCACGAGTTTTTCTGGTGAATGTATGTTTTCACCCCATCTGAGTAGATGCTTAGGAGTGGACTGGACAAACGCAGTCCTCTTTCTCACTGTTGAGCGCCGTGCCCTGGACGTGGCAGCCCACAGAAATCCCAGGCTGGAGGGTGCTGCTGGCGCACAGGACAAAGACGGAGAGCAGGCAAATACTCTTCTTATGTCTGAACGCAGATTCCCTCACACAGGTGCAGAGAGATATAATCACAGAGATGTTTTAAAATGCAAAACTTACAGCCCCCCAGCCATGTGGATGAAAGGTTCTTGGTGCTGCAGCCAGGAGTCAGTGCTGTGCCTCTGAGGTGGGAGAGCCAACTTCAGGACACTGGTCCACAAGAGACCTACCAGCTCCATGTAATATCAAATGGCGAAAATCTCCCAGAGATCTCCATCTCAACACCAACACCCAGCTTCACTCAACGACCAGCAAGCTACAGTGCTGGACACCCTATGCCAAACAACTAGCAAGACAGGAACACAACCCCACCCATTAGCAGAGAGGCTGCCTAAAATCATAATAAGGCCACAAACACCCCAAAACACACCACCAGACGTGGACCTGCCCACCAGAAAGACAAGATCCAGCCTCATCCACCAGAACACAGGCACTAGTCCCCTCCACCAGGAAGCCTACACAACCCACTGAACCAACTTTAGCCACTGGGGACAGACACCCAAAACAATGGGAACTATGAACCTGCAGCCTGCAAAAAGGAGACTCCAAACACAGTAAGATAAGCAAAATGAGAAGACACAAAAGCACACAGCAGATGAAGGAGCAAGATAAAAACCCACCAGACCTAACAAATGAAGAGGAAATAGGAAGTCTACCTGAAAAAGAATTCAGAATAATGATAGTAAAGATGATCCAAAATCTTGGAAATAGAATGGACAAAATGCAAGAAACATTTAACAAGGACCTAGAAGAACTAAACAAACAAACAATGACGAACAACACAATAAATGAAATTACAAATTCTCCAGAAGGAATCAATAGCAGAATAACTGAGGCAGAAGAATGGACAAGTGACCTGGAAGATAAAATAGTGGAAATAACTACTGCAGAGCAGAATAAAGAAAAAAGAATGAAAAGAACTGAAGACAGTCTCAGAGACCTCTGGGAAAACATTAAATGCACCAACATTCAAATTATAGGGGTTCCAGAAGAAGAAGAGAAAAAGAAAGGGACTGAGAAAATATTTGAAGAGATTATAGTTGAAAACTTCCCTAATATGGGAAAGGAAATAGTTAATCAAGTCCAGGAAGCACAGAGAGTCCCATACAGGATAAATCCAAGGAGAAACATGCCAAGACACATATTAATCAAACTGTCAAAAATTAAACACAAAGAAAACATGTTAAGAGCAGCAAGGGGAAAACAAAAAATAACACACAAAGGAATCCCTATGAGGTTAACAGCTGATCTTTCAGCAGAAACTCTGCAAGCCAGAAGGGACTGGCAGGACGTATTTAAAGTGATGAAGGAGAAAAACCTACAACCAAGATTACTCTACCCAGCAAGGATCTCATTCAGATTTGATGAAGAAATTAAAACCTTTACAGACAAGCAAAAGCTGAGAGAGTTCAGCACCACCAAACCAGCTTTACAACAAATGCTAAAGGAGCTTCTCTAGGCAAGAAACACAAGAGAAGGAAAAGACCTACAATAGCAAACCCAAAACAATTAAGAAAATGGGAATAGGAACATACATATTGATGATTACCTTAAATGTAAATGGATTAAATGCTCCCACCAAAAGACACAGACTGGCTGAGTGGATACAAAAACAAGACCCATATATATGCTGTCTGCAAGAGACCCACTTCAGACTTAGGGACACATACAGACTGAAAGTGAGGGGATGGAAAAAGATATTCCATGCAAATGGAAATCAAAAGAAAGCTGAAGTAGCAATTCTCATATCAGACAAAATAGACTTTAAAATAAAGACTATTAGAAGAGACAAAGAAGGACACTACATAATGGTCAAGGGATCAATCCAAGAAGAAGATATAACAATTGTAAACATAGGAGCACCTCAATACATAAGGCAAATGCTAACAGCCATAAAAGGGGAAATCGACAGTAACACATTCATAGTAGGGGACTTTAACACCCCACTTTCACCAATGGACAGATCACCCAAAATGAAAACAAATTAGGAAACGCAAGCTTTAATGATACATTAAACAAGATGGACTTAATTGATATTTATAGGACATTCCATCCAAAAACAACAGAATACACATTTTTCTCAAGTGCTCATGGAACTTTCTCCAAGATAGATCATATCTTGGGTCACAAATCAAGCCTTGGTAAATTTAAGAAAATTGAAACTGTATCAAGTATCTTTTCTGACCACAATGCTATGAGACTAGATATCAATTACAGGAAAACATCTGTAAAAAATACAAACACATGGAGTCTAAACAATACACTACTTAATAACGAAGTGATCACTGAAGAAATCAAAGGGGAAATCAAAAAATACCTAGAAATAAATGACAATGGAGACACGACGACCCAAAACCTATGGGATGCAGCAAAATCAGTTCTAAGAGGGAAGTTTATAGCAATACAATCCTACCTTACGAAACAGGAAACATCTTGAATAAACAACCTAACCTTGCACCTAAAGCAATTAGAGAAAGAAGAAGGAAAAACCCCCAAAGTTAGCAGAAGGAAAGACATCATAAAAAATCAGATCAGAAATAAATGAAAAGGAAATGAAGGAAAAGATAGCAAAGATCAATGAAACTAAAAGATGGTTCTTTGAGAAGATAAACGAAATCCATAAACCATTAGCCAGACTCATCAAGAAAACAAGGAAGAAGACTCAAATCAGTAGATTTAGAAATGAAAAAGGAGAAGTAACAACTGACACTGCAGAAATACAAAAGATCATGAGAGATTACTACAAGCAACTCTATGCCAATAAAATGGACAACCTGGAAGAAATGGACAAATTCTTAGAAATGCACAACCTGCCAAGACTGAATCAGGAAGAAATAGAAAATATGAACAGACCAATCACAAGCACTGAAATTGAAACTGTGATTAAAAATCTTCCAGCAAACAAAAGCCCAGGACCAGATGGCTTCACAGGTGAATTCTATCAAACATTTAGCGAAGAGCTAACACCTATTCTTCTCAAACTCTTCCAAAATATAGCAGAGGGAAGAACACTCCCAAACTCATTCTACAAGGCCACCATCACCCTGATACCAAAACCAGACAAGGATGTCACAAAGAAAGAAAACTACAGGCCAATATCACTGATGAACATAGACGCAAAACTCCTCAACAAAATACTAGCAAACAGAATCCAACAGCACATTAAAAGGATCATACACCATGATCAAGTGGGGTTTATTCCAGGAATGCAAGGATTCTTCAATATACTCAAATCAATCAATGTGATACACCATATTAACAAACTGAAGGAGAAAAACCATATGATCATCACAATAGAGGCAGAGAAAGCTTTTGACAAAATTCAACACCCATTTATGATAAAACCCTGCAGAAAGTAGGCATAGAGGGAACTTTCCTCAATATAATAAAGGCCATATATGACAAACCCACAGCCAACATCGTCCTCAATGGTGAAAAACTGAAAGCATTTCCACTAAGATCAGGAAGAAGACAAGGTTGCCCACTCTCACCATTCTTATTCAACATAGTTTTGGAAGTTTTAGCCACAGCAATCAGAAGAAAAGGAAATAAAAGGAATCTAAATCAGAAAAGAAGTAAAGCTGTCACTGTTTGCAGATGACATGATACTATACATAGAGAATCCTACAGATTTTACCAGAAAACTACTGGAACTAATCAACGAATTTGGTAAAGTAGCAGGATAAAAAATTAATGAACAGAAATCTCTGGCATTCCTATACACTAATGATGAAAAATCTGAAAGTGAAATCAAGAAAATACTCCCATTTACCATTGCAACAAAAAGAATAAAATATCTAGGAATAAACCTACCTAAGGAGACAAAAGACCTGCATGCAGAAAATTATAAGACACTGATGAAAGAAATTAAAGATGATACAAATAGATGGACAGATATACCATGTTCTTGGATTGGAAGAATCAACATTGTGAAAATGACTCTACTACCCAAAGCAATCTACAGATTCAATGCAATCCCTATCAAACTACCACTGGCATTTTTCACAGAACTAGAACAAAACATTTCACAATTTGTATGGAAACACAAAAGACCCCGAATAGCCAAAGCAATCTTGAGAATAAAAAATGGAGCTGGAGGAATCAGGCTCCCTGACTTCAGACTATACTACAAAGCTACAGTAATCAAGACAGTATGGTACTGGCACAAAAACAGAAATATAGATCAATGGAACCGGATAGAAAGCCCAGAGATAAACCCACACACATATGGTCACCTTATCTTTGATAAAGGAGGCAGGAGTGTACAGTGGAGAAAGGACAGCCTCTTCAATAAGTAGTGCTGGGAAAACTGCACAGGTACATGTAAAAGTATGAGATTAGAACATTCCCTAACACCATACACAAAAATAAGCTCAAAATGGATTAAAAACCTAAATGTAAGGCAGACACTATAAAACTCTTAGAGGAAAACATAGGTAGAACACTCAATGACATAAATCACAGCAAGATCCTTTTTGACCCACCTCCTAGAGAAATGGAAATAAAAACAAAAATAAACAAATGAGACCTAATGAAACTTAAAATCTTTTGCACAGCAAAGGAAACCATAAACAAGACGAAAAGACAACCCTCAGATTGAGAGAAAATATTTGCAAATGAAGCAACGGACAAAGGATTAATCTCCAAAGTTTACAAGCAGATCATGCAGCTCAATAATAAAAAAAAGACAACCCAATCCAAAAATGGTCAGAAGACCTAAATAGACATTTCTCCAAAGAAGATATACAGATTGCCAGCAAACACATGAAAGGATGCTCAACATCATTTAATCATTTGCAAATCAAAACTACAGTGAGCTATCATCTCACACCAGTCAGAATGGTCATCATCAAAAAATCTAGAAACAATAAATGCTGGAGAGGGTGTGGAGAAAAGGGAACCCTCTTACACTGTTGGTGGGAATGTGAATTGGTACAGCCACTATGGAGAACAGTATGCAGGTTCCTTAAAAAACTAAAAATAGAACTACCATATGACCCAGCAATCCCACTACTGGGCATATACCCTGAGAAAACCATAATTCAAAAAGAGTCATGTACCACAATGTTCATTGCAGCCCTATTTACAACAGCCAGGAAGCAACCTAAGTGTCCATCAACAGATGAATGGATAAAGAAGATGTGGCACATATATACAATGGAATATTACTCAGCCATAAAAAGAAACGAAACTGAGTTATTTGTAGTGAGGTGGATGGACCTAGAGTCTGTCATACAGAGTGAAGTAACTCAGAAAGAGAAAAACAAATACTGTATGCTAACACATATATATGGAATCTAAGGAAAAAAAGTGTCGTGAAGAACCTAGGGGTAAGAATGGAATAAAGACACAGACCTACTAGAGAATGGACTTGAGGATATGGGGAGGCGGAAGGGTAAGCTGTGACAAAGTGAGAGAGTGGCATGGACATATATACACTACCAAACGTAAGGTAGATAGCTAGTGGGAAGCAGCCGCATAGCACAGGGAGATCAGCTCGGTGCTCTGTGACCACCCAGAGGGGTGGGACAGGGAGGGTGGGAGGCAGGGAGACGCAAGAGGGAAGAGGTATGGGAACATAAGTATATGTATAACTGATTCACTTTGTTATAAAGCAGAAACTAACACACCATTGTAAAGCAATTATACTCCAATAAAGATCTAAAAAATAAATTTTAAAAAAAAAAGAGTGGACTGTCGGGTCTGATTGTAGGTGCACATTTAACTTTGCGAGAAACTGCCTGACTGTGTTCCGAGGCTGTACCGTTGCCCTGTCCACAGCCCTGTCAACACTGAGTGATGTCATCTCTTTAAATGTCAGCCTTTCTAACAAACTGTTGTGATATGGAGCACGTTCCCATGTGTTCATTAGTAGTTTGTGTATCTTTAAGTGCCATTCAAATCTTTTGCATATTTTAAAAACAGGATATCTGTCTTCTCTTTGGTGAGTTGTAATGATTATTATGTATCTGGATACCAGTTCTGTGTTAGATACATAGGATATTAATATTCTCCCCCGGGTGTGGCTTGTCTTTTTCTTTGCTTAAGTATCCTTTAAAGAGCAGAAGATCTAATTTTGATGAAGTCTAGTCCATCCATTTTCCTTTCATGAATATTGCTTGCTGTATCCTGAGAAATATTTGCCCATCCCATGTTTGGGAAAATTTTCTGCTATGTTTTCTTGTATAAGAACCCAGTCCCATAGACGTCCCTGTGATGACAGAAATGTCCCATGTCTGTGCCATCCGACAGGCAGCCACCAGATATGTGTGAGCACTAGAAGTATGCCTAGGAATTGAATTTTTAACTTAACCTCAATTAATTTAAATTTAAATACGATGTATAGCTAATGGCTCCCCATATAGACAACACAGGTCTAGAAGTTTTACAGATTTAGCTTTTAAACTGAGGTTTGTCAACTGCAAAAAAAAAAAAAAAAAGCACAACCTGAGAGTCGTGAGTTCAGTTTTATTTGGGGACTTACTGAGGACTATAGCCCAGGAGACAGCCTCTCAGTAGCTCCAAGGAACCGCTCTGAAGAGGTAAAGTGGGGAGCTCAGTATATACGTGATTTTGGTGAAGGCAGTATGTGCAAACAAGCACATATCTCGGTAGAAGTTTGCTGCTGGTCACGAGGAGCAGATGCCTGTGTTAATGGATTTACTGCTTTTCTAGGTATAGGAAGACGCAAGAATTGGGTTCATAAAATTTTCTCCTGAAAATATCTAACCATCTGACATCCTGTTTTTCCAGTTTTCCCAGAGCCCTTCACCCAGAGCACCTCATTCCTGATCTCTGCCCTGAACTCCTTTCAGGCTGTGTTAAAGGTCAGGACTGCAGTAGTCGGTGACCTAATTCTCATAGAACCAGATGGCGAATGACTTTTTAGTCATCAGGTTCATTGCCCATTTCAAACGAGTGTTGTGAAAATGGGTACCCAGTGGGTACCCAGCTGTTCTTGCACTATTTGATCTAAAGACTACTCTTTCCCCAACTGAATTATATTGACACTTTTGTTGAAAGTCAGTTGTCTGTGTATGTGTGGGTCTTTTTCTGGACTCTATTCATTTCCTTTGATTTTCTGTGTGTCTGAGCCCTCCCACTTTCCTCTTCTTTCTGAAAATTGTTTTTGCTATTCAATGTTCTTTACATTGTCATATAAATTTTGAATCAGCTTCTCAATTTCTACAAAATAAAAAGCCTGTTGAGATTTTGATTGGATTGCATTGAATCTATAGACCAACTTTGAGAGAATTTTCACCCAAGCAATGAGCCTCCCAATCCATGAACATGGTACATCTCTCCATTTTTAGATACTCTTAATTTCTCTCAGCAATGTTTTGTAGTTTTCAGTGTAAAGAACATGCAATTTTCATTAAATTAATTCTTAGATATTTATGATTTTAATGGTACTGTAAATGGTGTTTTTAAATTTTTATCTACCTATTATTTGTTCCTAGAATATAGAAATATAGTTTATTTTTGTATGAACTTTGTATCCTGTAACCTTGCTAAGTTCACTTATTGATCCTAGTATTTCTGGATTGCTTTCTTAGACTTTCCTGCAATCACAATCATGCCATCTGTGTATAGAGACTTTCCTTTCCAATTGTTATGCCTCTATTTCTTTTCCTTGCCTTATCACTTAGATTCTCATGTGAGAACAAACATCCTTTCCTTGTTCCCAGCCTCAGAGGCAAAGCATCTAGTCTCTGGCCACTAAGAATAATGTTATATGGAAGTTTTAAAAATAGCTTGTTTGCAGCCAGCGTCCACTGCCAGTGATTTCCTCTTACCCCCAGATGTTTCATGTAGCGAGGGTGTCACTCCATGTGGGAGAGAAGGCTAAGGGCACCAGTGCTTCTAGAGGGCGAGAGGGTTCTTCTGTGTTGTGGAAATGAGAACCGGGCAGGGCAGTCTCTGAAATGGTCACATTCAAATTCTACCTTGTACTGGCTCTTTTCCCACTGGTTATTTTAATGTCTTCTGAGCATTTTCTTATTATCACTTGATATTATTATTATTATTATTCTAAACAGCTTCGTTGTGATTCCGTAGGGGTCTAAATGTCCCTCATCTCTCGTTAGACAGGCTATTCAGCCATCAGTCTGCAGCAGTGACTGTTGGAAGACTTGGAGGATGGGGTCAGTGTGTGCAGCCTGGGGTTCCCCGACACTGTGCGTGGCAGCCCAGGGGTTGCCCCAGCAGGGGTGCTGCTATAAGAGTGCTGCAGTGGGCCCTGCTCTGGGAGGGTTAGGGGATAGGCCATGGAGGGCGGACGAGCCAGGTAGAGAGGGGATGGGCGTGGCCCTCAGCTCGCAGGCTCCCGGGAAGACGGATGACCAGCTCAGCTACCGCCTGCCTTCAGGGCTTCATGGGGAGGTGGGAAGGCAGCCAGACGAGGCCCAACCTCCCCAGGTTCCATGAGGGTGGGGGTGGGGGTGGGGCCTGGTGAGACTGGAAGCCCGGGGTGGGGAGGGGACTTGCTCCTGGGCATCAGTGCCCCCCCACCCCAGACCTTTGGGGCTCGCTGCCGCCCACCCTCCTGCTGGATGTTTCAGGTCTGCTTGGGGGCCGGGCCTTCTCAGTGACGAGGGGCAGCACAGCTCCTCTGCTGCTCTCTCCTCTGTGTTCAAAGCATCCAAACCCTCGGGAGACAGAGGGCTACTTAGGGGTCCCCTGAGACCGGGGCATCGCCTCTGCAGAGCTGGGGGTCTGGGCTCAGCCTGTGGGCCGGGTGGGGGCAACGAGATGAGGAAGGAGGCCCTTTTCCAGGCTGAGGGCAAACAAGCATGAAGTCCGTGGCCGGCTCGTGCTAGCAATGAAAGACCTTGCGACTGGGGTGAATCACACCCCTGTAAAGTTGTGATCAGACAGAAGGACTGTGCTGTTTAGAAAGCAAACCCTGAGCCGTCAGCGGGACCTCGGCTGGGCTGCACAAGCTGGGGGTGGGGGCAGGGCTGCAGGAGACACCACGAGGCTGCTAGAACCACATCCTGACACAGAAACTGCTGTGTCTGGAAGAGGCAGAGAGCAAACTCGGGGTCACACACGGCCGCTGTGTTCATACCTTCCCGTGTGCAGGGTGTGTGTAAACGCACATGCGTGAGTGTGAGTTCGTAAATAAACAGGTCCAGCCCATAGAGACTCCAGGGTCAGTCGTGCTTCCTCCCCTCCCCCTCCCCTCCCCGTTCCTGCCCCTCCCCCTGCGCCCTTCCCATCCCCCTGCTCCCAGGTGCACACCCAGGTGCTCTCCCCGGTGGATCTGCGTCTTTGTCACCTGCTGGTCCCCCCCACCCCGGCCCCTCTTGCAGCCCCAGGAGGCAGGGACTGTCCCCCCTCCACGTCCCGGGACCCAGAAGAGGGGGCACTGGGCACAAGTGAGCAGGCGCCGCCCCAAGGCCGGGCCTCAGGCAGAGTGAGCGTCATTGGCAGCTCTGTGCTGCGTGGTTCGCTCCTCCGTTCAGAGAACGGGGAACCAGAACGAACCCACCTCAGGCGAGCGGAGCGGGCGGCCACCGCAGGCAGTGCGGCTCTGCCTGCCGCTGTGTGTTGTGGGAACTCTGGGGGACCAGGCTGGCACCGCTGCCCAGGGGCGCTGCTGGAAGGGCAGGCCGCGCACTTGGAGTTCGGCCCGGGGCCAGCGCCCGGCAGTGTCCAAGCGAGCAGAGACCTGGCCCGGGGGCGCAGACCTGAGCATCCTGGGTGGAGGGACAAGCATGTCGCCATCGTCCCCAGAACAGGAGGAGGTGCCTTACCCAGAGCAGCCCTGAGCCCCGAGCCGTTCCTTGGCCCCCTGAGCTGAGCCCCGAGTGGGTCCCTCCGCTGTGCGCCTCAGGCCTGGGCTGAGCTCGTCCCCCCCTCGGGGCTCTCCCCAATACAGGGCCTGCCCGTCCACCTGCCCTGCGCCAGCGCCCAGGTGGTGGCGGGACAGGTCACAACATGTACCACTGCTTTGTTGGTTTTTACACAAGACCTGGGGCACAAGAAGCTTTTCCTCCCAACAGAGCTGAGCCAACAGACTCTCGCACGTTGGAAACGTGCATATTCCCGGCACCGGCAGTCTCCGTCCGCTGTCTTTCTTCGTCCCAGGGAAGGAGCCCACCCGACCTTGGGGATAAACCCTGACCCTCTGTGCTGTGAGGCCGGCGGTGTCTGCCTTGGGCGGGTGACCAGCCCCAGCCCCGGACCAGGAACGGGCCCTCGGTGCCTCGTGGCTGGAGGGCAGTGGGGTGCCGGTCCCCACAGAAGGGGCGGAAGCGGGCCCTGCGCACCCTGGGATCCTCCTGCGGGCGCCCTCTGCTCATCCCGGCCAAGGGAACCAGAGGCATCGCACGTGTAAGCTTCGTCTGAGTGACAGGTCCTGCATCCGGTTGTAATGGCCATACCTGAGGCCACATCCCCCTGCCAACCCGCCAGGACGGAGTCCCAGAGGAGTTACGGTTGCAGGGCTGCCCCTTCACACCTACTGTCTCCACCCACCCCGCCAGCAGGGCTGGGTCTCCATCGCACCAACACCCTTGGGCCTGGCCATTATTATTACTTTTTTATTGTGGTAAAGTATGCGTAACAGGAAACGTACCATTTTAACCATTTCTAAGGGCACAGCTCAGGGTCACTAACTAGATTCACACTGTTGTGTAGCCATCGCCACCTTCCGTCTCCAGAACTTCCGTCTCCTCAGACTGAAGCACCCCATGAAACACTCCCTCCCGTCCCCTCCCCGGGCCCCGCCCCCACCGTCCTGCTGTCTGTCCCTACGAATCCGGCTCCTCCCGGGACCTCGTGTAAGTGGGTCAGAGAGCGTTTGTCTTTCTGTGTCTGGCTTACATCACTGAGCACGATGACCTCGAGGTTCATCCACATCCTAGCAGGTGTCAGTGTCCTTCCTTCCTGAGGCTGCATCATATTCCGTTGTGTGGACGGACCACGTTTGGTTTGTCTGTCCATCTGTCCGTGATGGGGCAGCGTCCACTTCGGGCTGCTGTGCCGCCATTATTCTGGCTCTTGCTGTTGTCGCTGACAAGCTGGCGGGTGAACCTGCTCGTTAGTGCTTGGGGTTTTCCCCACTTTATTTTATTTCACTTTTAACCTACCGTCCAGATGTACCAAACCTAACATGACACCTTCTTATCATTTTCGATAGGAAATCCGGGGGGTCAGCACTCCCTAATCTCAGCCACGCCTCCTCCCTGAAGGGCCCGGTCGTGAATTCCGGGTTTAGAGGGCTAGTCCGTGGTTTATGTTTCCAAAACCTGGTACCCTGCTTTTGACCCATTTAAAATGTTTAAGTAAACGGCTCAGGAGCTGGCTTCTCTTCTACTACCTTTTCTGAAAGCAAGGTGGCTGAGACGTGCCCTGCCTGGGACGTGACCACCAGGTGGCAGGCGGCTCCTGGCCTCGGGGGCCCCGCTTCGCAGGCAGCAAGGCACGACAGCCACGCTGGGGAGCCTAAGGGGTGCTGGATGGGGTGCCAGGCAGGCCCACCGTGAGGGCCCTGGATCCTGGAACCAGCAAGCAGGAGGCAGGTGTGGAGAGGCCGTGGGGGTGGGTCAGGAGGGGAGGGGCGTAGCCGTGGGAAGTGGAGAGTGGGCGGGGTGCAGACACCACCTGCTTCACAAGCAGCAGTGGCCCCACGAAAGGCAGATGCAGGGACACCTGTGGCCGCCAGGTGGGGTGCAGGGCGTCAGGGGGTCAGGCTTACCACATGCCTGCCTTTCGGGGGGCTCTGCTCAAGGCAGTAGCCAAGTGGGAATTCTCCTCAAGCCGAGGGGCCCAGCGAGGTGCGTACCCCGCCTCTAGGAAGGAGGGTGGACTGGACCACCCCACCACGCTACGCTGCTGCTTGTCATGGGTTCTGCATATGCCTTGCCCTGGGGGTCACAGACAGGACACTGGGGGGGACAGTCTGTCAGCAGAGGATAAACAGTGCTCAGAGATATGAGATGATGCCCACCAGAAATGTCAACGGACAGGAGCGTCATCAGAACCTCGGAAGCAGGGTTTGCAGGAAGACATGGGCCTGGAAGAGTGCAGGCTGGGAGTCCAAAGTGACCCTCACTGGCCCATCCCTGCCCTCACCTGTCCTCAATGGCCCTCACTTGCCCATACCTACCCTCCCTCACCTCACCTGCTCTCAGAGGCCCTCACCTGCCCATACCTGTGCTCACTGGCCCGAATCTGCCCCCACCTGCCCATACATGTACTCACCCCACCTCACCTGCTCTCGCAGGCCCACACCTGCCCTCACCTGCCCTCACTGACTCAAACCTGTCCCCACTGGCCCTCACCTGCCCTCACCTGCCAATACCTATCCTCTCTGGCGCTCACCTAACCTTCACCTACCCTCACCTGCCCTCACCTGCCCATACCTGCCTTCACTGGCCTTCATTCACCCTTACCCGCCCATACCTGCCCTCACTGGCCCTCATCAGTCCTCGCCTGCCCCAGGTGACCCCTCGCCTCTGCCCAAGGAGAGGCCTCAGAGCTTGGCCAGCCTCAGGCGGGGGGGGGCATCTCTCCGGCTGCTTTCCCATTGTTTTGGGGGCGGAGGGGACGGGGTGCGGCAGAGTGACCTGGTGAGCTCTCTGGCCCTTCTGCTCTCTGTGGGCAGGAGCCTGGTGCCCAAGGGCAGCCGGGTCGTGGGTCAGAGCCTCGAAGCAGGAAGAAGCTGGTGCAGGGGAAAAGAGGGGCCAAGGGTCTGCTATCTGACATTTTTATGTGAAAGCCCTGATTTTTAACTAATAAAACTTTTAAATTAGTTAAAACTGATTAAAATTGATTAAATTTGTACTAATTAAAACTAATTGAATTCCGTTCAAAGCACGGAGCCGACTAAGGCACCAGACACACGGACACGCCGCCTACTGGCGGGTGGGTGGCGGTGCCAGCGGGAGGGGCCTGAGCCCCGAGGGTACAAGAGAGACGATTTGGGTTCGGCCGCTACCCATCTGCCTCTCCACGTTGCCAAGTATTTAAAACGTGCCTCGGGGCTTCCCTGGTGGCGCAGTGGTTGAGAGTCTGCCTGCCGATGCAGGGGACACGGGTTCGAGCCCTGGCCTGGGAGGATCCCACATGCCGCGGAGCAACTAAGCCCCGTGAGCCATAATTGCTGAGCCTGCGCGTCTGGAGCCTGTGCTCCGCAACAGGAGAGCCCGCGATAGTGAGAGGCCCGTGCACCGCGATGAAGAGTGGCCCCCGCTTGCCACAACTAGAGAAAGCCCTCGCACAGAAACGAAGACCCAACACAGTCATAAATAAATAAATAATTAAAAAAAATAAAAATAAAAAAAAAAAATAAAAGGTGCCTCATGGCCGGTTTCCCCCAGTCCTGCTTGGACAGGAAACGGGGACCTTCTGGAGTTGCTGGTGGACGGGAGCAAGGCCAGACCCCTCCACGCAGGCTCCTGGAGGTCAGCCTGCCACCGCTGCCTGGTCCCGGGAGCACTGCCCGCCGAGCGCCCCCCGCCCCCCTCTGTGCCCCTGGGCCCCTGCCCCTCCCCCCACGGCTCTACCCTGTCACCCCTGCCACACTCCCCAGGCCTCTGGTCCACACGGGGTGAATCCAGGTGCCGGATGGCAGCTTTGTTGCCTGGTCCCAAACCCCGTGCCCCGTGCCCCCCACCAGGAGCAGGGGGGACCTTTCGGTCTCTGCTCACTCACAGGGGAGGGAAGCAGTAAGCATAAGGGTGGGGCGGGGGCCACTGGCACATGACCGTCTGCCCGAGAGTGACCAGCTCTGGCCTTGGTCCCCAAGAGGGGTGTGGCCACAGCAGAGGACCCGAGAGGGGTTAGGGTGCAGAGACCCGTCCCGAGGTCGCTCACGGAAGCAGTCAGAGGGATGCTCAGGGCTGGGGCAGGGGTGGGGACTCATTCTGTGTCCTGAGCTGGCCTGGGGTTGGGTCCCCCTAGGGCCAATGGAGGCCATGGATGTGGATGGAGCTGTGCGAGCGCCCTTGCCCCTCAGGTGACTCAATCCTGACTCACCTGGGGCAGGTGGACGGCAGGTGGGGAGAGGCTGGCACGGGGTGGGCCACCAGATACAGGATGGCGACACTCACCCTGGAAGGTGCCAGGGCCCTAGTGATTGCCGTCTTCACTGCCCTCTGCCCTGCTGTCCTGGGAGAATCTGATGGCCCACAGGTGACAAGAGGGGCGAGCTCGTCCAGCTCCAACGAGGAGCTGGGGCTTAGTTGACAGCACAGACCCTCAGCACGAGCAGAAAGTGCCGCCATGGGAAAACGGGTGCATTAGTGACCGCACCCCGCTGCCCTGGGCCTCGGTTCCCTGAGGGCGAGGCGGTGAGACAGGGTGTGGGCGGGGAAAGGCCTCCGGTGTCTCACTCATTACTCTTATTACTCTTTGAACACCAGCTCCGCCCTTGGAAGGTACACCCTGGGGACACCTGCCTGGGATATTTTTACAGCCTTGCTAGCAGATAGCTGCTCGCCCTTGCTCCGATGAGAGTCCAGGGCCTCCTTGCTGCCGGGGAGGTTTATGGCTCACAAGCTGGTCTCTCGAAACCCAGGCGGGCAGGGCGGGCAGGACCTCAGCCGGCTGACCCTGGGACTCAGGTGCTGCCGGCTCCACTCTGCAAGCCCCCGGCCTCCAGGCCCAGCCACTGAGAAATCCTGAACTGAGTCCAGAGGGCGGGAAGGACTCATCCCAGCTGCTTCACTGCACTGGGGGCCCCGAGAGCCCCAGGGAGACAGTGGGGGTCCTGGACAGGCAGCACGAGGCCCACACGTAGTGATGGGGCCGGGAGGCCGACTGGGCTAATTGGAGGCATAACGTGACCACTGTAGACGGTTCCAGGCCGGCCCAGCCTCCTCTTCGGGTGCTCTGAGCACCCTGGGCCTCTCCTCTCCAGGCACCCGGTGCAGGGAGGCGCTGGCACACAGAGGGCAAGGCCCAGCCCCAAGTTCTCTCGCTCTCTTGGGGCAGCTGTAGGCACGACTGTCCTGCTGGGGCGCGGGCTATGACCTGCCCAGCTAGGCTGCCGCCGGCGGAAGCTGGGGGCCTGTCTCTGGGCACCCTGCACCAGACGGGCCCCCTGAGGCTGCTGGGCATCAGTGACAAGCGACCTTGAAGCCTGGCTGCGGGTCAGGGGCCCGTCCGGGTGGAGCGTGACATCGCTTGATTCCTCCTGAGACCCAGCTAGGGTGGCAGCTCTCAGGTACAAAGACCTCGCTAAGCATTTGAAACACAGCATGGAACGGCCTGTGTGGTCCACACGGCTTCATTCCGAGGGGATCTGGCCGTGCTCTGCTCGCCCTGCCCTGGTCCGAGACGGGGGTCCGCCCGTGGAGCCAGGGGAGGGTCCCACTATCTCTCTGCCTCTGCTCCCGGGCTCTGTCTGGCTGGAAGCAGTGAAGCGGGTCCGGGGGCGACAACAGGCGGGGTGGCCACCCAGCCCCCACCGTCCAGCTCCACGTGGCGCACACCAGCCAGCTTGCCCGACGTGGGGATGAAGCCATGTCCCTCGCGGCGCCGTCCTCTCCTGAGCCTCTTGGGCACATTTAGCAAGGGAACGCCGCATTTTCAACTTGGAAAAATGACTCTCGTCTCTTCAAATAGTGCAGAGGAGCAGAGGATGGACCGGCCGCTGGGGCCGTGTCCCCTCCTCCAACCCCAGGCCTTGTGCCCCGGGGACCCCACTGTCAACCCTGGCGGGTGACATGGCCTCCCCACCAGCTCCGATACGGAACCCGCCCTGCCCCATGGTGGTCCCAAATCCACACTTCCCATGAGGGCTGTGACAGGGGCCATCCAGACACAACAATATCACGGAGGGGAACCTGAGGACCAGCTGTGGCATCTACGAGGCTGGCCTGCCACGGTCCCCTGGGGGCCCTAGACGTGGCCCGAGACAGAGGAGCAGCGTCCGTGCTCTCTGCCGACCCCCACTGGGGTCCCCTCCGCCCTCCTCATGGGGGATCCTGCGCGCAGATCTTCTTCCTTCAACCCAAACCCAGCTGGGGCCCCATCGACTGTGGTCCTGCCTGGACCAGCCGGCTGTCTAAGGTTTCCTGTCATCCCCAGACCTGCTCTGTCCACCACAGTGGCCACTAGCTGTGTGCGTCCCGTCAAATGCATTAAGCAGTACTCGAAGTCCAGTTCCTGTGTTTCAGGCCCTCGGTCATATGTGAATGGCAGTGCCAACGTGGGCCGTTTCCATCACCGCAGACAGATCTGCGGGCAGCGCTGGCCAGAGCCCCCCTCCTCAGCTGCCCAGACACACTCCCTCGAGGCTCGAGCCATACCAGCCCTCGCCCTGCCCCAGATCTGACGCATCCCCACCCAGCTTCGTGCCAAGAATGGACACCGTGCCGGAGGCGACCGCAGGGACCTGGGGCGAAAGAGATCGAGGAGCTGGGCCCTGGCCTTCAAGGTGCAGCCGTTAGCCCAGAGGTCACTGTCTGCCGGTCCTGCCTCTGCCCCACCCTTGGGCTGTGGCTTCTCCCGGGGAGGCAGGGGTGGCCAGTAGAGGGCGTGACGGGGCCCCCACGTGTGGCCGGGCAGGAACGCCGGGCAGGGTCTGAAAGTCCCGTGGCCCACACTGGGGCTACTCCCCTGCCATTGGCTGCGGATGTAGACCACCCGCGAGAGCCAAGTGTGACACTTGGAAACATGTTAGAATCGTAAGAGAATTAAGTAAAGTAACTTGTTAAAAAAATATGTATATGTGTGGACATATCCAGAATAAAGTATAAGATATTTAGAAATAAACTTAACAAGAAATGTGCAGAACATATATGGGGAAACACTAAAGCTTTCGGACGGACATCTACGTGAGTAGAAGGTGTACCCGGAGCCCAGGGGGAGGCTCGGGGTGCCGAGCTGCCTTTCCCCCAGGACGGAGCAGTAGAGTCAGTACAAGGTCCATCAGGATACACGGAACGTGCTTTTCTCAACTTGGAGAGCGGTCTCTGAAGCTCATCTCTACGAATAAATGTGTGTCATGGAATTGCTTTTTGTTTGCAGAAAAGCAGCTTCAGGGAAGAGAGTGGTGCTGATGTGAGGAGCTGGGATGGGCCGTGTGGAGGCGGCTGCCACACGTCCCCGGGGGAGGGGCAGCAGTGGGACGCTCAGCCCTTGGGAAGAAGAGGAAGGTAAACTCAAACTTCACAGCACACAGAAAACAACTCCAGGCAAATCGAATTTTAACATAAACATCAATAACCACATGGATCTGGGGAGGCCGAAGGGAGAAATCACAGAGGAAAAGACTGTCGAGAGTGCCTACATTCACCTGAAAACATCTTTGGGTCAAAGAGCACCACGGGGGACTGCAGCCCCAGGCTCCCTGGGAACAGGTCTGCGTGGGGCCGCCAGGTGGGGCTGCTGTCCTCAGTCAGTGTGTGTGTCTGCGCGCGCTTGCGCATTCCCGTGTTTGATGAGCATTGCTGGACCAAGGAGGAAAAGGGGAGCACACGTGCTGAAACACGGACAGGCGACGGAGATGGCGGCGGCTCAAAACAAGCACTAAAAAGAGTCACGTTAAAGTCATGAGAAGGGGGTTCCCTGGTGGCGCAGTGGTTGGGGGTCTGCCTGCCGATGCGGGGGACGCGGGTTCGTGTCCCGGTCTGGGAAGATCCCAGCGTCCCCCGGTCTGGGAAGATCCCACATGCCGCAGAGCGGCTGGGCCCGTGAGCCATGGCCGCTGAGCCTGCGCGTCCGGAGCCTGTGCTCCGCAACGGGAGAGGCCACAACATCGAGAGGCCCGCGTACAGCAAAAAAAAAAAAAAAGGTCATGAGAAGGCCGTGTTTTGACAATCCAACGTGCAAAGATTTTTTTAAAGTTTAACCTATTTTTTCAGGTTCTTTCTTTCGTCTTTCTTTTATTGAATAGGTAGTGTATTTGCATAATTCAAATGTCAAAAAGTATAAAAGGTGATGCGGTGAATGTCCCCTCTCTGCCCGGGTCCCACCGTCCCAGCCCCGCCCCCGACAGACAGCCTGGGTCCAGGGGCAGAATCCACCCCAAATGTGCCAGGTGGCACACGCGTCCACGGCCCCCTCGTCTTCTGCATGGCTGCTGGCGGACTGTGTCCACCTCCCCCTTCCCTCGGTAAAGCCCGGGAGACAGCTCCAAACCCACGCACAGGAGCTTTGAGTTCTCTTCTGAGCAGCAGTGAAGAACTAACCACCTTGAACATTCACCATTTCACTGGTGCACAAGGATATTTATAAAATCCTTTCAAGGAAATCAAGTTTGCTGTCAAAGGGGCCCCAGTAGAGGTGGGGCTGGGGTGCATGGAGAGGTTGGTTTTAACCATGACTCCCAGTTCTGGTGACAGTCAGCACAAAGAGTGCTGCAGGTGTGAGAACACCCACAGAGAGGGCACAGCCCCAGTGGTCAGGGACGTGTGTGAGCAGAGCAGTAAAGGGGACCTGGAGGACCAGCGTGCAGGTTAAACAGCGCTTTTCACCAGGCTCACTGGCAAGTGTGGGAAACTGGCCGGGATGTGGGCTGCTGGGACACCTCGGGGGTGGTGGAGTGTGAAGTGGGCAGCCGTCCTGCAGAGGGGCCTGGCGCTGATGGTCAGATGAAGCCCTGGGGACACTGTGGCCCCCCGCCCCTCTCCAGGGTCACTGCCCCATGGCCTCCTCCTCCAGAGCCACTCCTGACACAGACCGCAGGACAGTGGGGCCCCAGGCGAGGGATGGGCTCATGCCACCACCTGGAGAAGGAAGTGGCAGACATGCCGGGTGCTCACGGTGCTGCCCTGCAGAGGTTAATCAGCCCCGCAGTGTGGATGGCCACGTGAGCCACGTGGCGTCTGTCTGCCAGCCGAAGGGTAAGATCTGGATAACACGCAGCTTTGGGTAAATGGCTTCTGATAATCATGGTTGAGGTAAAAAGAAGGAACAATTAACGACCTTCTTTATGTGCTGAAAATAACAAAGAATAAAATAAAAACGTAAGTATTCTGTTTTAATGGCTTGCCATCCTTTTGTAGTAAAAGCAATTTCTGTTCGCGTCACATTTGTCCTTCCTCATGACCCTGGCACGCTGATTTTACAGGGTCCCTTTGACCAGGATTGCACATGGCGTGTCTGGAACATGGACCAACTCCCTTGTCCCCACTCTGCCCAGTGGGTGTGAGCTGCCCCGCTGGGCCCTGTGCTAGGACGGGGGTGGGAGCACCAGTGCAGCCAAGGAAGACAAAGCTGCAGAAACGTGCACTGAGTCAGCAGGCTCTCCCTCTGATTCTAAGACAGATTATCAGGCCTGGACCAAAAGCCATTTTTGTGGAAAATGACATCCAGGCAGCCCTCGTCACACACACTCCACACAGACACACATCCCACACCCCCCCACACACACATTCTCACCACACGTACCACATGCTAAAGGGAAGTCCCATAACTGTGTAAGACTTAGGATGGCCTCTGGGAAGTTTTTCAAGAGACCAGCTCTGACAACTTCCAATTCCAGTTCAGATGGACTAACAGAGCCTAGACTTACTCTCCCACATGGAACAATGGAAAAAACAGACAAATCTAGGAAGCAACAGTTTTCAGACACTGGAAAACAGGAAGCATAAGTGTTCCCTGAGATGAGAAACAAAAGAGGTGTGACCCAGAAGTGCCCAAGGTCAGGGCAGGAGAGTTCCTACTGCAGCACAGGGAAAGGAAGTCCAGGCAGAGCCCACAGGTTTCCCCGTCGAGGAAAAATCTGGGAGTCCAAGAGGTGAAGGTGGGTAAGAACCACAGCACAGGGTCCTACTTTGAAACGAACTGCACAGAGGAAATTCCAGAAATCTGCAGAGGATCCCCATCCAGAATTCAGGTGAGCACGGATCCGTGTGTGTGCGAGGACGGTACACGAGGCCAGGGAGAGGACCACCAAAGGAGAAGAGGGGGCAGCCCTCAGAGCGCACACAGCTCGAGGAATGGTGCTTGCCTCCTCCAGTCAGAGTGGAAAACCTCATAATTCATGGGGCACTGAGCAGAGTTCATGGGGCATCCAGAGGGTTTTGCCTCCGTAAAGGAGAAAAACAACCCTTAGGCTAAAGGCTGCTCTGATCTTGCATTAAAAGTTGAAAGCAAGTCTTGAGAGAAGCTTAAGTCACTTAATTGCATTCCAGGACAAGCTGAAGCGTACTAAATAGGAACACAAAAGCATCTGATGCAGGGAGAACAAGATGCCTGGCATCCAACAGAAGATTACTGGGCACGCAAAAGGGCAGGAAAATACCACTGAAAACGAGGATAAAAATCAGTCAATAGAACATCCAGAAATGACAAAGAAGATAGATTTAGTAGAGAAGGGCGTTAAAACTATTATTATAACTATATTCAAGAAGGCAGAACGAAAGAGGAAGCATGATAAAGAGAGACACGGAAGATATAAAAGACCCAAGTCAAACTTCGAGAGATGAAAACTAAAATGTCTCAGGTGAAAAATACACTGAAGGGGAAGAGCAGCAGGTTAGACACTGAAGAAGAAAAGGTTAGTGAACTGGAAGATACGGTGCTAGAAACTATACAAAATGAAACACAGAAAAATATTCTAAAAAATGAATAGAAAACAGTGAGCTATGTGACAAGTTAAAGTCCTCTAATATTGTCCCCAAAGTCTCCAAAGGTACAAGGACAAATATCTGAACAACATGAATGCACAGAACCAAGAATCTCAATAAACCTCAAGCACAAGAAATAGTAAGAAAATAACACCAAGGCACATCATGATCAAAGTGCTCAAAACTAGTGACAAAGAGAAAAATCTTAAAACCAGCCAGAGGGAGGAAAAGCACTTTCCCACAGATGAACAAAGAAAAGAATGACAGCAGGCTTCTCATAGAAACAGTGCAAATAAAAACACAGTGGAGCAACACCTTTAAAGTGCCAAAAGATAACTGAGCCAAGAATTCTACACCCAAGAAAAGTGTCTTCCAAAAATGGAGGTGAAATAGACTTTTTCAGACATGCAAAGACTGAAAGACTTCACAACAGTGGACATACATCATAAGAAATACTAAAGGAAGTCCTCTGAGGAGAAGGAAAATCTGAATCAGTACAAAGGAATGAAAAGCATCAGAAATGGAAAATATATGGATAAATAGAAAAGATGTATTTTTAAAATCTCTAAAAATATAACTGACTTCTTAAAGGAAAAAAAGGGTGTATTATGGGGTTTATCACAAGCATAGAAGCAAAATGCATAACAACCATGGCACAAAGGCTGGGAGGGGGAAATGGAAATGTACTCTTGTAACATAATATTACTGTGTTAAATTAAGGATGTGTTCTATGAACCCTAGAGCCACAGATAAAAGAAAAAAACCCAAGAATTATGGCTAATAAGCCAACATAAAAGATACATGAAATTTAAAAACTCTATTAATCTCAAAGAAAGCAAAAAAGGAAAAAATAACAGATGAGACAAATTTAAGATAAATAGTAAGATGATAGATTTAAACGTAACCATATTAATAATCACATGGATGCTCTAATGACCAAAACATTCCAATTGGAACAGAAGTTGTAAGACTGGATAAAAAAGCAAGACCAGACAATATACTGATAACAGGAAAAACGCTTTAAATGTAAAGATACAAATAGGTTAGAAATAAAAGGATGGAAGAATACATACCATGATAATACTATTTAAAAGATAGTTGGAGTGACTCATAACATCAGACAAAGTAGATATCAGAGCAAGGAACATTGAAAGAAATAAAAAGGGTTATTCTGTAATAAGAAAGGGATCAATTCATTAAGAAGACTTAATACCCTAAGCATTTATGTACCTAATAACAAAGTGTCAAAACACAGGAAGAAAGAACTGATAGAACCAGAAGGAAAAGTGGACAAATCAACCATTATGGTTGGAGATTTCAACACCCTGTCTCAAAAACTGAGAGAACAAACGGACAGAGAACGTATAAAGGCATAGAAGACTTGAATGATACTATCGACCAAATTAATAATTATAGAATATGTCACCCCACACCAGCAGAATACGCAATCTTTTTGCCACACATAGATAATTTATAAAAATAGGCCATATTCTGGGCCATAAAACAATTCTCAATAAATTTAAAGGATCCAAGTCATTCAAAGTATGTTCTCCAACCACAGTGGAAATCAATCAATAACAAAACTTGACAATCTCCAAATATCCAGAAACTAAAAACAGATCTCTAAATACCCACAAGTCAGAAAAAAATGTACAGGGAAATTAGCGAGTATTTTAACCAGGATGAAGGTGAATACACAGCTTGTCAAAATGTGAGGTTTTTTTTTTCTACTTTTTCTGCTTTAATTGAACATCTGACATAATTCCATTAATGTCCTCTCTTAGCATATCAATTTTTCTCATTTAAAAAAATTTTAAGTGTTAGCCCTAGAGTTTGCAGTGTACATTAAAACATGACCTAGTGAGGTCTATCTAAGGTTAACCTAAACCCACTTTTAGTTAACACTGTACTGCTTCATGTACAGTGGCGGTGCCTTATAGCAGAGTGTTCCCAAATTTCACTCCCATCCGTTATACCACTGCTGTCGTCTGTTTTACTTATTCATACATTGAGTCACCTAAAACATTGTTATTATTACTACTTTAAACAGTTATATTTTAGATCAGTTAAGAATAAGTGTGAAAAGGATTTAGTTTACCTTTATTCCTTCTTAAACACTCATTCCTTTATATAGATCCAAGTTTCTGACCTATATCATTCCTTCTCCCTGAAGAAGTTTAAAAACAAAAAATTTTCTTGTAGAGCATGTCTGCTGACAATGAATTCCCTTAATTTTTGTTTGTCTGAGAAAGTGTTTATGTCTCCCTCACTCTTAAAGGATAATTTCACCAGACCTAGAATTCTAGGTTGGTGGAGGTTTTTTTTCAATACTTTAAATATTCACTTCACTCTCTCCTTGACTGAATGTAGATGCACAAATCCTCAGCTGAATGTTAGAAAATCAAGCCCCACAGGATGTAAAAAGGAAAACACATCACGATGTGTGAGGTTTATCCCAGGAATGCAAGCTTGGTTTAACGTTTGAAAATCACTCGATGTAATTCAACACAATAACAGACAGAAATTAAGAAAAACCATATGGTCATCTCAATAGACACAGAGAAGCATTCCAGATGAATCTTAAATGCATACTGCTCAGTGAAAGAAGTTAGTCTGAAAAAGCTACACACTATGTAATTATGATTGTATGACATTCTGGGAAAGGTGAAAATTTTGTGATGGTAAAAAGATCTGTGATTGCCAGGAATTTGTGAGGAGGGATTAGGGATTGGGTAGGTGAAGCAAAGGGGATTTTTTTCTAGCATGGTTACATTATTCTGTATGAAACTGTAATGGTGGATATACGACATTTTGCATTTGTCAAATCCCATAGAACTTTACAGCACAAAGAGTACACCTTATTGTGTGCAAGTTAAAAGATCATTTAGGAGGTTGGGGGATCTCAGGATGGAATCCAGAATGTGATGAAACAATCTAACTGTATCACAAATAGATAAAGCATCCTCACTGAGGAGGGTGGGACCCTGACCTCCTTAGGAAAGACCAGTGTTGTAGACAAGTGGAATCTGTAAGGCCAAAGGCCAAAGATACTATGCATAGGTTGATAAAGTTGTTTCCTGCAGGCATGGGTTAATAATTCTGGTACTGCTATCCGTGTACACTGTTACTGAATCCAGCTTGGGTCCACTCACCTGATGCACAACAAAGCCAATCTACTGACACCAGGTTGTGGTGAAGAAAAGTACAGCATTTATTTTCAGGACACCAAGCAAGAAGAATGGGCAGCTCTTGCTCAAAAGACCCGAATTCCCCAATGGCTCTTAGAGAAGGGTTTTTAAAGGCAACATTAGGGGTGAGGGGCACAGGGAGCATGCTCAGCTCAGGGACATTCTTCTGACTGGTTGGTGGTGAGGTAACAGGGTGATATTTCAGGAACCTCAAATACTTTGTTTTATGGCTAAAGTGTTATTATTTTGTTTTGCTTGACCGCTTTCCTTTGTTTCTGCATTTTCTCACTTTTCTTTTCCTTCTTTTTTTTTTTTTTTTTTGGCCATGCCACGCAGCATGTGGGATCTTAGTTCCCTGACCAGGGATCAAACCCGTGCCCCCCGCAGTGGAAACAGAGTCGTAACCACTGGACTGCCAGTGAAGTCCCTCTCACTTTTCTGATTAAATTTGGTCTTTGGAAGTCAGGAGAGGCTTAGGTGACTAAGGCTTTTCTACAAACAAGAAACAGGGAACACAGGGGTCTGTTCCTGGGAATGCCCTGCAGGGTCCTGCTTGGTTTCAATACTGGAATTAAACAATTAAGTGGCTGAGATTGTGGGAGCCAGGTGTCTCATTGTTTGCGGGGGAGGTTACACCTGAAGAAGGGGGGAAGGCTAAAATGATCCGTGTGGTGGTGGACTAGAGCTAGAGGCCTCAGTATGATCTCCTGTTTAGCTGAACAAGGATGCAGATGGCTACATGTGGAAAAATGTTAGGTACGTGTACAGGCATACCTCGAAAATACTGCAGGTTCAGTTCCAGGCACCCACAATAAAGCCAACATCGAAATAAAGTGACTGACAAATGTTTTGGTTTCCCCGTGCATATAAAAGTTATGTTTACACTATACTGTAGTCTATTAAGTGTGCAATAGCTTTATGTATATAAAAACCAATGTACATAACTTAAAATGCTTTATCGATAAAAATTGCTAATCATCATCTGAGCCTTCAGAAAGCTGTAGTAGTAACGTCCAAGATCACTGATCACAGATCACCATAACAAATACAATAATGATGAAAAGTTTTGAAAAATGTAACACAGAGACACAAAGTGAGCAAATGTTGTTGGAAAAATTGTGGCAAGAGAATGCTTGACACAGGGCTGCCATAAACTTTCAATTTGTAAAAAACACAATGTCTGGGGCCTCCCTGGTGGTGCAGTGGTTAAGAATCCACCTGCCAGTGCAGGGATCACAGGTTTGATCCCTGGTCCGGGAAGATCCCACATGCCGCAGAGCAACTAAGCCCGTGCGCCACAACTACCGAGCCTGTGCTCTAGAGCCCGCGAGTCACAACTGCTGAGCCTGTGTGCCGCAACTCCTGAAGCCTGCATGCCTAGAGCCCGTGCTCCGCAACAAGAGAAGCCACCACAATGAGAAGCCTGCGCACCGCAACGAAGAGTAGCCCCCGCTCGCCGCAACTAGAGAAAGCCCGCGCGCAGCAACGAGGACCCAACGCAGCCAAAAATAAATAAATAAAATATTAAAAAACCCCAAAAAACACAATGCCTGCAAAGCACAATAAAACGAGGTGTGCTTGTGTACACCTGGGTCAGGACACACACACATGTCCCTGCTGTCAGCTGAGAGGGCCTAGAAGAAGCACACCGCAGCCGCAGTCGGCACACCAGCGCCCAGATCTTGGTTTCTCACACCACTTCCAACGGAAGGGAGCCGGGCTCCCTGGAGAAACGCAGACTCTCGGACAGGAGCAGGAAATGCCCGGGATGAGCCTGGAGCACCTCGTGCCAGAGAGGGAGGAAAGTGCTCGGAAACAAAACACAACAGCCTCTGCGGATGGGTGTGTCGCGGGGACAGCGGAGCCAACCGACGGAGCTGCCAGGGACCAGAGCTGGAGCCGGTTCAGCAACAGAACAAAGTCGTATTGGATCATGGCCCGAAGTATAAAATAAATACCCACGGGTCCAAACGGACGTAAATGAGTGATTGATAAGGAAACGGGGGAAGAGGGAATCTGCTCTGCGGGAGAATCCACGTGGTTCTGCAGACACCCCATCCTCGGGGAGGGGAGGGGAGCGTCCCGCCTCCTTGGGTGCGGGGTGTGCACGGTGATTTCCTTCCAGAGGACAGTGGGGAAGGGGGGAGCAGATGCACAGCGGAGAGACCTGACAGACACACCTGCACCAGGTGACCAAGGTCAGCGTCCACGGTGCGGGTTACGTGACAGCACGCACCCCGGAGGGGACGTGATGAGACGGGCCCTTCCCCTCTGTGGTCTTCACTGAGGGACATCCTGAAAAATGCCTGACTGGTCCTCAAAACTGTCAAGGTCATTAAAGGCAAGAGGTCTGAGAGACTGTCACAGCCCAGAGGAGCTCTGAGGGGACATGATGACTACACGTCACGTGGGGACCTGGATGGGGTCCTGGGACAGCAGAAGGACACCAAGGAAAACTGAGGAAGTCTGAATAAACTACGACTTATTAGTTTCATCAATAATAGTTTATTAATATTGGTTCATTAAATGTAACAAATATAGCATACTAATGTAAGATGTTAATAATAGGGGAAATGCGGGGGGTATGTGGGAAATTGCTGTATTATCTTTACAGTTTATAAATCTTAAACTGTTACAAAAAAAAATTTCTTTTTTTAAACAAAGAACAAAGTATACTAGGGGAAAGAGCAAGCATTGTACCTATAGCAAATAAACGCATGGAAAGGTGTTATCATTCATTTGGGAAAAGCAAATTAAAAGCTCAGTGAGAGAACTCTACACGCCACTAGGAGGCTAAAGTCAAAACAGCCGACTGTGCCCGCTGCTGGCGGGGAGGCGGGAGCACAGCAGGCACAGCTGCTCTGGGAAGCGCCCGGCTCTTCCTTCAAAGTAACTTTCAAGGTGCACCTTCCGTGGGACCCGGGCGTCCAAAGAAAAGCCTGCGTGCAGCTTTGTAATGCCCCAAACCCGACCTCGGCCTGGTGTCCATCACTAGGTGACCCTGAACATGGGGCAGCCGCAGGTGGGGAGGCCAAGCAGCCGTAATGGAGGAGACGGCTGACCCTCAGCGGGGCCTTGCAGTGCCCGGGCTGAGTCATGTGACGACGCCAGACCCAAAGGTGAACGTGCTGATGACTCCATTTATGTGAAATTCTAGGAAATACAGCGTAACTGTGGTGACAGGAAGTGGGTAGGTGTTGCCTGGGGACGGGAGGTTTCAGGGGCGGGGAGAAGCTCTGGGGTGACTGCGTCCATGATCCTGGCTCCAGTGCTCGACTCACAAGCCTGGACATGTCACATCCCACGCTTTAAAAGTGGGCGGTTTAGGTTCCCTGGTGGCGCAGTGGTTGAGAGTCCGCCTGCCGATCCAGGGAACACGGGTTTGCGCCCCGGTCCGGGAAGATCCCACATGCCTCAGAGCGGCTGGGCCCGTGAGCCATGGCCGCTGAGCCTGCGCGTCCGAAGCCTGTGCTCCGCAACGGGAGAGGCCACAGCAGGGAGAGGCCCGCGTACCGCAAAAAAAAAAAAAAAAAAAGTGGGCGGTTTATTTGTGTTCTCGGTAAAGCCGCGGGCAGAAGCACAAACGATCCGAGAAGTTGGAACTTCGGCTTTTTGGTAAAAATCTGTGACTTGTCAGTGTTACAGGCATGGGAGCAGGGCTGGAGGAGCCTTCGGCCACTGTGCTGCCTCTTGCTTTTACCCCCAAAGTGCGTAAAAGTTCTCTCTGGGCTTTAAAGTGATAAATGGACTTCGAAAATGCCCAAATCTGCAAACATAAATAATAACTTAAGGTGGCACACGCTGAGGGAAACTGTGTCATTGATTCAATTCCATCCGACCTCTTTGCACAGCAAAGAGCTCAGAAACAGCGAGTCATAATTTTTAAGACAAACATGTCTTCTGAGTCCTGTCTTTGAACGTGTCTCGTGTTTAAAAACTGAGCCGGCTCAGCACTGGCTCCCCTCCGAGTGGACACGCGCCCCGCTGAGCTTCTTGGCAACACGTGGCCACCTGCTTGCCGCCCTGATGGGGCTGACCAGATTTGGTCCCCTGCGCCTGGGTGGAAATTTCCAGAGATGTCTTTCCTTCGTCACGTCTTTAATTTGTCAAGTGGGCCCCTCTCGCTCTGGTTGCCAGGTTCACACAGCCGCCAAGGCAAGAGCTGGCCAGCATATACCAGGGAGGAGTTCCAATCTCGGAGTCAGACCAGACCCTCTTCCACCCACGTGGCCCTGCCAGCCCGTCCAGGACCAGGGCCCGGACCCGCGGGAGTCTGATGGGGTTGGGGTCCCCGTGGCGTGCTCATCGGAGCAAGGTGCCTGCCCTGTTCCTGCAGGGACGAGCATGCAGCACCCGCAGCGTGCCCTCCGTAAAGCCCGGGCTTTCTTCCTCCTTTCAGTGTGAGAAGCAGGGAAGGTGCAGGTGCCTCTGACTCATGAAATGGCTTGTGCCCACAGGTCCCCATGAATGAGCTCGTTTGGGGCAAGATCCTCTTCTACTCCTGCCGCCCTGAACTTGAGGACACAGTTTATTCTCTGGGCCCAGCCTTCTCTTCTTTGCACTGACGATTCCCCTCCAGGTGAACATTCTAGGGCTCTTTGCACCCTGATTTGCTGCTTTCATAAAGTTTAAAAAAAGAAAGGATGTTTGTTTCCTATGATGTAAAAGTAGTTAAGTGTCGGTGAAGACACCAGCAAGGTTGAAAGCCTTGTGTGGGTCCCTGCAGCTTTGCTTCCAGGGAGGAGAAGCAAAATCTCTCCTAGTGTGAACTGTGCAGCTGGGTCAAAAGTCAAAGGTCAGGCTTTTGGGAACACGCCAGGACAAACAGCACCAGGGGCTGTTTTCAGCAGAGACAGGAGATTTCACCTGGACTCAGGGGTAAGGGGTGTAGTTTGAGGACAGCCCCTGGTCTCCTGGGTCTGAGGATGAAGAGCGGGAAGAGGTAGACCCCACCCCACCCTCAGGCCCTGGATGTGGGTGTGAAGACTGGAACTAGCAGCTACTTTGACATCATGAGGGCAGCCACCCGGAGGATCAGCCTGCCAGGTGGAGGGCTGCATAAACAGATATTTGCAGGGACGGGTCTGGAAAGCTAACCACATCACACCTGAAGCCTGACCTACTCTGGATTTTCCTGCCACAGCAGGCAGGATTTATTAGCAGGTTCATGTTGAGGCCAGTTTGAGTTGGGCATCCTGTTTCTTGAAACTTAGAGGGTCACATCTGACACCGGCTGGGAAGTGTGTTTTCTAGAACCAGAGCTGGTTGAACTCTCAGGCCGCTGAAGCTTACCTTGTGCCGGTTCATTCATACAAAGAACAATAACGTAATAACCCAGGACTGGCCCCACAGGGGAGCATCTACCATGTGAGGGCACCTGCCGAATCCTCATGGGAGGAACTCACTTCGTGGTCCAGCAATGTCATGAGGAGGAGCTGTAACACCTTCACCTGCAGAGGGGCAGACAGGCCTGGAGGAGCCACTGGGCCACCTGATGGGTCCCCAGCCTGGAGGGGTGGCCGGGGGGCTACACCCAGCCCCCCCACAAGCCCCTGCACGGCACACACGTGGGGGGAGGGCTGCCGGGCGGACTGCGGCATCTGTTGATGAGCTGTTTCCCTTCTCTGGTCTTTTTCTCCTTCACTGGACCCATGCAGGATGTTTTTGGAGCTCCTGTAATCTGCACATTCCCAGCACAGGTCTGTCTTTCTCTGCTTTGATTCTTTAAAGCAACACAGTTCACATTCCATCTGCATGAACAGGGCCTTTCTCAGCCCAGGGAAAATCTTCCCAGTAGGTCTTTGTTTCTTTTCTCTTCCATCTACATTGTTTCTGTTTATTCTTCGCAAGTGTCTACAGGCCTTACTCGTGTGGGATTGTGTCTCTAAGAACTTTCACAGAGCTTACTTTCCTCTGCGTCTGGGCGGGGGCAGGGTGGGAGGCACCCAACTCGCTGACCTGGTCTCCACCGTGTCTCATCTGCGACCACCCCCTCAGACTCTCACACTTGAACTTCCTGGGACACCCACGTGCACCCTCCCTCTTTACCTCTGTCTCCTGTCTTTCTGGAAGGACAGTCCCCTCCCCTGCGACCGGGACACCTGACTGTTCCCTCTTCTGCAGCCGAGCATGTCTGGGGTGGGGTCCACCCTGCCTGCAGGGGTGATGGGGCCTCGGGATGGTCCCATCCCCACCGCAGGACGGCTTCTCCCCCACCTCCTGGGTTTGCTCGTCCCCGATGTGGAGGAATCTCCCTGACGCAGCCCTGTGACGGGGCCGGGGGCTCGTGGTGTTCCTCCGGGACAGTGACGTTGTAACCAAGCAACACCCTCTGGGGCCTTCCCGGGACAGACCCCACCCCCCATGTCCTCCACCTGCCTCTTGCCTGACAAGAAAAGCTATGGTCTCCCAGGCCTCCCCTGAGTCGCAAAATCCTGGCTCAAGAATTAATGCTTGAACGGATGTGAACATGTAGTAACAAAATATAGCAGTTGGGTCAGAAGAAGTGGTGACAATTTAAGCAATACACCAGCCATACGGCAGCCACAGAATCCTTAGTTCTTCTCTGAGGTACCTAGGTAACAGTGTCTGACGTACGTTCCTGAACAGTTTTGCAGATACTAATATCCCCACCAGATGGAAGACGTTAACTGCATGATGGCCACGAGCACACAGCCCCCAGACTGGTCAGAACCAGAAGGCGATGACTGAGCTTCGTGGAAGACCACCCTGTGACCTCACCCCAAATGTTGCCTTTAGAACCCCTCTCTGAAAGCCGTCGCTGTTTGGGCCTTTCAAGCACGAGCCACCCGTTCTCCTTAGGTTAATCTCCTGTGATTAACCTTTCTCTGATCCAAACTCCTACATTTCGGTTTGTCTGGCCTCACTGTGTGCCCGGCACAGGGACTTGGGTTCAGCAACAAAATAAAGGAGTGAGCTGGGCGTCCCAGGCCACCTGCCTCGGCCGGTCACAGGCCACCACCCCTGCCACAAGCCTGCCTCTGTCCCAGGGGGGTCTTCCAGGCCCTAAGCAGCCTGGACCCCCAGCCCCTCCACCCATGGGGGTCAGATGCCCCAAATCCAGGAGCCGCAGGGCCACACTCCCTCTGGAGGCTGCGGGACGATCCTTCCTGCCTCTTCCAGCTCCTGGTGGCTCCAGGCGTCCCTTTCTGCTCCTGGGCTTATAGCAGCATCGCTCCAGTTTCTGTCTCCATCTTCTCATGATCTTCTCCCTGCATCTGTGTCTCTCTGTCCAGATGTCCCTCTTCTCATCAGGACACTCAGCTCCAGTATGACTCCATCGTAGCTTGGTCACATCTGCAAAGACCCTGCTCCCAGATAAGGTCACATCCACAGGTTCCGGGTGGGCATGAACTTTGGGGGTCACTATTCAACCAATTAACCACCCCCCACACACACGGATTAACACCTCTGCACACATTCACCATGCATTCCCACACACACAGGCACCCCCCCCCCCATGTGCCCCTCACCTGCTCCATCTCTGTCCTTCCGCTACCCATGCAGCACTCACTGCAACCCCCAGGTACTACTTCATGACCTCCCCGTCCTGAAACAGGAGCTGAGCAGTTGCGGGGCTCTTGACCTGGCTGCGGGGCTAAGCCCAGGCTCAGGAGTGGTTCACACAGCTTCCGACGGCTGGATCCTGGTGGCCTTGCAGGGAGGCCACCCGGCAGCCGAGGGTCCTTCCCCTTCAGAGGACCCCTGACTGTGCTGGGCCTTCCCCTCCCTGGCTGCCTTTTCCGGAGTTTTCATCTGTGGTCCCAGGTCCTGGATCCCTTTAGGGGCTCCTTCTGACATTCCCTGGGAGACCTTGGGCCAGGAGTTGGGACACTCAGGGGCCTGCTGTAACCCTCTGACCTCTGACTGGGCTGGAGACCTTCTCTGACATCTATTTTCCTATGGGGGGGTTCTACCTGAAACAAAGCACTTGTGCAAACAAACAGAGAGAGTATTTATACAGAAGGGGAACTTTAAAAACCCAAGCTCCTGGATGGCGATGGGCCGCTGACCCGCTCGTCCATCTGGGTAGTTAAGACTGTTGATGATGGGGCAGTGATGGCCACAGCACACTGTCACTGGAATGGAGTAAAGAAGCCCGTGACCCAGCCTGAGGGCACACAGATCTTTTAAGGAAATACTTCAAAACATGCAAGGCCACTTTTGAAGACTTTGTAAGTGGCAGAAAAATAGAATATAGTTAAAATACCATAAATCTGAAGAGTTTGACTTTATTGAGGAGTCTCCTAGAAAATATAGCCCCTCATGTCATTTTCCAATTCTGTTTGTTCTAGTAAAGCGTCCTTTCCTCCACCGGGTCAATTTCAGGCTCCCTGAGTTCACTCATGTGTCTTCTCCTGTACGTCCGTCTCAGGCAAACCATGAACACCTGCTCTATTGCCTCATCGGACTGTTTATAAGGGGGAGAAGTAGCCCCACGTCTGGACGAGGGTGTGGCAAGTTTCTTCACGTGGCTTTAGACGCTCCTGTGGCCACTTTTGAAAAATAGAATATGTCACGTCCACACTCAGACCACAGTGTTCAGGTCCATTCCATGTGTAATGTATATGCTTCCCCCCAATCGACCCCCCCTCAGTCTCATCCCATTATGGCATCAGCTTAAGTCCAGAGTCTCATCATATAAAACAAGTGCAGGTCCACAAAGTGCCTTGTGGACACAGCATGTCCCCTGCCATACCAGTAAACAAAGAATGTTGTGGCCGTCAAGCCACTGCAGCCGCCCGGCTGTGCACCCTGAGGGGACTCGGGATGGAAAAAAGCAGGATACTGGCCCCAGATAGATAAAGTGCATATCAAAGGAATGGTTTCAATGAGCCCAGACTCTTGCATCTTCCCATACGCAGTAAAGCACTAAATTCATTAACTTGAGATGTCTGCTTTTCTTTAACAGTAATCTTTTGAAGTTCTGACTACCTGTTTGTTTGCTTGTTTTTGACAAAAAGTCCTATACATCCAGGCTCCTCCCTTACCTCTTGGGAGGAGTCCCTCAGGGCTATCTGAGAGGCTGGCTCCTGGGCTTAAGTCCTCAGTATGCCCCCAAATAAAACATAATTCTCGGGCTTCCCTGGTGGCGCAGTGGTTGAGACTCTGCCTGCCAATGCAGGGGACACGGGTTCGAGCCCTGGTCTGGGAAGATCCCACATGCCGCGGAGCAACTAAGCCCGTGAGCCACAACTACTGAGCCTGCGCGTCTGGAGCTTGTGCTCCGCAACAAGAGAGGCCGCGATAGTGAGAGGCCCGCGCACCGCGATGAAGAGTGGCCCCCGCTTGCCGCAACTAGAGAAAGCCCTCGCACAGAAACAAAGACCCAACACAGCCAAAAATAAAATAAATAAATAAATAAAAATTTTTTTAAAAGTGTCATACTGTTTAAAAACAAACAAACAAAAAACATAATTCTCAACTTTTAGGCTGTGTTTTTTTTTTTTTTCAGTTGACAGCTTCCAATTTATTTCTGAGATATTTCCTCAGGTGCAGTTTCCCTTGATCTTGATCTGGAGATCTGTGAACTAAAAGGGTCAAATTCTCTGGGGAGGAAGGATGATCAGGATAGACACTCCTAATCAAAGCGCGGGGAAGTGAGGACACACAGGAGCCAGGATCCACACAGCTGAAATCCAGCTGCCAGGGCACTGGCGCCCCTGCTCAAGACGCAGGAGACACACCTTGAGTAGGGCTGAGTGCTCTCCTTAGAAGGGCTTTCCTCTGTCCTTGCCTCTGCCTCCGTGTTCTTGACTCTGCAAGTCATTCTCCCTTTTCCAGGAGAAATGGCCCACATTTGCCCCTGAGCACCTTTCTTAACCTGCTTCCTGAGCATAGGTGGTTGATGTCCCAGAGACCTCTTTTCATTTTAAACTGTCCCTTTTATTGCAAGTGACAGCGCTTCTGGCACTACAATGCTCTTAAAATCTTTGTGGATTACCTATGCATCTTATGGTGGGGGGCTTGCTCCACTGGACAAAAGGTGTCCTGACACTGCTCTCAGCCTTCAGTCCTTCTGCAGGCTCAGTAAATGGTATGAAAGCCACACTCAATCTGACTGTTGCCCAGGGCCGTGTTTCACTGGCTAGCCTCTGAATTTGATCTTTGCCGTGGGTCATGCCTCAGTCAGTTTAGGCGGCTGTAACGGAACACCATGGATTAGGTGGCTTATAAACAACAGAAATTTATCTCTCACGGTTTTGGTGGTTGGCAAGTCCAAGGTCAAGGCAGATTCAGCATCTGGTGAGAACCCGCTTCCTGGATCGTAGACGGCAGTCTTCTCGCTGTGTCCTCGCTTGGTGGAAGGGGAGAGCTCCGGTCTCTTCAGCCCCTTAGAAGGGCCCAAATCCCATTCGCGTGAGGGCTCCACCTTCAGGCCCTAATCACTTCCCAAGGTCTCCACCATCTTCTACCATCACACTGGGGATGAGGAGTCCAACATGTGAACCTGCAGGGGACACACTCAGTCCGTAACAGGGCATTGTCTTGCCTTGAGCACATTTTGCTGGTTTAAGGACTCACGTAAGAAACAACACTGAACCCAGCCGAATCCTGAGTCCTTTATGTTTCCTCCAAATTTTGCTCAAGACCAGAAAGTTCCTTCATTATTTCATCCATACTTTATTTTACGAAGCTAGGAGAAACCAGTTAGCCCTCAAGACACTCTGCCTGGAAGTCTCTCTCCTCAGACCCACGAGCGCACGCACTGTATCTCCCCCGGGAGTGGCTTCCTCATGCTGCTCTGGAACAGAGGCCACTCTCCCTGCTCTCCCATGTGCCCCTGCTGCTCTCCCATGTGCCCCTGCTGCTCTCCCATGTGCCCCTGCTGCTCTCCCATGTGCCCCCGCTGACCTCCCCCTCGCCGGCAGCTCCCTGATGGGCCAGGGGGTTGGTAGCTCCTCACTTCAAAGGCGTTGCCCACTTGCTAATCTGTGTACCTGCGGGACTGGGCCACACAGAGGGTGCCCTTCCTCGTTCACACTGGGGCTGGTGGAGGCCAGGTCTCTCACCTGAAAGCCCCACCTTTCACCGGTCAAGTGGATCGGTGAAGCTCCTGTCTCACTCCACCTTCCCCTCCTCCCGCAGAGCCTTGTGTAGAGGCCCCGCTTTACATAGCCTGGGGTTTACTCAGACCCCTCAGCACCCGCTGGAGTGAATAAGTGTCAAGGAGGGAGATGACTTTCCTTCTCGCTCCCAACCTGACCCTAAAGTGAAAAACAAGTAAACAAACAAGCAAGCGAAGCGCCTGTTACGTCTTTTTTTTTTTGTTTTTTTTTGCGGTACGCGAGCCTCTCACCGCTGTGGCCCCTCCCGTTGCGGAGCACAGGCTCCGGACGCGCAGGCTCAGCGGCCATGGCTCACGGGCCCAGCCGCTCCGCGGCATGTGGGATCTTCCCGGACCGGGGCACGAACCCGCGTCCCCTGCATCGGCAGGCGGACTCTCAACCACTGCGCCACCGGGGAAGCCCGCCAGTTATATCTTAAAGGGGATAAGTAAATGCCTCGTAGGTTGTGATAGACTGGCCATATTTCACTCCGTTTAGGGCAGCACCACTCTTTTATGTGCCATTAATAAAGAAAGGGATGCTGCCGATTAGTTCACACTCGTTAAAGGACTCAGGACTGTCAGGTGGATTTTTACCTTATCTCTATGATATCATGTATTCTTCATTTTTAGAACTTTGGCTTGGTCTTTTTTAAAATCGCCCCTTCATGTTCATACTTCCCTCTACCTTCTTGAACATACAGGATCCAGTTATCAAACCCGTTTTAATGTCCTTAGATACTGATTCTACCATCTATGTCTTTTCTGGGTCTGTTTCTTTCAGTAGACTTTGATCCTAGTTGTGGATCGCAGTTTCCTGCTTCTTTCCACGGGCAGTGATGTTAAACTGAACCCCAGCCACTGTAGGGTTGATACTGTTGGGTGCTGAGCTATTGACATTACTTTAACTATTTGGGGGTTTTGTTGGGGTCATTTTGAGGCTTGCTTTGTAGCCTCATTAATGTGGGTCCTTTCATCTGGGACTAATTTAGCCCTGTTGCTGAGGGGATACCCTCGTGAAGGCCCCTATGACCAGCCCCCACCCCCCGCCGTGGGTTAGGAGGTCTTTGCTGTCTGGCTAGAGGGAACAGGAACTACCCTGGCCCTGTGTGAACTCCTGGGTTTGTTCTGCCTACCCCTTGCAGTGCCCCTTTCCCGGGTGCAGGCAGTTTCTCCACATGTGTGCACAGATCACCTTAGCCCTGGACGTGGGGGGACCCCCTGCAGTTACCTCCCTTCCCCCTCTCTGTAGCCCCCCCTCTTCTCTTGTACTCAGCACTGCATATTCTAATTGCCTTGGCCTCCCAACTCCTAACTCAGGCTCCTACTTGGCAGGACAGTAAGCCAGGGGGACTTGCAGGGCTCACCTCACTTGTTCCTGGGATCCCAGAGATCACTATCCAATTCTTCCTGGTGTCCAATGTCTAAAAAAGATTTTTTTCCTATTTTATCTGGCGTTATAGTTATTTTAGGTGGGAGAGTAAACCTGGACCCAGGTATCTCATCGTGGTTAGTTTTTGTTTAACTACAAGTGTTTTTGTTTTGCCCTCATTCTTGAAAGGCAGTCTTATGGGAGGAACAATTCTCGGTTTAAAGTTATTTTCTCCCCCACCTTTAAAAAGATCACTGTCTTATGCTTCCACTGATGCTGTTGGAACATTAGTCTCATTTTTATTTAATTGTGTTTCTCTTTCTTTTCTCTCTGTTGCTTTTATAATCTTCTTTCTGTCTTTGAAAGTTTCCAGTTTCAGCATGGTGTATCTAGGCGTGCCTTTCTCCATGTTTACCCTGCTTACATCCACTAAAATGTTGGAGTCAGACGAATGACATCTTTTTTGCTCACAATCTCATAACATTCCTTAGCCCCGTTTTACCTGCTTCCTTATTCTGGAGCCCGGATAGGCCACATGCAGCCTTTTACTCCACATGAAATGCTAACCACAAACAAGGGACTGTTTCCTCTCTTTTCTTTCTCTGTGCTGCATTCTGGGTGATTCTCTGAATACGGTCTCCAGTTCACTAATTTTACACACATCTGCATCTAATTTGCTGCTTAGTCTGTTCACTATGTTTTCTATTTCATTTATCCTTTTTTATTTCTATAACTTTTTCCATATCTGCTTCCTCAATGTTGATATCTCTTGTCCACCTATTTCCAATGCCTTCTTTCATTTCTTTAAGCAAGTGACCCCCAACCTGGGACCACATTGGGCTTTCTTGGTTTGCCTCGAGGTGGCGTGATTGCTGGCCCTGTGGCTGTGTGAGCTGGGCTTCTTGTGAGAGTCCTCAGGGCAGACCTCTGTCTTCTCTCCTTCTTCTGACTGTCTTCTTTTCCTGCTTCACCCAGATCCTTCTGGGGGTAGGGTTTTCCTTTGAGTGTGTGGTCTTTTGGGACACCTGGTATTGTGTGGGGGTCTCTGTCTGGACCCCAATCCTTGCCTAGGCTCCAGGCCTCCCCTTCCCTCACTAGGGCCTTTTGCAACCTGGGCTTCAGGTCACAAGGGCCCTCTGACCCCAGTGCATGCTCACCGAGTTGCTTCTGGGTTCCCACTGCTTCCCTTGTGCATGGCCAGCTTGGCCGTGCTTTAAAAATATCGTGAAGTACGTTTCCAATATGTTTGGGTGCTCGGTACGGGAAGGGTGTCTTCAGTGGGAAGAGCAGACGCTTGTATTCCTGGGAAACGTCCTTGCTCCCTTCCCACTTTCTTCCAGTGAGATGGAGAGAGGAGGGCGTTCACTGCCCTGGAGAAGGAGTAGCCTCTGGGGAGTCTGCGTGGACCATCCTCGGGTGCCCTCCGCCCATTCTATGCATGGGGACAGCAGGGCTCACGAAGCTGGACAGCCCCCTGGTCACCTGGCCAAGAGCAGGACTGAACCAGGCCTTCCTGAAGGTCATGCCTTCGCAGCCCTGCTCTGAGGGGCAGGCCCGGCAGGCCACTGGGGAGCAGGAAACACAGCTACACCTGCTTCAGGGCCTCAGGACTCTGTGCATGTTGTTTCAGAGCTGGCAGAGTCTGGCTGCACTGTCGACACCTCCTGCACGGCAGTGACCATAGCCACCTGGGAAGGATGGGCTGTGCAGAGCACCCCGACTGGGGTGAGGACACTGGCCTCCTAGCCGCCTGCCCCGTTCTCGTGTGGCCCTCCCTGACCTCAAAGGCTGCAGCCCCTTGGGGTATGTCACAGGCTGGGGTCCTGCTCCCACCGTGGCCCCAGGTGCCCCCACCTGCCCTTGCAGCAGGACCGGAAGTGATTTATGCGGAGACGAGGCATTAGCTCCCTCTTTCTGCCCGTCATCCCCCAGCTGCAAATGCAGCCTGGCATGTTTGCATGGCCCGATAAAATATTCATACCCCAGCACTGCCCGGATGGCCTGATGGGGCCACAGAAGGTTCTCTGCTCCGTCAAACTGTGGAACCCACGCTGGCATGCGGGGAGGCCGGGCAGACGCGCCAGGGACTCTGAGAGGAAGGCTCCGATTGGGGCAGTAGAGGCAGCCCCAGGGAGCCTCAGGCAGAAGAGGACCCACAACGGGGCTCCAGGTATAAGGGGTAGAGTGGAGCTGCCCAGTCCACAGCCGGGGTCTCTCACCCCCGCACCGCTGGGCCACCTGCTGGGGTTGGACAGCCAACCTCTCCGGCCCCAGGTCCTGGCTCGTCCCATAGCTTGAAGCCCGGGGCTCTTCACTGAGGGTTCTGTTGGGAGACCCGGGAGGTCATCCCTGGCACAGGCCCATCTCACTGACGCTGTCCCTCCCTCTCTGCTGCCCTGGCCGCAGACCCCACCCCCTGCTGGGAGCAGGAAGGAACCCACCCCGCTGCCCACAGCTGCCACTGCGTTGGGACCACACTGCCCGCAGAGGCCACCAGAAGGGTGAGTACATCTTCTCCCACCTGGCAACTGAGGACAGGTGGGGGTGGGAATCTTCCCCCTGCACTGCTGCATGGGCAGGGGCAAGGTCATGGTGAGGGTGGGGTGAGGGGCAGGGTGAGGCAGGGGCAGGGAAGGGCGGGGCAGGTCAGGAGGGTCTCCAGCAGGGGGGCTGGGTCCAGTCCTTCCCCACAACCTGCCCGAGCACCTGCTCTCGGTGGGCGGGCGGGGGCTCTATGTGCTGGGGCAAAGGTGAAGGAGCCGCCAGGGCTCTGTGCAGGGAGGCTGCGTCCAAGCTGGAGAAGACCGAGGGCTTGCTGGGGACTCTGTGGGGCGTGGGGTCAGCAGGACGGCCAGGCTGGGGCTGGGAAAGGTCTTGCTGGGCAGGTGTGAGCAATGGCCGCAGGCACGGCGGGGCCAGTATGGCTGGAGTGGGCACCTGGGCCTCACGTGGGGCCCATGGCCGCAGGGAGGACGCAGGTGCTGACTCTGAGCATTGGGAAGACGTAGGGGACGGGGGCAGAGGGGTATCATCTGAGTTAAGTTCTGGGAGGGTCTTTCTGGTCACTGCATTAAGGGCAGACTGTAGGGAGAGGGTGGGGGCCCGGGAGGCTCTGGGAATAAACCAGAAGCCCTGATGGGGGCTTGGCCCAGGGGTGCAGGGGAGACGTCGGGCAGGGTGGGGTGTGGGAAAGCTTGGGAGACGGGCAACTGGGCAGGTTGGCGGATTAGGCTCCGGGCGTGGGAGAAAAGGCTCTGCTGGGAGCACGGGCCTTCGCGTACCGCGGGGCCGCAGGTGGAGAGGTGAGGAGGGACCCGAGGCTGAGTCCAGGGCTCACGTGCAGGGCGGGAAGCGTGGGTCCTCAGACGACAATGCGTCCGGGAGAGGGGAGGGTCAGCCACTCTGTGGGAGGGAGGCCCAGGCCGCCGTATTCACACAGATGACCCCGTGACCCACTTAGACTCAGCCTCCCCAGGTGTCCTGCTGCCCGTCCCTCTCCTTGGTGTCTCACAGTGACCCGGGGAACCGTGGGCGGCTTCCATGTTCAGGTCTCTGGTCTGGTGTAGTTGGCTACCGAGTGGCGGGCAGGAGACTGTGTCCTCCCCTGGGGTCAGCCCCCACCAGCCGGCGGGTCGTCCCGCACACCTCCGTTTCCCGGCGGGGAGACCCCGACCTCCCCACATCCGTCTCCCTGCCCCTGTACTTCTGGCTCTGCTTCCCCGGCTGGCCTTTCTTCTGGGCCCGTCCTCACTCACCGCTCTGCTTCGGGAAGCCCAGGCCCTCCTCTCCGCCCCTGACCTCCAGGTGTCTGGGCGGGAGCCCACAGACACGCCCGTTCTCCACGCAGCGGTGCTTGCTGTTTCCAGTATTTGTTCCAGAGAAATACTCGCACACGTGCACGCACACACACGCACACACATATGGACGCACGAGGACGCGCATTACCATAGTGCTTGAAGTAGTAAGGAAAGGGAAACCATGTCCCTTGCCTTCCGTGGTCACACTACCTTGGCACACTTGTGGCCGTAAACATAGCCCAGGTGAAGCCCAGGTGAGGGGTGGAGGAGGCAGCTGTCATATGTGGGGCCTGTTCACGAGCAAAAGAATACCGGGAGCGATTTTACGCGTGAAAGAGGGTGCAGAAGCCTGAAATCTAAAAAGGAGCTACGTAAACCTGACAACGAACTAAAACCTAACACCTGCCATCAGATGCGGTGGTGCCGAGAGGGTGGGATGACGTCACGGCAGGAAAACCTGCCTGCGTAGCCACCGGGTTGCAGGCCTGGCTGCTGTCATGCCTCGGGGACAGTTGTTTCTGCGCCGATGAGGCCGCTGTTCCGTTCAAGCCGCGCTCGTGTTTCTGCACGTCTGTCAGCTACGAAGGGAGACGTGTTGAAGGTCCTGCCCGCTGGATCCTTCCTGCCATCGGCACTGTGGCTTTCCTTCCCGCACGCTGAGACTGCGAGCTGAGGCTCCCGGCTGGGCTGGGAGCGACTCTTGCGGTGGGTGCCCATCCTCTGTGCAGGGACCCCTGGGTCTCCAGCAGGGCCCTGGCCTCCGTGTCCCCACACACATGCGCTAGAGCTGTGACGCGCCCCTGCCAGCTTCCTCTGGGGTCACGCACGCCTGCTCGCTTATATTTAGGGTGTGTCTCCCGCCGAACCCGGTCTGACAAAAGCCTTATCTTGTCACTGAAACATTCGGCTCTTTCACACGTAGCTTAATTATTTGGGTTCAGATCCACCACGCTGCGTTTGTCTTGGTTTTTCCCACCTGTTCCCCATTTCTTCATTGGTTCTTTTTCAGTCCAGGCTTATCCTCTATTAGCTGGCCAGTTATAACTTACATTCTGTCAGGAGTCACCTTGGGGTCACATGTGTCTGTGACTCGTTAAAGTCTAGCTTGTTGTCCTGTCACCTCCTGGGCGGCCACGCCAGGACGCGGTTCTCACCCCTGCCCCACACGTATTGTTTTTCTATGTTTTGTTTGGGCTGCACCGTGCGGGATGCGGGATCTTAGTTCCCCGACCAAGGATCGAACTCGCGCTCCCTGCATCGGAAGCGTGGAGTCTGAACCACTGGACTTCCAGGGAAGCCTCTGTTCTTCTGTGTTTTAAGTCTACTTACATTTTACACAGTGCGACTTATTATTACTGTTTACAACATTCACTTCTATTTATTTGTTTACCCTTTCTCTCCCTCTTCATGCGTTCCTCAATCCCCAGGCTTCCTTCTGGGGTCCTCTTCCTTCTGCCCGAAGCACTCCCCTTCATCCGTGTGTCTGTGTTTGCACGTGAGCCTGTGTGCGTGTGTGTGCGTGCACGTGTGTGTGTGTGTGCCCCAGCATGTGAGCTGACCTGTCTTTCTGCCCTGGGCCCTTCTGGCGGAGCCATGGGAGCAGCAGCGGGTCTGATCAGCTCCTGGAGATCCAGCTGCAGGGACTTCTGGGCAGAGGTGGACGTTGCAGGTGGGCGTGGTGGCCGCACGTCCAGCTGTTCCCTCCTGAGGCACAAGGAGGGGTCCACAGGTCTCCTCTTTATCTCAGGGCTTGGGCACTTCAGTCCACCTGGGCAGACGCCCCCCCAGGTCCCCAGGGACTAGAGGCCCCGGCAGGCACTCTCGGACCAGACGTGTAGCTGTGGGCCAGCGAGCCCCAGTTTGGGGAGTCCCCCTTGTAGCTGGCTTGGCCAAGCAGGCACTGGCTGGGGTCTGTGCTGCAGACCCAGAGACGCATGCTCCGCCCAGCCCAGACTCTTGGGACCCCGCACGGGGAGGGGAGGGGCCCGCACCCTGGCTGTGCCCTCTGACGGCCCGTCCCTCTGCGTCCCCTCCTGCACTGCGACAGTGCTCAGTTAATTTCATTTTCAGGCAATACTTTAGAAACACAAACTCCTGACAACCAGCTTCTGCTCGACAGGACAGATCATTCTGATTTGAGTGGAAGCAGCCGTGTCCTGCTCTGAAAGGAGGGCCAGGCTGCTGACAAGGACACAGCGTGCATTTCCTCTGAAGCCTCTGGAGCAAAGGGGCCCATGAAATATTTAAAGCAAAAGTGAACAGAACACCCAGCTGTAGACTCGGGCTGGGGACGCGCCCTTGCTCGCCTAGAGGCCGTGCGAGTCTTCAGAAGATACGCTGCTACCTTGACCGCTCCCAGAAAACTATTGAGTCTGGCAATGATCCCCCCTGACGGGATTCGTGTCGGCCACGCCTGGTGGCGATGTCCACGAGGGGGACGCGCTCATCCACCCTGTCCCACCTCCCCAGTCCCCAGGTCCTCACCGCCGCCCCCAGGCCGCCACCTGCTGTCAACACGTGTGAAGTGCATCCAGGTCTCACAAAGTGTGAGAAACAGGCCTCTCAGGACCCAGAGGCACTCACGTCCTCTTCCATCTTCCAAGCAGACGTCACTGTGGGCTTGACCGCCAATCCAGGCCACCGCTTGTGGTTTTATATAAAGAAAGACACCCCAATCAGGGGGAAATGAGCAAAGTCTGGGAGACAAAATGCTGCGGTATTTTGTGTCTCACACTGGCAACGTGCCAGGAGCGCACAGACTGCAGGACAGGCGTGAGTGTCCATGTTGCTCGTGGACATGCGGTCATAAGCAGTGTCTTGATACGGACACGTGTGCACGTGCCGTGTCACTGCACAGCTCTAGGGCAGTACAAGTGCATCCCAAGACCCTGGCCCCTGGTGGACAGCGCCACCTAGAGGCCACTTCAGGGAGGCCTGTGTGGTGTAGGAAGAGCTCAGGGGACCTGGGGACACAGCGCTGCTCCCACCAGGCTGGCTTTGGCTCCAGCCTCCAAAACACGGGACCCCCTAAGGCAAGAAGGGGTCCAGACTGCCAAAGCCAGGGCACCCACCCGTGACCGCCCGGCACCCATGCTCCTTCCCAGGCTCGAGCTCTCATGGGCCTCCCGCCTGGCCCAAAGCAGCCATCCTCTTGTAACTGAAAAGCCCAGAGCCCCTCCCCAGCGAGGGGCCACCCAGGCCGCACTGGCTTTCATTCGTGGGCTCTGCTCCACTGAGACCCCTTCCCATCATCTGTGTCCTGGGATGCACCCTAAACTCTCCCTCATGACCTCCCTAAAGGCAGCCGTGGGAGCACAGGGAGAAAGGAGGAGGGGCTTCAGGTGACTGTGTGGGGACTCACGGACACGGCCCACGAGCGTGGCACACGGATGTGGCACAGGGACGCGGCAGGGAAGGGTCCCAGGAAGAGCTCTGTCCTGTGTCTGTGGCCCACCTTGAGGGCGTGACTGGTGCCCCTCCCCTCACCGGCGCCTCTGTGGTTAGGCTCCATCACAAAGGGGGGCGACCCCCACCGCACCCCCGAGGGGTGGGAGGTTCCTCCCCACACCAACTCGTGGTTTCCTGTGGGCCTGGCGCTGCACCACAGGCAGCGCTGTCTTCCTTGAACTTCAGGTGAACGGAAGCTCACAGCCTGCTCTCTGTTGGGTCTGACTTCGTTCAGCCTAACCTTGGAGAACCCCGTGAAGCTCCGTCCACGCATCCCGCCCTGGGACGAACCACGAGTGCGTCTGTTTCCCTCTTGCTGCACGTGGGCCTCGTTCCTGGCTTGGGGGTGTGATGAACAGGCTGCTCCGCACACTCTTGTTGAGGCTTTCTGTGGACACAGGCACCTGTCTCTTTGGGGTAAATGCCCAGAAGGAGAACTGCTGGGCCATCGGGCGGATTTGACGTCACTAGAAGCTGTTGGTGCGTCCAGCGTGGCCGTGCCGTTTACCCCGCCCAGCGACGGGCGCGCATTCCTGCTGCACGTGCTGTTGTTCGATTTCTTCACTTCAGTCATCCTGGTGGGTGTGCAGTGGCGTCTCACCGTGGCTTTCATTTTCATCCCTCTGCTGAATAATGACATTGGGTTCTTTTTCTTTGTGCTTATTGGCCTTTTGCATATCCTCTTCTGCACACTGTCTGCTCAAGTCTTTGCCAAGTTTTTGTTGGGTTGTTTGTCTTTTTCTTATTACTAGTAGTTCTTTATATATCCTGGATAGACGTCCTTTGTCTTATCTTTGTGTTGCAAATATTTTCACCCCACTATTTTCATATTCTTAATGGTACCTTTTATTTTATTTTATTTTTTTATTTTTTTTGCGGTACGCGGGCCTCTCACTGTTGTGGCCTCTCCCGTTGCGGAGCACAGGCTCCGGACGCGCAGGCTCAGCGGCCATGGCTCACGGGCCCAGCCGCTCCGCGGCACGTGGGATCCTCCCAGACTGGGGCACGAACCTGTGTCCCCTGCATCGGCAGGCGGACTCTCAACCACTGCGCCACCAGGGAAGCCCCTTAATGGTACCTTTTGATGAGCAGAAGTTTTTAATTGTGACGAAGTCCGATTTATCATTTTTTAATGTTGTGGTTGTGCTTTTCTCCTGCCCGAGAGATCCTCAGCAGTGCCGTGGTCAGAAGATGCTCTCCTCCGCGCCCCCGAAGCTTCCTGGCGTCTGTGCCCCTCCCCCCTGCGCCCCCGAAGCTTCCTGGCATCTGTGCCCCTCCCCCCTGCGCCCCTGAAGCTTCCTGGCGTCTGTGCCACTCCCCCCTGCATCCTTCTGGTCTTGGACCATCTCAGGTTCTTCTGTGCATTGCTGTAAAACAAGGGCCACGGCCCCTACGTTCCATACTGAGTCCAGTTATGGCAGGACCGCCAACTGACAGTAGCTTTATGTCCCCATCCAAGTGACTGTGTCTGGGGCTCTTCCACCATCTAGTGTGTTATTTGTAGATTTTCTGCAGATGCTGTTTAACAGATGGAGGGAAACTTCTGGAATTTTATCCACTTTTTTTCCTGCACCTATTTCGCTGATAACAGCGCTTTTCTCCTTTAGTCTGTCCATAACATCGGTTGATTTTGAATGTTTAAAAATGCATTTCTGGTACAACCTCTCTTAGTCACTGAACGGGACTTGCTAGAACTGAGTTTAGGATATCGTGTCATGTTGGTGGGGAGAGCTGGCCTGTGGGTTTTGGTGCCATGGCTGTGCTGGCCCTGAAGGTGGGTTGGGTGTGTTTCCTTGTTTGTTTCCTGCGGGAGCAAGTCCTTCCTTGAAGGAAAGCTCGCCAGCGACCCCCCAGGGCCTGGAGTTTCACTTGCAGGAAGGTGTTTAATTACAGGTTCAGTTGCTGTAATAGTTGACCTTTCGGGGTTTTTATATCTGCTTGTGACGGTTTCTGTAGGTCGTGTTTTTTCAAGGAATCCATCCATTTCTTCTGGTGTGAAGTTCCTTTGAGATCCTGGTCTTAACCTTCTAATGCCCATAGGCTGTGCAGCGACCACCTTTTCGCTCCTGAGAGCAGCAGGATTTTGTGACTTTTTTCTTATTTCCTTGTCAATTGTATTAATCATGGAAAAGAACCAAGCTGCACAGCTGTTTCATTTTTGCAGGTGGTCCTGCCCTGTCTCCTCCCTCCCTCTCCTCCGGTGTGACCTCCTCTTCCTTTCCAAGCTCCTGGAGACATCACACTGCTTCTCCCCTCCCCACCCCGCCTGTCCATCTGTTGGCCTCAAGGCCTCTTCACTCCAAAGTGATGTGAGGGGCAGCCATTCCTTGCGAATCGGGGGCTCTTGCCTAGATCCTGGCGAGCGGCAGACGCTGTGGCTGAAGCCTCGGCTGGCACAGCAAGGGCCTCGCTGCATGGCATCAGGGAGGTGATAGTGCCCTGGCCGCGAGCCCAGGTTGGCGGGGAGGGCGGAGGGTACCCTCGGAGGTGGGCGGCGCGGCTCTGCGTATGCGCGGCTCTGCGTATGAAGGTGGGGTGACTGAGGCCGCCAGCTCGGGTGGCCAGGGAGCAAATCTGAAGCTTATTTAGACAAGGAAGACGTTTCAGTTCTTCTCGGGCAGCTATTAGCTGAGGACACGTCACACCAAGAGCATCAACTTTTCAATAAGCTCAGAAGTGACTCAAATGCCCTCTGACAGGGGCTGTCTCTTAAAACCTGCAAGGGCAAAGATAAGATGTTAAGTCAGAGCTTTCAAAACAGCACAAAAGCTCGGGGTTGGGAGCACCATGTGGTTTTCCAGGGAGTGGAGTCGCTGCTCTGGCCACGTGCCTGTCCCGCTTGTTCTCAGGAGGCCCAGACAGACTACCAGTGCCGGCCCAGGACCGGCCCCTGTGGGCTGTGGTGGTAGAGGACCAGGCCCTTGAGGACTGGGGCCTGCCTCCCAGAGGTCTGCAGAGTGCAGATAGGGGAGCTTCCTCTCTGTATTTGCATAGTTAGTCTTCAGCCATGAGGCAGAAGCTAGCCTTTCCTGACATGTGAACGTAGAAGGCAGACCACTCTCAGAGGCCCCGCAAGGCACTCGCCACTCCCCAGAGATGAGTGGGGGTCACGCGGCAGAGGTCGCCGGGCATCCCCCGCCTGGGCCTTCTCTGCCGTCCACTGGGCTCTGGTCAGGGGATTCATGGATCACACAGTAGAGCTCTTCATAAATTTCATTCCCATCGTGGACGACTGCTTTGGAGGGCAGCTGGCTGATGCATGAAAGACAAAAACTGGAAGCTGCAATAGAGGGAAAGGCATAGGTGATACAGCAGGGGCTTCACAAGTGTGTGATTTGAGTCTCAGCGTAAAAGCCGAAGAAATATTTAAAGAGATAATGGCTGATAATTTCCTAAAACTGATGAAAGATATCAAACTCCAGATTCAAGAAGCACCAAAATCACCAAGCAGGAAAATTGAAAGAAAATCTCACCTAAGAACTTCAATAAAGAGGTGAAAACCAAGGACAAAGAGAAAAAAAGAAAGTGAAAGAAAGGATTTTCATAGCCACCCAGATAACTGATAAAATTCACCCTTTGTATTTTGCACACAGAAGGACTGTGATCTTGGGTGGGTATTGGAAGATAAAGGAGGCTGAAGATGACGAAGGGGAAAGATATGGGTGAATCCACTGACCTGGAGGCATAAAGCAACAGTGATAACCTCTTATGAGATTAAAGAATATGCAGTATTGAAACCACAAAGCACAGGATCGGACCAGGGTGGGAAACGGGCAGGAAATGGGTAAAGTGCCCTGAGACTCACCAGAGTCCAGCAGGGATCAGCTGCGCAGGGCGAAGCCAGAAGAGCCGCCCAGCTGACACTCAGTGCCGTGGGCTAAGTAGTGGTGGTTGATTTAAGGTTTTAAGTTCTGAGGAGGTTTGTTATGCAGCAGAGCTGACTCATACAGAAAAGCCTCCTAGGAGGGGCGCTACTGCGACAGACACCCCAATCCTTTGGCGAGCGGAGCAGGGGAGATGAGGAGTTTATTCTTAGAGGTGGGAAGCGTGGCAGCCCAAACGACTGGCAGAACTGTGGCCTGGGATGGCTCAGAAGGCAGAAAACGCGTCTGCCGAAGCCTTTAGCCTCCGCAAGGGCTTCCCAGGCAGGATTGGAAGGTGTCAACTGGCTTCTTTCAGCCACAGTGATGATGAAGGAAAGAGAAAGAGGAGATAAAGAACAGTTCCGTTTGCAAGTCAGCTTGCGAGGGAACGTAGAAAGGGCGCTTGCTGGGTTTCACAGCTTCAGTGTCTCAAACATTCTCAAAATGGTAACTGGGCTCAGGGGTAGCCCAGTCAAGGGGCAAGGCCCCTCTGAGAGGTTGCAGGCACTGCTGGACGAAAGGGCTGCTGGGAGTCATAAGGAGGTGGCCCCTCAGAAATCGGACCCCTCCCAAGCAGGGCGAGAGCCACCCCAGAGAGCAGGTGTGGACTTGGGGCCCACGCTGGTGCTTTAGTTCTTCAGCCTTTGAATGGAGACGACCCAGGACTTTGAGCCTGAGGCCATGGTCCAGCGGGGCTGGGGGTCCTGGGAGGGGCTGAGCCCTCTACACGTGGAGGGCTGAGAATAATTTGGGGACAGAGGGTAGACTACGGTGGGTCGCAACCTCCCTGTTCCCACCTGGTTCCCGCACTTCTCTGGGTGCCCTCAGACCCCGACCTCGGCTGGAGACTTACTATAGCCAGCGGGCCCATGGCCAGCACAACCTGTGCAGAGACCTGAAAGCATTTTGCTGCTCTGGAGAGCCTGTAACTGCCACCCATGGCCTCTGGAGGACCAGAGGCAGGGGGCCCAGTCACCCTGTGGCCAGCACACCAGCTGGCACAGAGGCGTGGAAAGTGCAGCCCAGGGTGACCCGGCCAGGCCCACGTTCATAAGACAAACGCGGCTCATGTTCTAAACCTCTAGGTCTGGGCGGTTAGTTACACAGAAAAGGCTGCCTGATAGAACCCCCATTTCACACGCTCCGTAAAGATCAGTTCCAGGGAGACTGGAGAACTAAAAATGAGAGACAACACCTTTTCTACAAGATGATACAGGAAACTGGGCAAGTGTGCGATCAGATGTGTATTCGTGGCCTGACTCTGAAGGCAAAGGTTGATAAACTGGGCTCTATTAAAAGGGAAGTCTTTTGTTATTTAAAAAACACCATTAAGAAAGTGGGCAGACGCGTTACAGAGTGGAAGATGGTGCGGTCAACACACATCCACAGGCTGATAAAGTCCTGCAAACAAAGAAAGGAACCGGCAGAAACACGGCAGAAGTGGTGAACAGTCACTTCTCAAAGAGGATATTCACATGGGCAGTGAGGCTGAAAGCCTCACCCCCCATCAGCAGAGCGAATCAAACTTCAGGGAGACACCAGAGCTCGCCGGCTAGAGAGACGAGGGGCGAGAGACTGGGGGCAACAAAGCGGCAAGGACCCAGCCTCGCGAGAGGTGGGCGTGACCGCCAGCAGCCCATCCGCACCCCTGGAGAGGCGCACACTCGCGCTCCAAGAGGCATGGGGATATTCACGGCAGCTCTACCTGAGATATTAGAAAGCAGAAAGCAACCCACATGCCAACAGCGGTGAGCAGATAAACAGAGTCTATACCCCACATGACGGAGCACAGACAGGAAAGGAGCACAGCGCAGCCACCACGGCACCCATCATGTTTTGCGGACCACACGCCCTCCACGTGGGCTGTGGCATCCGGCCTGGGCCCCGGGAGCGCCACGGTTGGCAGGGGTGCTGTGCATGTTGACCATGTTCTGCTTCCTGACTGGTGTGGTGACTCCACGAGGGGCCAAGGGTCACCCTGTCCCGCACTCGTGCACCTGCCCTGCGCATGGTGCACTGCGGGGAAAGTCAAAAACATGCGGACAAGTGCGCCACCATCTCACACCTCCAGTGGTGCAAACTTTTCAAGAGTTTGTTAAGACAGGGGACTTCCTGGCGGTCCAGTGGTTAAGACTTCGCCTTCCAGGCAGGAAGTGCGTGTTCAATCCCTGGTCAGGGAGCTAAGAGCCCACATGCCTCGCAGCAAAAAAACTAAAACATAAAACAGAAGCAACTGCAACAAATTCAGTAAAGACTTTAAAAAAAAAAAAATGGTCCATATCTAAAAAAAAAAAAGTTTGTCAAGACCACAAAGCATCGTGGACTTGATCAGCCCCTCCGGCTGTCACCTCATTCAAGGGACCGTCCCAGGTGAGGGAGCACACTACATGCCTAAGTCATATTAAGTAGTTTAGATCATGGAAAACACACCCAGAACACGTGTAGCTGGCACACGTGACCAGCATAGACCCTGTCTGCGAACCCTCCACCTCGCAGCACCCCTGCCAGCTGGTCCCACACCCCACTGCCTTCCCACCCTCACCCGGGGCAAGCGATGCTGTGTCCGTCCTGGGCCGGGCTCCAGAGAGGCCGGCACACCCTCCAGCCCCCCAGCAGACATAGCCGCCTTCTCCCCTGTGGTGTCACCTGCCAATGACCTGCGCTGGCGTCGCCCATCGGGACGGCCTGGGGAAGGACTGGCTGCTCTGCTAAGATTTGCCACCCGGTTACTCCTCTCACGCAGTCACCCTCTGGCTTCCTGCTGGAGCGCAGCCTCCAGGCCTCCGGTCCCCCCCTCCACCTCCCACCCGCCGCCCCCCGTGACCCAGCCCCCCAGTGCGCTTTCCTTTGCTTCTCAAGCTATATTTAAGGACACAAACATCATAAAGCACATTTCAGAAAAGTTGGGAGTTTAAATGAAAATTCTGAATTCAATGGTCGGCCAAGACATTGTCAAACTTGTGGCATTTAGGACAAGCTTCAGTTTCTGGAAATTACGCTTTATGAACTGCGACAAGCCTCTGACAGTGGCAACTGACCCCGCGCCCCCATGGCGTGTCCCGGTGTGGTCTCAGGCAGGTCACCTCCCCCTGGGCATCTGGTGACCTTCCCTCTCCTCAAGGGGCCTGGCCCTGGGCTGGGCTCCCAGGGTCTCTGCATATCTGTGTCAGAGCCTGTGTCACCATGTGGCTTGTGAGGGAGGCCGTGCTGGAGGAGGGAACTCCACGCTTGCTGGGCCGGCGGGGCTGGCAGGGCTGGAGGCCTCAGGAAGGTGGCTGAGAACCCTGCTCTCCCCCAGATGCTTCCTCAGATGGATTTGTGCCCCGTCGGTGCTGACGGGTGGGTGGCACACAAACAGCACAGCTTAGCCAGGGCCCGGCAGGGAGTGGCGTGGACAGCGGGGTGCTTTGTTCAGCATTTCCTGAGCAAACAGGGCCAAGGTGTGTCTGCATCTGCGTGGCCCAGCCTGGCCTCCTCTTCCGAGGAGCTGGGTGTCTTCAGGGGATGGACCGAGCGCTGGGCTCTCATCCTCGAGGGGCCGGTCCCACTGAGTGCCCACCACTCACCTTCCTCCTGGCAGCCAGCAGCCCTTCTCCCATGGTCAGTGCACCAGCCCCCCGGGCCTGCCATGAGTGACGACGCCCCCAGACATGGTGATTTGCAGCAATGGAAAGTTACTCTCTCACCCTCTGGAGGCCAGAGGCTGATCAGGACCACCGGGTGGAGAGCAGGGTGTGGCCAGGGCCGTGCTGCCCAGAGGCTCTGGGCTCACCCAGCTCGGCGGCCACCAGCCTTCTCTGACTTGTGGTCACGTCACTCAGTCTGCCTCCCTCCGCGGTCATTCCTGTCCTCCTGTCTGTAGTCAGAGCTCCCTGCACTGCTCTCTTATAAGGGCACAAGGGCACGTAGGGCCACCCAATAATCCAGAACGATCTCTCATCTCGAGATCTTTGACTTAATCCCAGGCACATGGCCCTTTTCCCACATAGGGTCACACTTACAGCTCCGGAAATGATGACGTGGACAGCTTCAGGTGGCCAATATCCAGGGCCTCCTTTAGGCACACTTTTCCCCTCGGGGCAGGCACAGACCATGATTCCAGAAACTTCCTTGCTACATCCGGGCTGCCAAGTGGCCTGCTCCGTCCAGGGTGGTGCGTTTCCATGGAAATGCCTTTAACTCCAGCCGGCGTCTCCTAGCCCTGCTCCCAGCAGCTCTGCCCCCGTTTTAATTGCATCTCCCTTTGCTTTCATCTCATTGACTTAAAGCTGTAGACTCTGAATGGGTCCTCGGTGCCCTAAACGTCATCTCTCCCGTAGGCCCTGATTTACAGCTGGGGACCCCAAGGCCTGGGCGGGCCGGCTTCGGCCTTGTTCCAGCCTCGTGGTACACGTTCTGGCGCATTCTGGTTGCTGGGCACACAGTCGGGAACGGGGCGGGAGCTCCCCACCAGCCCCTCCACACCCAGAGCTCCCATTCTGGAAGGAGGTGAGAAAGGCAGATGGTGACGAGGTCAGTGAGGGACACCTGTGGGCCGTGACTGAGATTAAAGGGGTGGGGCGGGGACCCCCTGGGTGCCCCGAACAGTCGCCACTACTGACCAACCTTAGAGGGAAGAAGGGGCGGGCCTGCTGGCAGAGATGGAAAGGCCGCTGCGAGGGGCTCCTAGGGCAGAGGAGGAAGATGCCCCAATCAGAGAGGTTGCCAGGCTACCTGTCCTCACACAGCACTGCCTGCGGCTGGGAGACCCCGCAGAGAACCAGCCCCATCAGCTCCGCCCTGTTGTCTGGAAGGAGCTGCTGGGGTTTGGCCACCTTCTCCCCTCTCCTGTCCAGCCTGGTCCCAACGAGCTGCCCCTCCAGGCCGGCAAGGCCCCAGGTGCGCCAGCAGCCCCGGTGGTGGATGGGTTTTGTCACCTGGGCTGGGGGAGAGGCCTGGCGGGAAGCGGCGTGTGCAGAGTTTGCTAACTGAGGGTGGAGGAGCCCTCCCCCCAGGCCTCTGTCCTCTCTGCCCCGCCTTCCGGCCTTTGCTCCGGCTCGAGAACCGACTGGACAGCAAGGCGGTGGCACATCTGGGTCCCAGGATGGGTTCACAGGCCTGCGGACACACACGCAGCTGGAGGGAGCTTCAGACAAGGAGGGCTGCCCCCAAGACACACACCCCCCAGCCTGGCTGTCTGCCGCTTGTTCACAGGACGGCAAGTGCTCTGCCCCTTAAAGTGCTTCCACATAACGTTCATGTGATGCTGTTTGGTTCTCCAGTGAGCCTGTAGCCCAGCCAGGACGTGGTGTCCATGCCCCTTGTTCAGAGTGGATGCCTGGGCCGTGTGTCCAGAGGACGTGACATAGGGGGGTTTGCTGCCCCCAGCACTGTGCCCCCCGTCTTGGGGGAAGGGAGAGGAGGAGGATGGGGTGCCTAAGGCCGGCATCTCCCCGCTGTGTGGACAGCAAGTGTGACCTGCCCCAGCCATGGTGTCCCACACACCCAGCAAAGCGCCCTTGGGAGGTGAGTAAGCACTGTCGCGGTGTGGGCCACAAGCAGACGCGGCTGTCGGCCGGTGGGGGCCCTCGGCGGCCCCGTCCGCTTGGCCCTGCGTTTCATTACTTAACTTCTCACGTAAGCAGGTCGCTTGGAGGGGTACGGATTTTCTGAAACTCGGGAAATAAACATCTTTGCTTTGCAAAGCCGCTCTCGGGGCAGAGTCTGTGGCAGGCAGCTTAGGAGGGAAAATAAGCTTACGCCAAATACTTCAGTTTCGAGTGACAGGAAGCGGGGGCACGATGTGCTGTGTTTCCAGAAGCGAGGCTTTAATCGGGAGCCCTCCCCTCGCCGAGACATAAACCCCCGGAAAGGATCAGTCACTTCATCCCCGTCAAAGTCATCCACAGATTTCCCCCCTCGAACATTTTAGCGCAAAGTTTTGTCCCAGAGTAAGTGTCATTTGTCATCATGAGCAGCACACGGAGTGACAGTCCTCCTGGGGCTGCAGGGGCCCAGCTTCTGCTGAGATGACTTGCTTCCCCGGCTTCAGGACTGAGATCCTCTGGGGGACGGTCCCTCATCTGGGGACCGCTGCAATGCTGAGCTGTTAATCCCAGGGCTTAGGAGGGCCTGTCCCCAGCTTTGGGCTGATTAAAATTCTGCATTTACAGAGCTTTAAGGGCGCAGACACCGTTGGTGGTGTGTGCCTGTGTTGCTGTTTCTTTTTTTTTTAAATGCATTTCTTTTTTTAAAATGCAGCGATGAGCTGCCCACCCTCAGCAAGGTCCTCGGCAGGTGGGGGAAGGTCTGGGGGGATGGACCCAGCAGCTCCTCTCCTGAGACCGAGGCTGCTGACTGCACACGTTTGGCCACCGATTCCCCCTCCCCGCCCACGGTGGAAGGGCCCTCACGATACCTGCGCTTGGGCCCCTGGCCCCCCACCGTGTGGCTGCAAGAGGTGCCCTGGGTGTCAGCGGGAGCAGCCTCCATGCTTGTTTCCCCACCCTCCCCGGGGCTCTCCTAAGAACTGGGAAGCCCACAGATGGACGCTAACCCAGGGTCCAGCACCTTTACGGTCACTGAGACCCCGTGAGCTGCCGGTGCCCGCCAGCCCACGCCGGAACGAGTGCCCCCCACACGTAGGGGCTTAAAGCAACAGCAATCACATGTCCCTGTCTGCCTGGCTCAGGACCGGACGGGGCTCCTCCGGGCAGCTCCCCCACGCTTGCACTCAGACGATGGCCGGGAGACCACCGAAGGCTCGCTCACGGCTCAGCCCAGTCCGCCGCTGGGAGGACTCAGCCGCTGGGCTCCACGGAGCTCCCGCTGTGCCCATGTGTCTCTCCGGGGCCTCTCCAGCATGGGGGCTTCAGGCGAGCTTTGCCCTTGGAGCCTCGGGGCTCCAGGGCAAGTGGCCCGAGAGAGAGAACTGGGGAGGAGCTGAGCTGTCCCTCCCCACCTGGCCTCAGGCATCACGAGCAACACATACACCACGCCTGGGCCAAGGGGAGTGGACACAGGTGTCACTTCTTCACGGGTGAGCTGCCATCCCGGAAGGACAGCGGGGCAGGAACGGTGGTGGGCTGCGTGCTCGCTCTCCTCACGGCGACAACCCGGGCGTCTGGGGGCGGGGGTGGGACCCCGATGCGCACTGGCAAGTTCCTACACTTCAGCCTCAGAAGAACAGGAACCTTCAGCAGCAACGACCGTGCGCCGGCACCACCGACTTCTGTCTATTAACTCCACCTCCACCAGCCCCCGAGACAGGGGCCGTCACTGCCCCCGCTTTACAGGCCGGGATCGCGTCCTGTGCTCGGAATGAGAAATGATGAACATCACCCACGTGCAGCTCTTGGCGTTTTGTTCTCTGCTGTTTCCAGTTTTCCTCTCGGCACTTTGTGTATTTTTTTTTAACTATTTAAATTTTTTTAAAAAAATTCTTTAATTTGATGAGTGGCCTTAAAACTTTTTTTGATCACCTACCAATCAGTAAAAAGCATCTGAACAAATTCCCCCCAATGTATGTGATCTAATTAAAAATATGTACATGATTAGCTGGGCTAAAATACTGAATACACTACAAAACGTATACTAGAATGAGAAAGGATGAGATAAGATGCAATCAACAATCTTTCAAAATGTTCCTTTATTATTACAAACACTTTATTTAACATTGTTACTAACATAAAGTGAATAAGTGTGATGCTATTGTGGGCGGCTAGTGTGAATGAAGTTGCTTGTCCCTTCTTGGTTCACCGTGTGAAACCTCAGTTCCAGGCTCTCCTCTGAAACGGGCTTCCTTGCATACTCGGCTGCCAGAGCTAAAGAGGACACCCCCTGAAGTATGTAAATTCAAAAAGAAGAGAGCATCGTGGGCTGCACTTACAAAATCATGACACTGTTTGTTTCCATCCATCCACCAAACACTTTGGTGAGATTCAGCTGGTGAATTTCCATCTTCCCAGGTACTGATAGCAGTTCTTGCAAACTAAGAGTTGCATCAGTATATTTTTAACAAATGGATTCAAAACTCACTGAGCCTTTTTATTTGGAAAAAATTTTTAAACATATTAGAAAAGAATGTTTCTATATTTTTAAAATGAGCAAATATGAGAACGCTATAAGTGGCAAATTTAACAGGTTTTAGCTACCAAGTCACATGACATCAAAAACAGTTCAAATATTGGTTTTCAGAGCACAGCACCTGTTTCTTTTAAAGGGCAGTTTTAAAAATATATATTTATTTATTTATTTGGCTGCGTTGGGTCTTAGTTGTGGCACGTGGGATCTTTTGCCGTGGCGCAGGCTTCTCTCTAGTTGTGGCTCGCGGGCTCCAGAGTGCTGGGGCTCAGTAGTTGTGGCACATGGGCTCAGTTGCTCCGCAGCGTGTGGGATCTTAGTTCCCGGACCAGGAATCGAACCCTCCTCCCCTGCATTGGAAGGCGGATTCTTAACCACTGGACCACCAGGGAATTCCCTCAAGGGCAGTTATTTTAAACTCTTAGAAACCTCACTTTTACCCAGAAGGGACAGATTACGTGAGCTCTTCTGCCTTCTGTTGAAAATGCTCGACAGCACCCCGCTCCCAGGCCTGACTAGGACACGCGGGTGTGCAGCCTGTTCTGCCTTGTGGACCACACCTTGGGCCCCCGCACCTGTGGATCCCCTGTCAAACTTCCTAGAGAGCTTCCCTGGGGCAGACCTGGTCGCCGGTGTGTCCCCCAGGCCTCCGGCGGGCCAAGGGAGGCTGTTTTCATAGTGTGGCGGACAGAACTTGGCTGGGCGGGCTGGGTCGTCCACCCTGAGGGTGGGACATGCTGCGGGGAGGAAGAGAAGCAGGTGGGAGGGGCCCAAGGCTGCTGGGGCCACAGAGGAGCCTGGGGCCCCTCGGTAACCCCCACCGGCCCGGGAGAGGCCAGGGAGCAGAGCCGTGAGCTCATCAGGCTCCTTCGTGCCAAATACAGGAGGTGCCCCGCCCCTCCCCCCTTGGCCAGAGACTGTGGGGCGCCGCCCGCCGGTAGGGAGCCCGGGGCAGAGGCAGCCTGTGCGGGGTCCCTGTGGGGTGGGGTCCTTCCTGCACCCAGGGCTCGTTTGGGTGTGTCCCTGGTGGCCGCACCTCACCTGGAAGCCCACAGCTCTGCTCTCTCAGCTCCCTCTTACGGCCAAATCCCCCCGATTAGTCACTAAATTGTTTGTTTTACATCCAGGCTTGTTGGACGTAGTTCGCTGCCGCTTCTTGGTCTCACGTCCTTCTTCTGGGCTCAGGGTCCTCGTTCCTGGGCTGTGGCACTTGCAGTGGCGTCGGGGACGGCCTGTGACCCTCTGGTCTCTGCGGGTCTGAGACACCTCTTTGGCCCCCGGCTGAGGGCAGTGCATCGACATTCAGTCCCCCGGGAGGCTGATGTGTGACTTTCCTGTCCATCTGGCATCTACACCTGCCAACGATCCATCTGTCTAGCTCAGGCTGCCCTGTCCTCTCTAGTCACCGTCGAGGTTTCTCTTCCGTGGGTAATCCTGTGTATTAATTTTGCTCAAGTCTCAGAGGGCTGCTTCCATCTTTTTCAACCTTTAGTCATTTCTGCTACGGGCTGAATTGTGTCCCCCAAATTCACATGTTGAAGCCCTGATCCCCCCCAGCACCTCAGAATGTGATTGCGTTTGGAGAGAGGGTCTTTAGGGAGGTAATTAAGGGAAAATGAGGTCATCAGGGTGGGCCCTAATCCAATCTGACTTGTCCTTGTAAGAAGAGATGATACACACACACTGAGGATGAACGTGTGAGGACACAGGGAGGAGAGGGCCGTCCACACGCCCAGGAGAGAGGCCTCGGGAAGGACCAGCCCTGTGACCCCTGGATCTCAGACGTCCAGCCTCCAGGACTGTGAGGGAGGAACGTCTGTGGTTCCTTGTTACAGCAGCCCAAGCTGACTGGTACATCTTCCATTCTGAGAAATTCTTAGTCATTATTTCTTTGACCATTGCCTCTTTCTCATTCTCTCCTCATTGCCTATGTCGGATTGTCTCACTCTATTTTTTGTATCTCTGAATGGCCCGTATTTCAGATAATTTTTATCTTCCTGTGCTGTTTTCTTTTTTTTTTTTAATTAATTTATTTATTTGGCTGTGTTGGGTCTTCGTTGCTGCACGCAGGCCTTTCTCTAGTTGCAGCGAGTGTCGTTGCGGTGCATGGGCTTCTCAGTGCGGTGGCTTCTCTTGTTGTGGAGCACGGACTGTAGGCACGTGGGCTTCAGTAGTTGTGGCACGTGGTCTCAGGAGTTGTGGCTCACGGGCTCTAGAGCGCAGGCTCAGTAGTTGTACTGCACTGGCTTAGTTGCTCCACGGCATGTGGGATCCTCCCGGACCAGGGCTCGAACCCATGTCCCCTGCATTGGCAGGCAGATTCTTAACCACTGTGCCACCAGGGAAGTCCCTCCTGTGCTGTTTTCTGTATAATATTTTCATCTTTATGTTCTAGTTTGTTGACTCTCGTTTCCACTCTGTCTCAAATCGCTTGAATTTCCATGATTATATTTTTTCATTTCTGCAGTTTCTAAACTACTTGCTTCTTTTAAATTTTATTTATTCTTCACTCACGCTGCCCTTGTCTCATCATTGTCACTCTTCTCTTGTTTGCCTTTAGTTCTTGGGGACACAGCCCCGTTGTTCCTTCCAGTTGCCGACCCTCTCGTGCCATCTCCACCCCTGCCCGGCTTGAACATTTCCATCCTAAGCTTGTCCTCCAGTTTGTAGAAGTGTCCTGACAGGAAGATAAGCGCGCGCTTCTTCCCAGGCACCAGGGATTCCAATCACATTAGATGCATTTTCCTTTAATTTCTGAGCTGGAGACCCGCACTCCACGGATGAGAGGAGGTTCAGGTCTCACACTGTCATGTCTCACATGCTCCGTTTCTACTTCTTTGGGAGACTTTTCTCTTCATTTCTGTCTTCAGGCAAGTGGAAGACGTCCTTGGTGGGGTCCTGGAGCCATGGGTGGACTCGCTCAGTCTTTTTTCACAGATGAGGTGCCCGCCACCATCAGAGGCTGCTGTCCGATTCTGCCGAGGCCGTGCACTCACCAGTCACCGCTCCAGGCCTGTCTCTTCCCTCATTCCCCGAGGACTGCCCCACATGAGCTCCCGGGATAACTCTGGCTTTGACTTCTTGCTTGTTTTGGACATGATAAAGTTTTCCTTCCTTCCTCTTTTTTCTTTTCTTTATTTATCTATTTTTTATTGAATGAAAGATTCCTTAAATTTCATAGTGCTCTATAGTTTTCAAAACACATGATTTCATACAATAACCCCCTTTCCCCCAACCCCTATATTGCCCTTTCCCCAATCCCTCTCCCCACTGGTAACCACTAGTTTGTTCTCTATGTCTATGAGTCTGCTTCTTTTTTGTTTTATTCACTAGTTTGTTGTGTTTTAGATTCCACATATAAGTGATATCATCCAGTATTTGTCTTTCTCTGTCTGACTTATTTCACTTGGAGGGACTTATAATGCCCTCCAAGTCCATCCATTCTGCAAATGGCAGAATTTCCTTCTTCTTAATGGCTGAGTAGTATTCCATTGTATATATCTTTCTTTCCTTTGAACAAGGCTGCAAAGTTAAAATTTTATTATTGATGTTGTCTATTAGCCCAGTTTCCCTAAAGTAGAGCCTGAAGCAAGGCTTTTGTGCTAACATTCCCTAGGTATTGCAGTCCCAGAGAAGAGGGGTCTGAGGAAGGAAGGCAGGAAAGCACATTGTGGAAGTCCCTGTGCATCCACGAGCTGACTGCTCTGTCTTCAGAGAGACTGGTGGCCTCCGGGACTCTGACTGGTCTGTGCAGGGGAAGGAAGAGAGCAGAGCGGGTCTGTCTTTGTTCTTTGGTCAGTCTGCCCCAAGGGGTTTAATCTCTCCCTTTCAGGTGGCATATGCATGGGGGGGGCATATCCTGGCGCATCTCACCCTTCAGAGGAGACAAGAACGCAGGCCGGGGGCCTCCACCATGACCTTGAGGAAGGGCGCTGCTGAGGGTTATTTATATGTGGCATGAAGGATGGAAGCGGCCACCCCATGGACACAGCACCTCCCAGTGGCCGCAGTAGCAGTGACAGCAGCCCAGCCCTGGGACTGCAGGAGCCAGGCCAGGGGTTGCCAGGGCACTCCAGCTGGACCTGAAGGGGTCCAAACACCGACTCCGTGACAGTCCGGCCCTTGCAGTCCCACCTGAGAACAAACACCCTACTGATCTCCTAGAGGGCTGTGCAAGTATTAATTCTTCAAGGTGTAGTCTAGTTGCAATCTGCTAAAAAGTTATAGACCTGTCACCAAACCAAGCAGTAGGCCCTGCCGCACAACAAGTCCCAGGCTGCAACCGTGCCCATCACCTCCCCCTCCACCCCATTCTCCTTTGCTGTTCCTCAGCCAGATCTTGGCTAACTGGAATTGCTTGCCCAGAGGAGCTGAGCCCTTGGCTGCCTTGTCTTTGACGAGCTGAGGCTGCTGCAGTCGCCCACGTATAGTTATCACACAGTCCAGACACTGAACTGGCCCCACTGGAGCAGCAAACCGAGCTCTTCGTGGCATTCAGGGCTGATTAGCCCACCTGTACAATAAGCCCATTCTCTGATTGCTTGTCCACTGGCATAAGAAGCCCAAAGTGGCCAAAAGGCAGTGGTGCTTCCCATCTAGTGAAAACCCTGGCAGAAGCACTTCCCACCACTGACCAGGGAATCAGGACTCCTAACCCAGCAGCGACAAGTAGCTCTGAACGTGCAAGCAGTCCACCGAGGGTCACAGTGAGAGGGGCCAGACTTGCTTCCGTTCCTTGGTTCCTGGAGCTCGTATTCAAGGTACTAGGGTCTCAGCACCATTTACTGACCGTTGTTACAGCACAAATCCTGCATGCTAAGGATGGTGACTGAACCCTGCAGGGTGCTGGCCCAGAGCCAGCGCCTCAGCTGAGCCATTAACAAGCCTTTCCATCCTTTGCACTAGGTTGGCTGCTTCTGAGTGATGGGCACATGGTAACACCAGAGAATTCCGGGGTCATGTGCCAGTGTTCGTGCGTGTGCTGGAGCTGTCCTCCAGGGGGCCACCCTCCACCCCGGCATGGCTGGGACTCGGGAATGTGAAAGCAGAGACCCCTCCGCCTCCACCCTCAAGACCTGAGCTGGGGCCTGCAGCCCAGTGACCAAGAGTTAAGATCCTCCTCGGCAGGGAGCGAGAGTGATGGGGGCCAGAGCCTCCTGTCCATCAGCCGGGTCACCCAGCAAGGCACGGGGAAGGGAGGGAGACCGTCCTAAGGCTTGTCTGGATGTCGGTTTTGGGTACCTGCCTTTGCACCCTGCCTGCTCAGGGAATCCCGCTGCTGCTCTGCTTCTGTTCGCATGGTCTAGCATGGACCCTGGCTGTTCATCCTGGGGGCGGCCGGCAGGGCACCCTCCAGACCTTGCGATGATTTCTTGGTGGCCTTGCCTTTGTTCGTGGGTTTGCAGACCCTCAATCCCTCACCTCCCTGCCCCCTTGGCTGGTAATTGGAAGGGGGATCCACAGACCCCTCTGGGAGCCAGATCAGTTTGTGATCCCTGCATAGCAAGGGTTTTGTCCCCCTTAATTTAATTTTTAATGGTAATTTCTCAACTTTTACATTCTTGAACTTTCACCTTAAAATTCTCATCAGAGGTCTTTGACGGCAGGAGTAAAGTCCAACAGGGTAGAGGGCAGTGCAATTGAGAAAAGAGGACATAGCTGGAACCCTAAGAAAATTGGGACCCAAATAAAGAAAGGCTTGCGGGGCTTGGTTGAGCCTGTCCCCTCCCCCTCTTTCTGTGACAGAATAGTCAACTAAACAGTTCTATGTGTTCAAATTTGTCTCCACTGATGTTAATTAGAGATGATTATTTATGTCAACAGAAAAGTTTCACGTGACCCTCAGCAAAAAAACAGCTGATGAAGAGTCGTTTTAGAGCCTTAGGTGTATGTAGTGCGGAGACGGAGCTGTGTCTGCAGGGCCCACCCCACCGGCCGCTGGCCCAGAGATTTCCCTCCAGGCTCTTCCCCGAGCCCCGCACGGGAGGGAGCGAGCACCACTGACCGAACACAGACAGAGCTCTCCCCTTCAGAGCCGGAGGTGCGCTCAGAGAGAAGGGGCGGGACTTTGGCTGCCACTTGCCCGCAGCTGAAAGTCTTCCGAAAATAAAGTCCGGATGACGTCACTGCTGCTCAGGGAGGTGTGTGCAGATGCGCGTTTCTTCTCAGAGGAAAAACGGGGCAAGACTCTTTTGTTTACGCAAAATATGAGAAACCTTGCAAAGGAGAAAAATAAAAGTGCGCAGCTCCGCTTGCAGTGGGGGAGGGGGCGAGGCAGCGGAGGGCCTGGGGCTGGGGGCCTACAGCAGTTCCCTCCCTCCTGCCCTCTCTGTCTCCCTCTGTCCCTCTCTGCCTGTCTCTGTCTCTCTCTGTCTCTTGTCTCTGTCTCTCTCTGCCTGTCTCCGTCTCTCTCTGTGTCTCTGGCTGTCTCTCTCTGCCGGAAGTGGCTTGTTGGCCCCAGAGCCTGTGCTCCCGAGCTGGGAGGTGCCGTGAAGAGCAGCCGTGACTCACTGGCTCTGGTGTGCAGGTCTGAGAGCACAGAGGCAGCCAGCCCAGCGCCCTGGGGGTGATGAGAGCGCTGGGTAAGCCCCCAGCCTCTGTCACAACAGACCGTGGAGCACAAACGTGCTTATTTCAGGCTAACACCCAAGCCGATGGGCTGGCGTTTCCTGTCAGGTGCAAGCGAGACCCCTGCTCACCTCCGCGGCGTGTGCCCTTCGGGGTTCAGAGCCCCTGCTTCCACGCTTGCTCTGAACCCAGCTTCCCAGCAGTGGGGTACCTTTCCATGTCCACGACACGGACAGCTGTGGCTGCCGGCCCCTTGTATCCACAGGGTCCTCTGCTGGGTGTTGTTCGGATCTGAAGGGACCGGGTCCCACGGGCACGCAGTCGCCGGGCAGCCGGTGGTTCAGGCACAGGGCAGCTGTAGGGTGTGGTCAGCTGGCCAGGCCTGAAGAGGGCGCAGTGGAGTCCTGGCGGCTGCTGCACAGGCTCGCGAGCCCTTCTCTCTCTCCTTGTGTGTCTCCCTCGGATGCTGCCTCCACGCTCCCCTCTCCCTCCCGTGCACACTTCCAGCCATCACGTCACCCGAGCTGGGGTTCCAGAGCTCTGCCTGTGGGCAGATGCAACCCTCCCCCTCTAGTTATGGGCCAGGGATGTGGCCGGGGACTGCTCAGGAGCTACTCCTTCAGCAAGCAGGTGGGGGGTGGGGGCGGGCCACAGGGCCCCCTGGATCGCCGCACCTCATAAAGTCACAGTCAGATGCTACAGCAGTGAGGTGAGGTGGGGCAGGAGCACACCTTTGATTCTACGGGGGAAGCACTTGTGTGCAGCCCGGGTGTACTCTCCTGACCAGCGCAGCTCGTGCACGGACTGGTTTACCTGCTTTACGATGTTCACTCCATCACTTGGCCATCAGAGTCACCTGTGACGCAGCCCTGCCTCCCCCAGGCGGCTTTCTTTGATGGGACAGTGGCAGACCTACAGGGCAGAAGGGCCTGGGGGTGTGGTCCTGGGAAGAGGGCCTTCTACCTCTGTGTTTGTGAAGGGGATTTTAGCGGCAACGAAAGCCTCGGTCCCGCTCAGCAAACTGCGTCCTTGTGTTCAGGCTGAGCATTGGGGGTGGTTGCGATGACCATGTGAGCTCTCACTGAGGAAGGCCAGTGACGCCCCAGACCCACAGCAGACTCAGTTCGAACGCTCCCGACCTCTCCCCCAGGCGGGGGTGCTGGGTGTTGTGTGCGCCGCCACCCGGGAGGGGGGCGTCTACGCATCTGGGGGGACATTGGTGCAAATTACCCTGGGACTGCTTTCCGTGCTTGGCTACGTTCCCGCCCTTTTAGCTGTCTGATCTGGGCCCCCGCCCCCGCCCAGGCTCCAGCCTTGATAACGTGTCCACCCCCCCTCCCCCCACTCTCTAGTGGCAGGGGGCGTGGGACAATCAGGAAGGCCGAGTGCTGTGAGACTTCCCAGGGCCATAGATCTGACACCATTCCAAGCACATGATAATTACGCGGCCCATTCCCTCCCTGCTCCCTGTGCCCCCAACAAGACACCAGGGAGTTATTTATAAACATGGGCCCCTGGGTGTGCTTCTCTCGGAAAGTACAGCGGCAGTGACAGTGATCTAGAGGGCAGCCAACACGCGTCCACACTTCCGCGGTGCTGGTGGAGGGGAAGCCCCCGGAACACACTGCAGAATTTGAGGCTGGGTGGTCCACTTCGCGGGGAGGAGGCCAGGCCTGCTCCAGGCCCTGGCCCAGCTGCTGGGGCCTGGGGGTGGAGGCTGCTCCCCTCAGCAGCCTGGCTTTCAGAGGTCTGCTAATCTATGGTAATATGCTGGCGACGTGGACTGTCTTGTGTGTCAAGGGCGGGAGCATGAGATGAACAGCTTTTTTCCTCCCAGGGTTGGCAGGAGCTGGAAATAATTGAATGTTGTTAGGGTCCAACATGCTGTCCCCAAAACACTATCATTAGTTTCCTAATGACTAACTGTGTCTCAGGAGGCGACGAGGCAGCTGAGAGGCCGAGGCTCCTGGAGAGGATGGGGAAGTGGGCGGCTGGCAGCCTGTAATCTGGGGGCGCTGAGGATGCTCTGCCTGCAACCCCACCCTGCGCTGGTCTCTGAAGCAAGGTCCCAGGGTCCCTCTGGCCTCTCCGCCTACAGAGTCAAGGTGAGGCTGCCAGCCCGGGCCACCAGTCGGGATGCTGAACATCCTTCCAGGCTGGGCCTCTGAGGCTCCCTCCTCTGGGTCCGAGTCCTGCCCCCATCCCTTTTGTTCACTTCCTGGAATCACATCTTGTGGGGACAACCCGACCAGGGCCGCCACCTCTTTCTCCTGCCGCACCCCGCTCCCTACCCGAGAGTGGTCCCTCCAGAGCACACGGTTAACCATGCCTCCCTGCTGGGATGGAACGTGACAGGTGCCCCTGCATGGCCGAGACGGGCTCCTAGACCCCTGCCTCAGAGACCCCCTTCTTAGGAAGGCCTCACGTCCCAGGTGTGGCTAGCACTCCCGCTTCTCCCAGGGCTGCTGCCCTTCCGTGGACCCACCCACAGCTCTTCCACCCTCCCATCTGGGTCCTTTCTTTCTTAAAGCTTGTCTTTGAATGACACGAGTGATATGTGAAGACAAACGAGCACACAGCTCTTCTTGACCCGCCGCCACGCTCTCACTGACTGCTGCCCTGCATCTGGGGCGGACAGTGTGAACTTTCTGAGCGTAGCCCAGCTTTACCTGCTTCTGGGTGCCAGTGGGGCCCCTTGCGTAATGTGGTGAGGCTCCAGGTGCTATGGTCACTTCCACAAAAAGAAGGGGTCATAATGGTGACCTTTTTTTTTTTTTTTTTGCGGTACGCGGGCCTCTCACTGTTGTGGCCTCTCCTGTTGCGGAGCACAGGCTCCAGACGCGCAGGCTCAGCGGCCATGGCTCACGGGCCCAGCCGCTCCGCGGCATGTGGGATCTTCCCGGACCAGGGCACGAACCCGTGTCCCCTGCATCGGCAGGCGGACTCTCAACCACTGCGCCACCAGGGAAGCCCCATAATGGTGACCTTTGAGTGGGTGGGCTTCCAGCGGCCCTCCTACCACCAGGTCATCAGCTCGCAAATGAGTTCACAGAGGAGAGGCCTGGGAAATGCCTCCTGCCCCAGTCCAGGGCAAACGGGTGCCAACGGGCCCGTGAGCAGGACTGCCTGCAGAGGACCAAGCTGTGTCCCCAGGCCAGTCCCCAAGCCCTGCCCTGGCGGCCTGAACTGTTGGGTGCTGGGGTCAGAAGTCCCTCCGTCCTGGAGATGTCTGGCCACCCGGTTGACCCCTCCTCTTCTCCAAGGCCTAAGGAGGCCGAGCAAGGCTGAGGGCCGTCCCCCCGCAGATCCAGGGAGGGGGTCCAGCTCTGGACAGGGGTTCCAGGGGAGGGCAGCATCCCAGAACCCCTGCCCGCCTCCACGGCCCGGCCCCCTGCGGCCTGTGACCTGGCTCGAGCCCTTAGAAGCTGCTCTGCAAGAAATAATCCTATGCTAAGGACAGCCGCAAGGCAAGGATGGGACATTGGGGTCCAGTGCCTCGAAAATGACCGTAATAGAAACAAAACAAAGCATAACGCAGGCCAGGAGGTATAGAAAAAGGGTAACGGAACAAAAACACCCGAGACATTCTCTGTCCCCTCCGGTCACCTGCGGACAGGTGTGCTGACCGGGCACCTGCAAACATCTATGCGCAAGCCCACCGCGTCCTGGGTCTGCCAGGCGGGTAGGTGGGCATGTGCGGCCAGACTCAGGGATTCCGCAGCGCGGGAGGGAGAAGGGACACCTGCCGAAGGACCGGGACAGGTGCGGGTCCAGCTCGCGGCAGGTCGGGGGATGGCGGGGCGCAATCCCAGGCCGGGAGGACTGCCCGCTTTCACCTTCACCACGGGACCTGGCCCCCTGGGAGAAGCGGGGGAGGGGGCGCACCCCGGGCGCGTGCAGGTCAGCTGGCATCTCAGACCGTCCAGGCCACGCCCCCGACCCTGAGAGTACCCGCCCTTCCCCCACCAGTGCCCTCCTCCCCCGTCCACACCTCTTCAGTCCTGGGCCACGCCCCTGGACACGCCCCCGACTAGTGGCCCGCCTCCTGCCCTGCCCCCAGTGGTGGCCTCATCCTGCCTTGCCACCCCTCCGCCCTGTTCTGGAACCCGACCCACCCCACCCCACCTGTGGACCCGCCCCTCTCCCCGCCCTCTTCCCCGCCCCGGCTGGGGACCGCCAGCTCCTGGCCCCGCCCCTTGCCGCTGACTTCCCCGCCCCGCATTGGGCTCCTCCCGGCTATGGCCCCGCCCTCTCGGTGACCCGCCCATGGCCCCGCCCCGCCCCCTCCACGCTAATTGGTTTCGTTCTGCAGCGCTTCCTGAGCTCCGATTGGCCGGGCGCGTCGCCGTTCCGCCGTTCGATTGGCCCGCTGCGCCCGCTTTCGCGAGAACCAGCTCCACGGAGGGGCGGGGTCAGCCGCGGCGCGCGGCGCGGGATTGGTCGGCGGAGCTGAGGGGGCGGGCCCGCGCCGCGCGCAGTGCCTCGCCTGGAGCGCGAGGAGCTGCTACCGCCGCCTCAGTCGCCTCAGTCGCCTCAGGCTCGGTCGCCTCAGGCTCCACCGCCGCCGGGATCGCCTGTCCCCACCCCCCAGCCCCGCCCCGGCCGCCCTCCCGCGGGCCGGCCCGCGGGCACGCCCTCTGCCGCGGGACAGGTGAGTGGTCGCGGGCAGGGCCGGGGATCGGGTGTGGGGAATCGGGGTCCCAGTCGGGGGACCGGCCGGGGTCCGGGGTCGGGGGTCGGGGTCCGGGCCGGGGTCGAGCCGGGGTCGGGACCAGGGATCGGGGCCGAGAATCGGGGGTCGGGAGTCGGGGTCGGGGTCCGGGCCGGGGATCGGGAGTCAAGCTGGGGCCCGGGCCGGGGTCGTTGTGGAGCTGGGAATCGGCGGCCCGTGGCCGGGTTCGGGGTCAGTGCCGGGCGTGGGGCGCAGGTCTCGCCCGACTGAGCCCCGCCGAGAGCCCCGAAGACCCCCGCCCGGCCCGGACAAACTTGGACGGCGGCCGGGTCGTCTGCCGGGCGGGGCGGGGCGGGGCGGGAGGCGGGGTCCGGGAGGTCCCCGCGGGACTCTGGGGCGCCCCCTCCTCAAGTTAACGCCCGGGCCGCGCTGCGAGCTCACGAAATGTTCCGAGGACGGAAACTGGACGCGGGGAGGATTTCGGAGGAAAGTGGTGAAGTGACTTCGGGCGAAACGAGGACCCTGCCTGGGCTGCCCTGTCTCCCCTCCCCCCCAATCCAGAAGTTGTAAACAAGAACCGCGCTTCCAGAAGCGGGGGAGTTAACGCTTGCCTGTCAGTAGACGTCCGCCACGGTTCTGCTCTGGACTTTATGGAGCTTACATTTCAAAACGGTTTAAGTTCAGTCGCGTGAGGCTGAGGAAAGATTTGGGGGAAAGCACGTCGTCGGCGCTCGGCTCGGGGCGGGCGGGACGCAGGGGAGGGGCGCGCGGAGGGCGGGGGCGGCGTCCGGGACCACGGCGCCCGCGGCAGCAGGAAGGGTTCCGTGCGGACGCGCTTTGTGTCCTTTGCCCACACTCCCGGCATCTGCCTCCTTGACTAGTGTCAGCGTCTCTCTGCGACCCCGTGTCAAAGCCAGGAGCAGGTTAGATGGGGCGGGTGCGTGCTCCTCTCATCAGTTACTGCATTTTCTTCTTTTATTAGGGGGCGAGTCGGAAGGTGTTTCTTATTGTTCCCAGAAGTGTTCCGCTCTGGCAGTATTGTCTGCTGAGAGTGTTTATTTTTTTCTTTTTGCCCGGTGGCGTTTCTACTTTTTTTCTCCTTACTGCTCTCAAGTATATAACTTGCGTAGCAGATCAGCAAGTTAACAAAAAGCCAGGTCTTAGCACCTCGTGCTTAGGGTTGATTGCCTTCCCCCCGCCTTCCTCTGAGGCGACGCGGACTTCTGGGTCTCTTCGGCTCTGCGTGTAAGCTAACAGCACTCCGGGTGATGAGGATTTATGCTGCGTAGTTCACGAAGAAGAGTGCTAGGGTAGCGGGGCCTTGATGACAGACCTTTCCGGACTAGACAGGGCAGTAAACAGACCTTCCAGTTCACACCAGTCCTCTGGCACAGGCACGCCCATATCCTTCCGAAATTTAACTTGCTGTCAGCGGGTGAACTGTCGCCCCTGTTCTGTTCTTTGAACTTGGCTTTAGAATTGGGAACCAAAGGAAGTGTGCAAAGGTGCTTTCCTATTGAAGAAAACTGATTTCCAGTCCCCTCGTGCACGAGAACAACTCATCATCTTAAAACGTCTCAGAGATGTGCATTTTGGCCCAGAGACTGTTTGCAGAACAGTGACACTCTGGAGTGATTGTTGACAAGATCCAAAGTGATCTCATTGATCCTCCCGTCAGGGGAGCTGGAGTAGTTGTGGGTAGTGTGTTCAGACTTGGAGATCCACCAGAAATGAAGGGGTCTTCGAATACAAGTGCAGTCTGACTGACTGACTGACTTTGGTCACTTCTGAGCACTGACGTTTCTCTCTTGTATGTAGGTGCTGTTATTTACACCGTGAAATTTCATTACAAGCGTGTTAGAATTTATATAACTTCATGCATTTTCTTAGTACTCAATATTATAAGGTTTTGAAAAAAGGTTTGATGGTAAAAGGAGTTTTTTGGGTTTTTTTAAACTGAAAAGATTGAATATCCTGTGTAGAATTCAGGGCTTTGGGATTGGTATTGCCACAGGTGGTGCTAATTAGTGGTGATATTGACCTTCAGAACATCTCTCTTCCAGATATCTTTATTAATACTCAGAGTTGGAGAAAAAACACAGTTTTATGATTACATTTTTAAAAATGTTTATGAGAAAATTTCACCACATGGGCTCATTTTATTAGATGTTTAGAAAGAAGCTATTTTTTTCCTCTGATGTTCAGGGGAGGCTGAGAGCATGCCGCGTTTATATTTGCAGAAATTCTGTGAGGTCCTTGAAACAATCTAGCCATTCAAGGCTGGACACTGTTTCTGTTTCAACAGTTTCAGTTTCTGGACCTGTAGCCATGTGTCAATGGCAGAGTCATTCCTATTTTCACAGAAATCCCAGGGCTTTATTGTAAAAGTGATCACTGAAGCAGATCTTGGTAGATGAAAGTTGTACAACCCTTTGGCGAAGAAGGCTGTCCTTTGGGCCATGACAAAGAAAAATACCTGCTCATGTATTGGAGTCACTCCCACATTGAACATTAGGATGAATACTGTAGATTTTTGGGTGGCTCTGGTGTCTCTTAGCTCTCAGCTCTTGCTGCAAGGACTCTTAACAAGTATCCTGGGTCCACTGTCCATGGTGCTGAATACGTGTCGTTTATTTCTGTTTTCCCGTCTCAAATTTCCTTTCCAGTGTGAGAGTAGTTTTTGAAGTTTTAAAATGAATTTCAGAATTCACACTTTTAAAGAAGAGTTGAACAAGGGAATTCTATTGAACCTGAATGGAAGCATGCCTTTTAAGAACTCAAGGCATGTTAATAATATCTCTCTTTTTTTCTAAAGTGCATAATTGTGCTGAGTCAACATCTACTTTTCTTTGCTTAGTCTCCTTCACCCCAGGTGAGAATTTTCTTGCTGGAGTATGGACATCAAATAACAAACCATTGAAATTAAACGAGACCCTGTTTGCTTAACTAACACCCTCTTTAAAAACGTGCTCTTTATTATAGCATGTACATATATTTGTACGTAGAGGCAATTTGTTTTCCCCTAAACAGGGTAGATTGTAACATCCCTCAGCATCACTGGCATGGCGCTTCCCAGCCTTCCTGGAGAGGGACTGGAGCCCTCTGAGAATGTGGTAGGGCTGACGGGCAACTGCCAGGCCCTCGTGCTGCGTTGGAGCAGCATCTACTCTCTTGCCTGTAATTTTGAGTACATCTTTGTAAATCATTTAAGATAAATCCTTTATTTCTCTTGAGGTGGTCTTTTACTTTAGAATTGCCCCACAGGTTAGCAATAAAAAATAATGGCTGTCCCTTGTGGTACAGAGATTTTTCCATGTGATAGTAAATTGTGCATCAGACGAAGCAGTGGATTGTTGAGGTGTTTTTGTTATGCACATCTGGAATAGTTCTTTGGCCCTGTTAGCTGTACACTTAACCCAGGTTATTCTTTGACATCTGTTTTGTTGAGAGAAACCCAGGGCAGCTTCTTTCTGCCTCCTCTAAGTTTCAGAAATACTTTCTGAGTGCTACTGTTTCCCAGGCCCTGTGCTATGATCTGGGAACCCACAGGGGAATGAGACAGCGTTCATATCATCGAAGAACTCACCACTTTGGACTGAGGAAAGAACATGAAAACAGATGGTTACAGGGGGCCACACTCAGTGCAGCAATTGGGATACACAGAAAGTTGGGTTGGTGTGTTGAGGGGAGGTGACTTATTTAGGCTGGGAATCAAAGAAGGCTTCAGAGAGGAGGTGGCCTTTGGGCTGAGCCCTGGAGTTTGGGTTGTAATTGTTTGGGCATGGATGGGCACACACTGATTAGAAAAAGACCAGAAGGTTGGTGTCGTTGGAGGACAGGTTGTATGGTGGTGCTGAGGCTGGAGGTGTGGGGGACATTGTGAAAGGGTTGGGACTCTGCTAGAGGTGTGGGGTGGGGGGTAGAGTTGAGGAGAGGTGTGGTAGGCACAATAATGGCTTCCCAAAGCTGTCTACATCCTAATCTCCAGAACCTGTGGACATTTTACAAGTCAAAGAGGATTTAAGGTAGCAGTTGGAATGAAGATTGCTAATTAGTTGATTTTAAAACAAAGAGATTATCCTGGATTGCCCAGGTGGGTCCATAGTTATCACAAGGGTCATTAAATGTGGAAGAGGGATGCAGAAGAGTCAGTGTCAGTGATGTGAAATGAGGAGGACTCTACTCCTCATTGCTGGCTTAGAAGATGGAAGGGGTCATGAGCCAAGGAATACAGGCAGAGCCTCCAGAAGCTGGAAGAGGCGAGAAAATGGGTTCTCCAGCCAGGCCTCCAGAAAGGAACACAGCTATGCTGACACCTCGATTCTAGCCCAGCGAGACCTGTGTCTGACTTCTGACTTCCAGAACTGTAAGATAATTAATTTGTGTTGTGTTCAACCATGAAATTCAATGGAAAGTTTTTTAGAGCAGCTGAGGAAACTGATGTAAGTTGGGACTCTGCTCTAGAAAGTTTTAGCTGGTGAAATTTAAGGAAGAAGTAACATGTTCAGATTGGCTGTAGAAGATAAACTGATGCAGGTGCTATTTATGAGGAAGTTGCCCTAAGTAAGCACGGTTCTGATCCCCAGTTTCATCTCCTGACAAGACTGGCTTCTGACATTGACTTACCTGGCCTGAGTCCCAGTTGAAGTTTTCCTGTAAGCAGCCTGTCAGCCTCCACCCCTGCTAATCGCCATGTCCCACTGGTCCACTCTTCTGTGCTGCGTACTCAGGGGAGAGTGGATCAGGTATACATCTGCACATGGGATTGTGGGGTCATAGGGCAGGCCCAGTTCCAACCTCAGCTGTTAAGGTATTTTCTGAAGGTTTGTTTCTTCACATCCTTGCTAATCCTTTATACATTCAGATGTTTAATTGTTGTCAGTTGAGTAGATATAAAATATCTCACTGTTTTAATTTATATTTCCTTGATTACTAGTGAGTTTGAGGATTTTTTTTTACCCATTTATTGGCCACTTGGCTTTTCAAGTCTATAATTGGTATTCTTATATTGTTTGTCTGTTTGTTGCCTGGGTTGTTCCTTTTATAGCTTTTTAGATGTTCTTTATATATTCTGGATTCTATTTGTGTCCTGTTTTTTATCCTTTTAAAATTGCTATTTTGATGAACAGATGTTTAATTTTAATGTAGTCAGATTTATCAATCTTTTTCTTATTGTCTGTGGTTATTAAATCTTATTTAAGAAATCCTTTGTTACCCCATAGTCATAAGATATTCTCCTCTTAAAAATTTAAAAGAAATATTTTCTCTTCATATTCTACTTTGAACTTACTTTTGTGTGAGGCATGAGGTAGAGCTATGATTTTAGATTTTTTCCAAATGCATAACCAATTCTACCAGTACTATTTATTGAGTACCATCCTTTCCCCAGTGATCTGCAGTGCTGCCTTTGAAACATACCAGACCTCACAAATGTGTGGATCTGTTTCTAATTTCTCCAAGTAAATAGTGATGATTTCATTTCCTCCTTCCTAGTCCTTAAATCTTTTAGTTTATTTTTTATTTTGTCTTATTCCCTTTGTTTGGACCACTAGACAAAGTTGCATAGAAATTGTGGTAAGGCTATCCTAATATTGTTTTTCACTTTAAAGGCAACGTTTTCAAAGCCTTAAATTTGAAGTTTGCTATATATTGGTAGATTCCTTTTACTAGGTTAAGGATGGTCTTATCTACTAATCGCTTGATAAAAGATTTTTTAAAGTCATTAATAGATTTTTAATTTTATCAAATGATTTCTTTACCTATTTAGATAATTTTGCATCTTTTCTTCTTTGAACTCTGAGGTGAAATACTTTAATCTTCTATTTTTGAACCATCATTGATTTCTTGGGATAAAGTCTACTTTGTCATGATATACTACATTTAAAAATTATTATTGGATCCAATATGGTAATAGTTCACTTTTGATTTTGGCATATATTTTCATAAGAAGTATTGACTAATAATCTTTTCTTGGATCGCTCTTAATCAGATTTGGTATCACTATGATGCTTCATCATCTCTAATAATTTCTGAAAGGGAGGGGTGTTTGTTCCTTGGAAGTTCGGCAGTATTGCTTCTTCACTGCTCTAGATCTGGACCCTTTTAGGACATGGATTAACATTGCAGTTAATCACTTTAGAAGCTGGTCCATTCTGCTCACGTTTCTTTGGCTAGAGGGAGTCATTCTGGACATGCCTAGTTTCAAATGGGGCAGGGAGGTAGAGTCTTCCATGTTCTGGAAGTTTAGGACCACTGGATACTGGTAAATATTAGTAATATTTACCACACTAGAGAGGCGAAGTGATGTCAGTGCTACTGAATTAGCCAAAATTAAAACTGTCTTCCTCTCTAGGTCTTGTTCGTAGTTTTTGCAACTATGTTGTCTATCAAGGGACCAGTTAGAATATGAAGCTAGACATCGTATTTGTTTGTGTTTCTTTTGAACAAACCGTCCTGCTTACTTCCTCCAGAACCCACCTTGGGAATTCCTGCCTCTCCACCTCTCCTTATTGCAGAGGAAAAGTCTCCCTTTCTCATTCCTTCCCACGGATCTAAATCTCAACCATCCTTCAAGGCTGGCACAGGACCTGCTGAAGTTCTGCTAAGTGTGTGATGGTTTGTTATGCAGCTGTAGAAGGGTAGTGTACCAAATCTGTACTGACCTCCCAGTTACCCTCACTAGAAGTGGGTTTAGGCTGATGAAGGTTGTTTGAATCTATTTGAGATACAGGCAGAAAGTATAAAGTACAAAATAAACATCATCTATAATCTTACCACTCAAGGATTGCCAATTTTTTTCCTACTTTTATATATGTATGATATGTATTTCCTAAAGGTGGGATTCATTCCATAATATGTTTTATAGACAACTTTTTTTCTTTGTAGATAGTGAGCATTTTTTGTGTCATCATATTCTTCTAAAATATGATTTTGAATGGCTGCATAATATTCCAGTGGGAGTCCCAGTTTATTGAACCTCTTTCCTATAGCTGGACATTTATGCTTCTTTAAAATATTTACTGTAATAAATAATGCTTTGATAAGTATCCTATACAAAACTCATGGTGTGTATCACCAATTATTTCTGAAAGATAAACTTCTAAAGGCAGAATTATCATGTCAAAACTTGTAGGTGTTTCTAAGCTTTTTGATATTTAACCATCCAGCTTCCAGTGTTTCTTTTAAAAGGATACAACTCAGGCATCTGTTTCTGTAACTCACCAGGTTGGGATAGGACAGAACTATTGATTTTTGAGCATTTAGATTCTTGTTTTCTTAACCCTGTTTGCAAAGTGCTTTTAAATTATTCATTAAAGTGCAGTATTCTATTTATAGACATATTTGTGTATGAGATCGCTCCCTTAATGTCTGGGCAAAAAGCCTATGAATTGCTATTATCACATCCCTATCTTTGTAAATCCTTTGTAAATCCTTTTCTACTCCTATCCACCCTTTCTTTGTTTTCAACCAGATAGAGACACTGAAACATATAAGGTCTTATAGCTCTGATGGTTACTCAGATGAAATGGCTGTTCTGAATGAGCCCTTGTTCTTCTCACCATTCTTTAAGTAGTTGACTTCAAAAAGATGAGAGATCAGAAGAATATTAATTATTAATTCAAAATATTTTTTCCTGATTCATAAAATAATGAGTGCTTATTTAGAAATTTTATAAAATAAAGATTAACATCAAAAGCAGAATAAAAATCTTTAATTCCACCACCCACAGATGACCACTATATAAACATAACTTGTTCATACTGGCCTGTTCTTATAGTGTATTGATTAGATTCTGATGACTAATATCTTAGGGGGAATTTTTGAGTCAATGTCTATGAGTAAAATTGGCCCATAATTTTCCTGTAGCTGTTCACTGTCTAATTTGAGATGAATGCCTAGTTTATTAATTTGAAGCTTTTATCTTTTACTAATAATGTGCATTTAAGGTGGTACATTTCCTTATAAATAATGCTTCAGCTGTATCATACAGAGTTTGACTTGAGGTATTTTCAGTACTATTTAATATATGCTACGCACTAAATTGTTCCTCCCTCAAATTCCTATGTTGAAGCCATAACCCCCAAAGTCATGGTATTTGGAGATGGGGCCTTTGGGAGGTAATTAGGTTTAGGTGAGGTCATGAGTGTGAGGTTCTTATGACGGGATTAGTGCCTTATATGAAGAGACCAGAGGGCTTGCTCTCTTACTGTCTTTCCTTGCCATGTGAGGACACAGGAAGAAGGCAGCCATCTGCAAGGCCAGGAAGTGGGCCCTCACCAGAACATGACCATGTGAGCACCCTGCTCTCAGACTTCCCAGCTTCCAGAACTAAATGAGAAATAAATGTCTATTGTTTAAGCCACCCAATCTATGGTATTTTGTTATAGCAGGCTGAGCTAAGACAGTAATTGCCATTATGATATTTTTCTTTGATTTGTAGGTCATTTAGAAGAATATTTTAAAATTTCCAGACATATGCATGTTTTCTTATTTTATTCTTTTCCATCACAATTGCATTGCCCAAAGATCTTGCTCTTTATTTTAATCGTTTGAAATTTGCTGATGTGCCTTATAGCAGAATATGGTGTATAGGTTTTCTCACATGTTCCTGTGTGCTTGTAAAGAATTTAGGTTCAGTGTTCTATATATTCTGTTCAGCTAACTTGATAAGCATATTACTCAGGTCTGCTGTTTTTTACTATTTTTTTGTCTGGTTGTTATATCCATTACTAAGATAATTACACACTTTCATTATGATTATGGATTTGTCTTATTTCTTTTTCAGTTCTGTCAGTTTTTATTTATATACTTTGAGACCATGTTATCAGGGGAATGCAAATTTAAAATTGTTATGTCTTCCTGCTGAATTCAAACTTTAATTATTATGTGTGGTTCTCTTTATCTCCAGTAATGTATCTTTGCCTTTATGGTGTAATTGTCTGATGCTAACATAGCCATACCAGATTTCTTTAGGCTCATATTTGCATGATATCTTTTTTTTTTAATGATTTTACTTTCAGCCTTACTATAGTTTTATACCTTAGATATGTCTCTTGTAAAGATTATACAGTTAGACTTTTTTCCATCCAATCTGATAATTTTTGCCCTCTAATGGGAACATTCAACTCATTTACATTGAATGTAATTACTGATCTATTTGAGTTTAAATCTACAAACCTATTGTAATGACACTCTTGTCCTACATTTTCTGTGTTTATTTTCTCTCTTCTCTTGTATTATTTGAAACTAGTATTATGATTTTAAAAAATCATTCTACTTTTCCACTAGTTCTAGTACATTGGAGGTTATATTCTATTTTTCTTTCTTTTTGTGGTTACCATGTAAATTAGATAAGGTGTTATTAACTTATCCAGATAATGCCATTATACCTTCTTCCTGGACCATGCAGAGATCATTTTCTTAGAATACTTGAACTCCATTCACCCCTCCAGATTTATGTGTGATTGTAACTGTATATTTTAATTCTGTATGCTCTTTTTTTTTTTTTTTTTTCGCGATACGCGGGCCTCTCACTGTTGTGGCCTCTCCTGTTGCGGAGCACAGGCTCCGGACGCACAGGCTCAGCGGCCATGGCTCACGGGCCCAGCCGCTCTGTGGCATGTGGGATCTTCCCGGACCGGGGCACGAACCCGTGTGCCCTGCATCGGCAGGCAGACTCTCAACCACTACGCCACCAGGGAAGCTCTGTATGCTCTTTTTAAACTCAACTAAGTAATATTAACTGTGTTAGTATTGGGACTTTCCCAGTGGTCCAGTGGTTAAGACTCTGTGTTTCCACTGCAGAGGGTGCAGTTTTGATCCCTGGTCGGGGAACTAAGATCCCACATGCCGTGCAGCATGGCCCCAAAACAAACAAACAAACAAAAAACCACAAACAACAAAAACCAAACACAAAACAGTGTTAGTATTTAACATACTGGCAGTGTTCATTTAGATTTATTCACATCTTTATCCATTCTTTGCTTTTCATTGCTCTCTGACATTTCTGAACTCCATTTTGGGGTCATTTCCCTTCTACCTGAAGAGGCTTCTTTAGAAATTCCATTTTTGCTCATCAGCTGGTAGTACATAGACACTCTTGATTGTTTTCTAAAAGTATCTTGATTTCACTTTTTTTTATTTTTAAAATTCCTTTAATTTACTTAAAATTTTTCGGGATATAGTTTACATGCCATAAAATTCACCTTTTTAAAGTTTAGATTCAGTGGTTTTGGTATATTTACAAGGTTGCATTACAAGGTTGCATTACAAGGTTGTGCAACCATCATCACTACCTAATTCCAGAGCATTTTTATCACTTAAAAAGAAACCTCATACCTCTTAACAGTCACTCCCCATTCCTCCCTTCTCCCAGCCCCTGGAAGCCACTAATCTACTTTCTGTCTGTAAGGTTTTGCCTGATATGTACTTTTCATATGAGTGGAGTTGTAAATATGTTGCCTCTGGTGCCTGGCTTCTTTCACTTAGTATAATAATGTCAAGGTCCATCCATGGTCCACTGTAGATGTATCAGTACATTCCTTTTTATGGCTGAAAAATATTACACTGTATGGATATATCACATTTTGCTTATCCTCAGTAGGTAGACATTTGAGTTTTTTCTGTTTTTTTGTCTGCTATGAATAATGTGCTCTCAGCAGTCATGTACAAGTTTTTGTATGAATACATGTTTTCAGTTCTTTTGAGTATATACTTAGGAGTGAAATTGCTGGGTCAAATAATGACTCTATGTTTAACTTTTTGAATAACTGCCAAACTGTTTTCCAAAGATGCTGTACCATTTTACATTCCCACCAGCAATGCATAAGGTTCCAGTTACTTTGCATCTTCACCAACACTTATTTTCAGTTTTTTGATTATTGCCATCCTAGTGGGTGTGAAGTAGTATCTCCTTGTGGTATTGATTAGTATTTCCCTAAAGACTGATGCTTTTGAGCACCTTTTCATGTGCTTATTGGCCATTTGTATAGCTTCTTTGGAGAAATGTCTATTCAGATCCTTTGGCCATTTTAAAATTGGATTGTCTTTTTATTGTTGCGCTGTAAGAATTTTTTATATATTGTTTACCAATCCCTTATCAGATATATGATTTGCAGATATTTCCTCTCCAACTATGAGTTGCCTTTTCACTTTCATGATAGTGTCCTTTGATGCACAAAAGGTTTTAATTTTCATGAAGTCCAATTTATCTATTTTTTCTTTTGTTGCTTGTGCTTTAGGTGTTATATTTAAGACAACGTTGCCTAATCCCAAGTCACAAAGATTCACGCCTGTGTTTTCTTGTAAAGTTTTAGCTCTTAAAGTTAGGTCTTTGATACATTTTGAGTAAATTTTTATATATGGTATGAGGGAGGAGTTTCTGTATGTGGCTGTCCAGTTGTCCTAACACCATTTGTTGAAAAGACTGTTTCCTCAGTGAATGGTCTTTTAACACCTTTTTTGAAAATCCGTTGACCATAAAATATGGGTTTATTTCTGGACTCTCAGTTTGATTCCATCCATCTATATATCTATCGTTATGCCAAAACCACACAGTCATGAGTACTGGAGCTTTGTGGTAAGTTTTGAAATTGGGAGGTGGGAGTCCTCCAATTTTGTTGTTCTTATTTAAGATCGTTTTGGCTATTTCTGGTCCCTGGCATTTCCATATGATTTTTAGGATTAGCTTGTCAATTTCTGTATAAAAGGCAGCTGAAATTTTGGTAAGGATTGCGTTGAATGTGTAGGTCAATTTGGGAATATTGCCATCTTGACAGTATTAAGTCTTCCAATCCATGAACGTGGGATTTATTAGCTGCAATAGCTTTTTGTGGATTCTGAAGGTTTTCTATGTATATATAGATAATTTTACTTCTTCCTTTCTAATCTGGATGCCCTGTATTTTTTTTTTTTTTTTGCGGTACGTGGGCCTCTCACTGTTGTGACCTCTCCCGTTGTGGAGCACATGCTCCAGACGCGCAGGCTCAGCGGCCATGGCTCACTGGCCCAGCCGCTCCGCGGCATGTGGGATCCTCCAGGACTGGGGTACGAACCCGTGTCCCCTGCATCGGCAGGCGGACTCTCAACCACTGCGCCACCAGGGAAGCCCTGGATGCCCTGTATTTTTATTCCTTGTGTAATTGCCCTGGTTATAACTTCTAGTATAATGTTGAATTGTTCTGGCAAAGGTGGACACCCTTGCCTTCTTCCTGATCTTAGGGGGAAAGCTTTCAGCCTTTCACCATTAATTATGTTGTTAGCTGTGGATATTTGTAGATGCCCTTTATTAGGTTGAGGAAGTTTCCTTCTATTTTTATTTTGTTGAATTTTTTTTAATTGTTCTTGTCAGATGCTTTTTCTAAATCTACTGAGATGCTTTTTCTAAATCTGCTGAGATGCTTTTTCTAAATCTACTGAGATGACCATGTGGTTTCTGTCCCTCATTAAGGTGGTGCATTACATTGACTGATGTTCATGTGTTGAACCAACCTTGCCTTCCTTAGATAAATCACAGCTGGTCATGGTGGATAATCCTTTTTATATACAGTATTGCTCGACTTAGTTTGTTATGGTTTTGCTGAGGATTTTTGCATATGTATTCTTGAAGCATATTGGTACTTAGTTTTCTTTTCTTGTGATATCTTTGGTTTTGATATCAGGATTGTATTGGTCTCATAATGAATTGGGAAGTGCCCTTTTCTACTTTCTGGAAGAGTCTGTGAAGGATTGGTGTTCATTCTTCTTTAAATGTCTGACAGAATTCACTAGTGAAGCCATTTGGTCCTGACTTTTTATTGGGAAAAGTGGGAAGTTTCTCAATTTCTAAGACAAAGTCTTTACCTCTTTTAGGTCTATTCAGATTTTTTATTTCTTGTTGAATCGGTTTTGATAGTTTTTGTCTTTCTAGGAATTTGGCCATTGCACCTAGGTTATATAATTTGTTGGCAAACAATTGTTCATAATATTTCTTAATGATCCTTTTTATTTCTGTAAGGTTCTTAATTTCATTTCTGATTTTAGTAACTTAAGTCTTCTCTGTCTTTTTCTTGGTGCATATGGTTAAAGGTTTTTTCTTTTTTTATATCTTTTCATAGAACCAACTTCTGGTTTCACTGTTTTTTTTTCTCTATTGTTTTCTGTTTCCTTATTTCATTTATTTTTGCTCTAATACTTGTTTTTTCCCTCCTTCTGCTTGCTTTAGATTTAGTTTGTTCTTTTCTAATTTCTTAAGGTGGAGGGTTAGGGTATTGATTTGAGATATTTATTCCTTTTTAATATAGCTATTTACACCTATAACTTTCTCTAATCACTACTTTCGCTGCCTACCATATGTTTTGGTATGTTGTGCTTTCATTTTCAGTCATTTCAAAGTATTTTATAATTTTCTTTGTGCTTGCTTCTTTGATTCCTTGGTTATTTAGGAGTGTGTTGTTTAATTTCCACAAACTTGTGAATTTTTGTTTGTGTTATTAACTTCTGAATTTCTTTCCCTTGCCATCAGAGAACATACTTTGTATGATTTCAATCCTTTAAAATATTGAGATTTGTTTTTCTAGTGTAACGTCTGGTCTCTCCTGGAGAATGTTCCATGTGTACTTTAAAATAATGTGTTTTGAAAGCTTGGCCAAGATGGTGGAGTAGGAAGACCCTGAGCTCACCTCCTCTCGTGGGCACACCAAAATTACAACTACTTACAGTGCAACTATTTATGAGAAAGACTGAAATCTACCAGGAAAGATCTTCTACAACTAAAGATATAGAGAAGGAACCACAATAAGATGGGTAGGAGGGATGGAGTTGCAGTATAGTCAAGACCCATACCCCTGGATGGAGGACCCATGAAAGGGAGAATAATTACAATTTCAGAGGTTTTCCCCAAGGTATGAGAGGTCCAAGTGCCACATGGGGCTCTCCATCCTGGGGGTCTTGTATCAGGAAGACAAGCCCCCAGAACGTTTGGCTTTGAAGGCCAGGGGGCTAACTTTTGGGAGAGCCAGAGGGCTGCAGGAAACAGAGACTCCACTCTTAAAGGGTGAACACAAAATCTCATATGCCCTGGGACCCAGGGCAGAAGCAGTAATTTGAAAGGAGCTTGGGTCAGACCTACCAACTGATCTTGGAGAGTCTCCCAGAGAGGCAAGAGGCAACTGGAACCCACCCTGGGGACGTAGACAATGGAGGCAACCATTTTGGGGAGCTTGTTCTACCACCTGGACACTGCTGCTGGCAAGTACCATTTTGGAATCCTCTCTCTGGCTTATTAGCCTTGAGACCCAGCCCCACCCATGCCCACCAGCCTGTAGGTACCAGGGGATACCTCAGGCCAAGCAAATAGCTGGATGGGGACACAGCCTCATCCAATAGCAGGCAGACTGCCGTAAGACCCCCCTGAGCCCACAGTCTCCCTTGGATATTGCCCTGTTCACCAGAGGACCCAGGACCCAGCCCAACACACTGGCGCATAGGCACTAGACTCTGGCCCTGTAGCCAGAGAACCTGGGACCCAGCTCTACCCACCAGTTGGCAGGTACCAGCTCCAGAAACCCCTGGGCCCCAGCCCTGCCCATCAGCAGGAAGACACTAGCACCAAGACCACCACAGCCCTGCAGCCTGCCATGGCAGGATCCAGCCGTCCCACAAGCAGGCTGGCACCAGCCCTGGGACCCACTGAGCCCCTGCCCTGCCTACCAGCAGGCCAAAACCAGCTCTGAGACACTTTAGGTCCCTCAGGATCTGGCCCTACTTACCAGAAGGCCTACACAAACTTCGGGATACCCTGTACTCTGCAGCCAGGTGTATCAGGAACTGGCCCCACCAACCAGTGGTCCAAAACCAGCTCTGGGACCCCTGGGCCATGAAACTAGACCCTAGGACCTAACACTGTCTGCCAGTGGGCCAGCACTAGCCCCAGGACCTGGCTTCACCCACCACTGGGCAGGCACCAGCCCCAGGAATTCCTGGATTCTAACCCCACCCGTCAGCGGGTGGACACTAGATCTGGGGGGGCCTGCCCCACAAGCACACACCCCAGAACCCACCAGTGAGCCAGCATTAGCCCTGGGAACCCCCTGGTTTCTGTAGCCATCTGCCTTGTGACCTGGCCCCACCAACCAGTGGCTGCCAGCCTTTGCACTAGGCAGGGCCTGGCAACCAACCACAGTGGGGGTCACCATGTCTACCAGACCACCCACAGTAGTCAGCCCACCACAACAGAAGGATCCATGTAACACACTGGGGGCAAATCTAGATCATATAGCTCTGTTCACCAGAAGGGAGTCTTCTGCTGTGACACATAGGACGTATCACATCTCCAAGGTTGGGAAAAGTAAAAACAGAAAATTAGGCGGAATGAGGAGACAGAGGAACATGTTCCAAACAAAGGAACAAGATAAAACCCCAGAAGGAGAACTAAGTGAAGTGGAGATAAGCAGTCTACCTGATAAAGAATTCAAATAATGATCACAAAGATGATCAAAAAACTTAGGAGAAGAATGGATGAGGAGAGTGAGAAGTTAGAAGTTTTTAACAAAGAGTTAGTAAATATAAAGAACGACAAAGCAGAGATGAAGAATACAATAACAGAAATTAAAAATACACTAGAAGGAATCAACAATAGTTTAAATGATATAAAGGAATGGATGAGCAAGCTGGAAGACAGAGTATTGGAAATCACTGAAGCTGAATGGAAAAAAGAATAAAAAGAAGTGAAGAAAGTTCAAGAGACCTCTGGGACAACATCAAATATAGTAACATTCACATTATAGGAGTCCCAGAAGGAGAAGAGAGAGAGAAAAGGTCAGAGAACATACTTAGAGACAAAATAGCTGAAAACTTCCCTGACTTGGGAAAGGAAACAGACGTCCAGGTCCAGGAAACACAGAGAGTCCCAAGCAGGAGCAACCAAAAGAAGATCACACCAAGACACATTGTAATTAAATTGGCAGAAATTAAAAGGAAGAGAATATTAAAAGAAACAAGAAGGGAAAAGCAACAAGTTAAGTACAAGGGAACTTTCGTAAGACTATCAGCTGACTTTTTAGCAGAAACTTCAGGCTAGAAGGGAGTGGCATGATATATTTAAAGTGATGAAAGGGAAAAACCTACAACCAAGAATACTTACCTGACAAGGCTTTCATTCATTTTGATGGAGAGATAAAAAGTTTACAAACAAGCAAAAGCTAAAACAGTTCATCACCACCGAACCAGCTTAACAAGAAATGTTAAAAAGACTTCTTTAAGCAAAAAAGAAAAGCCCACAACTAGAAACATGAATATTACAAAAGGAAAAATCTCATTGGTAAAGGCAAAAATACAATATAGGTAGTAAATCAACCATGTACAAAGCTAGTAGGAAGGTTAAAAGACAAAAGTTGTAAAATAGTCTATATACACAATAAGTAGTTAAGGGATACACAAAATAAAAAGATGTAAAATATGATATCAAAACCAACAATCATAGGGCAAGAGGAGTAAAAATGCAGGGTTGTTAAAATGCATTTGAACTTAAGAGATCAGCAACTTAAAATATGTTAAGCAACTTAAAATCATATATGTATAGCTGTATATAAACCTCCTGTAAGCACAAACCAAAAATCTGTAATAGATAGACACACACAAAAGAGAAAGCAATCCAAAAATAACACTGAAGATATTCACCAAGTCACAAGGGAAAAGAGCAAAAGAAGAAGAAAGGAAGAAAAAGGAACTACAAAAACAACCTCAAAATGACTAACAAAATGGCAATAAGTACATACCTATCAGTAATTACTTTAGATGTAAGTGGACTAAATGCTCTAATCAAAAGACTTAGGGTGGGGACTTCCTTGGTGGTCCAGTGGTTAAGAATCCATCTTGCAATACAGAGTATGCTGGTTCGATCCCTGGTCAGGGAACTGAGATCCCACATGCTGTGGGGCAACTAAGCCTGTGTGCTGCAACTACTGAGCCCACGCACCACAACTACAGAGCCCGCATGCCACAACTACAGAGCCCACATGCTCTGAAGCCCATGCACCACAACTACAGAGCCCACACACTCTGGAGCCCATGTACCACAGCTAGAGAGAAGCCCGCCCGCTACAACAAAGAGCCTGCATGCCTCAATGAAGAGCCTGCGCACCGTAGTGAAAGATCCCATGAGCTGCAACTAAGACCTGATCCAGCCAAGAAAGGAAGGAAGGAAGGAAATTTAAATAAAAAGAGTTAGTGCGCCTGAATGGATACAAAAACAAGACCCATCTATATGCTGCCTATAAGAGACTCATTTCAGATCTAAAGACACACACAGACTGAAAATAAGGGGATGGTAAAAGCTATTCCATGGAAATGGAAATGAAAAGAAAGCTGGTATAACAATACTTATTTAGGACAAAATGGACTTTAAAACTAAGATTGTAATGAGAGACAAAGAAGGAAATTACATAATAATCAAGGGATCAATCCAAGAAGAAGGTATAACAATTGTAAATATATATGCACCCAACATAGGAGCACCTAAATACATAAAGCAAATATTAACAGACATAAAGGGAGAAAGTAACAGTTACACAATAATAGTAGGAGACTTTAACACCCCACTTACATCGATGGACAAATCATCCAGACAGAAAATCAATAAAGAAACCCAGGCCTTAAATGACATTAGATCAAATGGAATTAATAGATATCTGTAGAACATTCCACCTAGCAGAATACATATTCATTTCAAGTACACATGGAACATTCTCCAGGATAGATTACATGCTAGGCCATGAAACAAGTTTTGTTAAGTTTAAGAAAATTGAAACCATATCGAGCATCTTTTCCCATCACAATGCTATGAGAGTAGAAATCAACTATAAGAAAAAAAAAAACTGCAAAAAACACAAACACTTGGAGACTAAGCAGTATGCTACTAAACCACCATTGGATCACTGAGGAAGTCAAAGAAGAAATCAGGAAATACATGGAGACAAATGAAAGTGAAAACACAATGATCCAAGATCAATGGGATGCATCAAAAGCGTTCTAAGAGGGAAGTATGTAGCAGTACAAGCCTACCTCAGGAAACATGAAAATTCTCAAATAAACAACCTAAATTTACACCTAAAGGAACTAGAAAAAGAACAAAATCCAAAGTTAGTAGAAGGAAAGAAATTATTAAAAATCAGAGCAGAAATGAATTAAATAGAGGCCAAAAAAATAGAAAAGATCAATGAAATTAAGAGCTGGTTCTTTGAGAAGATAAAGAAAATTGGTAAACCTTTAGCCAGACACATCAAGGAAAAAAGAGAGGGTCCAAATCAATAAAATCAGAAGTGAAAAAGAAGTTACAGCTGACACCATAGAAATACGAAGGATCATAAGGGATTACTACGAAAAACTATATGCCAATAAAATGCACAATGTAGAAGAGATGGAAAAAATCCCTAGAAATGTGTAATCTCCCAACACGGAACCAGGAAGAAACAGAAAATATGTACAGACCAATTACCATTAATGAAATTGAATCAGTAATAAAAAAATTCCCAATAAAGAAAATTCCAGGACCAGATGGCTTCACAAGTGAACTCTGCCAAACATTTAGAGAAGAGTTAACACCTATCATTCTCAAACTCTTCCAAAAATCCAGAGGAAGAAATGCTTCAGAACTCATTCAATGAGGCCAGCATTACCCTGATACCAAAACCAGACAATGATATCATAAAAAAAAAAAGAAAATCATAGTCCAATATCACTGATGAACATAGATGCAAAAATCCTCATTATAATATTAGCAAGCAAATCCAACAGTACATTAAAAGGATGATAAACCATGATCAAGTGGAATTTATCCCAGGGAGGCAAGGATGGTTTAACATCTGCAAATCAATCAGTGTGATACACCACACTAACAAATTGAAGAATAAAAATCATATGACCATCTCAATAAATGCAGAAAAAGCTTTTGAAGAACTTCAACATCCATTTAATATAAAAACTGTCCACAAAGTGGGTATAGCGGGAACATACCTCAGCATAATAAAGGTCATATATGAACAAGCCCACAGCTAACATTATACTCAATGATGAGAAACTGAAAGTGTTTTCTCTAAGATCAGGAACAAGACGAGGATGCCCACTCTTGCCAGTTTTATTCAACATAGTATTGGAAGTTCTAGGCATAGCAATCAGACAAGAAAAAGAAGTAAAAGGAATCCAAATTGGAAAGGAAGTAGTAAAACTGTCATTTTTGAATACGTCATGATAGTATACATAGAAAATCCTAAAGTTGTCACCAAAAAACTACTAGAGGTCATCAATGAATTTGGTGAAGTTCCAGTGTATAAAATTAATATACAAAGAATATGTTGTATTTCTATGCACTAACAATGAACTATCAGAAAGAGAAATTAAGGAAATAACTCCATTTGCAGTCTCATCAAGAAGAATAAAACACCTAGGAATAAATCTAGCTAAGAAGGTAAAAACCTGTACTCAGAAAACTATAACACACTGACAAAAGAAATTGAAGATGACAGACAGATGGAGAGATATACTGTGTTCATGGATTGGAAGAATTAATATTAAAATGACCATACTACCCAAGGCAATCTATAGATTCAGTGCAATCCCTATCAAAATACCCATAGCATTTTTCACAGAGCTAGAACGACTAATTTTAAAATTTGTATGGAAACACAAAAGATCTGGAATTATCAAAACAAGCTTGAGAAAAAAAGAACAGAGCTGGAGGTATCATGCTTCCTGACTCCAGACTATACTACAGAGCTACAGCAATCAAAAGAGTATGGGGCTGGCACAGAAACAGACACACAGATCAGTGGAAAAGATCAGATAGAAAGCCCATAGATCAGATTAGAAAGCCCAGAAATAAGTACATGCACTTATGGTCAATTAATACATGACACGAGGCAGGAATATACAATGGAGAAAGGACAGTCTCGTCAATAAGTGATGTTGGGAAAACTGGACAGCTGCATGTGAAAAAAATGAAATTAGAACATTTTCTTATACCATATACAAAAATAAGTTCAAAGTGGATAAAAGACCTAAATTTAAGACCCCAAACCCCTAAATTTAAGTCCCCAAACCATAAAGCTCCTAGGAGAAAACATAGGCAGAACACCCTTTGACATAAAATGCAGTAATATTTATTTTTTCGATCTGTCTCCTAAAGGAGAGGAAACAAAAGCAAAATAAACAAAAGGGGATTAAGAGGTACAAACTACTATGTATAAAATAAGTAAGTAAGCTACAAGGATATATTGTATAACACAGGGAATAGAGCCAATATTTTGTAATAACTTTAATGGAGTATAATCTATAAAAATTACAAATCCCTATGTTGTACATCTGAAACTGATATATATATATATATATATACATATATATATATGTATATATATATATATATATAGTGTGTGTGTGTGGTATGCGGGCCTCTCCCGTTGCGGAGCACAGGCTCGAGACACACAGGCTCAGTAGCCGTGGCTCACGGGCCTAGCCGCTCCGCGGCATGTAGGATCTTCCCAGTCCGGGGCACGAACCCGTGTCCCATGCATCGGCAGGCGGACTCTCAACCACTGCGCTACCAGGGAAGCCCCTGAAACTGATATATTTTAAATCAACTGTATCTCAATTAAAAATAATAATATATAAAATTAAAATAGAAATTCTCATCCCCCAAATGGTAGTATTAGGAGGTGAGCCTTTGTGAGGTGCTTAGGTCATGGTGTTGGAACCTTCACAAATGGGATTAGTGCCTTATAAAAGAGGCTCCAGAGAGATCCCTAGCCTCTTCAACCATGTGAGGACAGCAAGAAGGCACTTGCTATGAACCCAGGAAGGGCCCTCACCAGAAGGCAACTGTGCTGGCACTTTGATCTTGGACTTTTCAGCCTCCAGAACTGTAAGCAATAAATTTCTGTTTTTTATAGCTAAAATAATAAAATAAAATAATGTGTTCTGTGTTTTTTTAATGGATTGTTCTGTAGTTATCTGTTAGGTGTAATTGTTTTATAATGTTGTTAAAATCTTCTATTTACTTGCTGATCTTGTCTTGTTCCATCCTGTATTGAAAATTGGATATTGATGTTTCCAACTATTATTGTTGAATTGTCTAATTGCTTATTCATTTCTTTTAATTTTGTTTCATTCATTCTTGGGATCATTTGTTAGGTATATGTATATAGTTGTTATATCTTCTAGTTGCATTGACTCTTTTATCATTATAAAATATTCTTTCTTTGTCTCTAGTAACAATTTTTGTGTTGAAGACCATTTGGTCTGATGTTAGTAAAGCCACTCCAGCTCTTGTCTGATTACTGTTTACAGGTAAATATTTTTTCATTTTTTCACTTTCAGTCTATTTGTGCCTTTGAATTTAAGAATGCCTCTTGTACACTGCATATAAAACATTAAAAAATTCCATTAACACAATCTCTGCCTTTAAATTGTGATGTGTGATGAATTTACATTTGGTGCAATTTTGATAAGGTGGTATTTATTCTTGCCATTTTGCTAATTGTTTTCTTCATGTCTTATCTTTTTTTGTTTTCTGTCCTCTGTTACTGTCTTCTTTTGTGGTAAATAGATACTTTCTAGTGTGCTCTTTTGATTCCTCTGTCACTTCTTTTACTATTTTGTTTAAAAGTGAATGGTGTTTTTTTAAATTAGCTTATTTTATTTATTTTTTGGCTGCATTGGGTCTTTGTTGCTGCGTGCGGGCTTTTCTGTCGTTGTGGCGAGTGGGGGCTACTCTTCGTTGCAGTGCGTGGGCTTCTCATTGTGGTGGCTTCTCTTGTTGTGGAGCATGGGCTCTAAGTGCATGGGCTCAGTAGTTGTGGCTCGTGGACTCTAGAGCGCAGGCTCAGTAGTTGTGGCACATGGGCTTAGTTGCTCTGCGGCACATGGGATCTTCCCAGACTAGGGTTCGAACCTGTGTCCCCTGCATTGGTAGGCAGATTCTTAACCACTGTGCCACCAGGGAAGCCCTCTTTTACTATTTGTTGTTAGTCATATTCTTAGGGGTTGCCTGGAGCTTCTTACTATTAACAATTTATAACAATTTAGTTTGGATTCATACCAATTTAATTTCAATAGTATATAAAAACTTTGCTTCAGTATATCTCCATTTCCTCCCTGCCCCTCCATACTGTTATTTTTCTACAAAGTACATCTTTATACATTCTGTGCAGATCAGCACAACTTTATAATTATTGCCTTTTGCAGTTATCTTTTATTTCAGATAGGAGAAAAAAGTTACGAACAAAAGTTACACTTACATTATCCTTTTTACTTCTGTAGTTACCTTTACCAGTGTTCTTTATTTATTCACCTGGATTTGAAGTACTATCTAGTGAGTGTCATTTTATTTTAACTTGAAGGACTCCTTTTAATATTTTTTATAGGGCAAGTTTTCTAGTGATGTAGTCTGTCAATATTGTTATTTGAGAATATCTTAATTTTTTCTTTGCTTTTGAAGGATAATTTTGCTGGTTATAGAATTCTTGTTTGACAGTCTTTTTCTTTTATAATTTTGAATTTGTCGTCTCACAACCTCTAGCCTGAATGGTTTCTGATGAGAAATGGGCTGTTACTTTAATTAAGGATACCTTTTGCATGGTGAGTTGCCTCTCTTCCTGCTTTGAAGATTCTCTTTGTCTTTGTATTTTGATAGTTTGATTATGACATACATATGTATAGGTATTTTGGAGTTTATCCCTAGAGTTTATGGAACTTCTTGGATTTGTAATTTTTAAAATCAAATATGGCAAGTTTTTAGCCATTATCTCTTCAAATATTCATTGTACCTCTTTCTCTCTCTTCTCTCCTTCTGAGGATTTCATTATGCACATGTTGCTTTGCTTGATGTTGTCCCTGAGACTGTCCTTTTTTGTGTGTGCGTGTGAGGAAGACTTTATTCAAGGGGACTACAGCAATGGGATTTTGTAGTAGGGGAGAGAGATTGGACTCAATTCCTCTGTTCATTTTTCTTCCTACATTTTACTTTAGATTGGAAAATTTCCTTAGATTGGAAAATTTCAGTTAACCTGTCTTCAAGTTTGCCAGTTCTTTCTTGCCTGCTCAAATATGCTATTGAATCCCTCTAATGAGTATGTCATTTCAGTTATTGTACTTTTTAGCAACAGAATTTTTTAATTAATTATTATTTTTTTGCGGTATGCGGGCCTCTCGCTGTTGTGGCCTCTCCCGTTGCGGAGCACAGGCTCCGGACGCGCAGGCTCAGCGGCCATGGCTCACAGGTCCAGCTGCTCTGCGGCATGTGGGATCTTCCTGGACCGGGGCACGAACCCGTGTCGCCTGCATTGGCAGGCGGACTCTCAACCACTGCGCCACCAGGGAAGCCCTAGCAACAGAATTTTTATTTTGTTCCTTTTTATAATTTCTGTCTCTTTATTAATAGTCTCTATTTGGTCAGACATCATTGTCATACTTTCCTTTAATCCTTTAGACCTGGTTTCCTTTAGTTCTTTAATGTATTTAAAATAGGTTGTATACATTCTTTGTCTTGTAGGTCCCACATTAGGGCTTCCTCAGAGGTAGTTTCTGTTGATTGCTTTTTTCCCTGTGTATAGGCCATATTCTCTTGTTTTATGTTTTTGTTTTTTTGTATGTCTTATAATGATGTGTTGAAGACTGAACATTTAAATAATATATATGGCAACTCTGAAAATTCGAGTCTGGGATATTTGGTGGTGCTGCTTTTTATAGTAGTTTTTGTTTGTGACTTTCCTGAACTAACTCTGTAAAGTCTATATTCTTTGTCATATATTTCCACTGAAGTCTCAGTTTGGCTAGCTTGGTGGTCAGCTAATGATTGGATAGAGATTTCCTTAAATGCCAGGAATCAGTAAGTCTCCTAGTCTTTCCTGAGGGGCTCTGTGTGTATGTGTATATTGGGGGCATGCTTCAGCATTTCATCAGACAGTTTACAACTGTATCTTAGTCTTCCCCTCCTGCTTGTGCAGAGCCTCAAAGTCAGCCCAGTGTGAGCACTTACGGCCTCTCAGGTCTTTCCTGGGCGTTCGCACAACCTTGGATAGGTGCACAGCTCTCCATATATGATGTGGTCTTCTAGATTTCCAGGGATATATTGGAGTTTTCAAATCCCCTGTAGACAGCCTATTCCCCAGCTTTTGCTTTTAAGCTTTTGGTTAATTGTTTGCCCCAGCAGTTGTACACTGTCTCAGGCAGTTACAAAATTAAACAGTTGCCTCTAATTGTTTTGACATATACCTCTGAGGAAAATGATTTTCTCACTGCGCAAGCTCTGACTCAGGTCAAAGAGAGCCTGGCAAGTGGAACCCATTAGCTATGTCAGATAATGACAGTTCTCTGGGAGTAAGTCTTTGAAGGAGTTCCAGCCCTGTTCTGTCCTCTTCTGTGGCTGCCAGGCTGCTGCTTTTCACTATGACTGTAGGCTGTTGGTTTTCAAGACTACTATGGAGTTGAGGTGGGGGTTAGGAGAAATGGTGGGAGTAGTGCAAGCTAAAGACCAAAATTTGCTCTTCTTGAGATTCAACCATTTTTCTTTAACACATGCTCCCCAGTTGTGGCAAGCCTCTGGTTAAAGCCCCAGATTCCTGAAAAAGTTGAATCTGACAGTTGCTGTATTTTCATTGCTTTTATCGAAGAGGGATTTTTTTTGGAGGTCCTTACTTTGCTATTTTCACTGATATCACTCTCTCACCTTTACTCTTTCTTTTTCTTTTCTTTTTTTTTCTTTGCCGCACTGTGTGGCATGCGGGATCTTAGTTCTCCAACCAGGGATTGAACCCGTCCTCCCTGCAGTGGAAGCACAGATTCTTAACCACTGGACCACCAGGGAAGTCCCTCACCTTTATACTTAAAAGAATTTATTCCTGTATATTGAATTTTATGTTGGCATTATTTTCTTTCAGCACATTAAAGATATCTTTCCACTGTGTCTGGATTTTATTTTTCCTGTTCAGAAGTCAGTAGCCAACATAACTGCTATGCCTCTGGATGTACTCTGTACGTTTCCTATTGCTTTTAAAGGATTTTCTCATTGGCCTTAGGTGTATATAGTTTGATGAAGTTCCATGCATCCCCTCCCCGCCCAAGGCATGTTGGCTTCTTGTATCTATTATGGAATGATGTCTTTCACAAGTCTGGAAAATTCACTGCTATTATCTTCAGGTTTTGCTTCTGTCTCATCTTCTCTCTTCTGTCTTGCTAGGACTGTAAGTAGATGTGTGTTTTTCGCCATATATTCTCATGCCCTGTATTTTGTATTACCCAGGGTTTGGTCTCTCCATACTTTAAGTTGAATATTTTCTTCTGAACTAGTTTCCAGTTACCAGTTCTCCTTTCAGTAGCACATAATCTGCTTTAAATCTCATTCATGATTTTTAAAATTTTCAATTGTAGATTTAAAAAATAGTATTCAAAACTGAGTTACTTTTTATAGCTCCTAATCTCTCCTTTGTGTTTTTGACAATAGCAAGTATAGTGTTTTTTGTTTGTTTTTCCCAATTTTTTAATTGTAGTAAAATACATGTAACATAAAAATTAACATCTTAATCATAGCTCTTTCATTGTATAAAACTGAAAGTCTATACCTAATAAACAATAATTCCTCGTCCCCCCTTTCTCCCAGCCCTTGCAACCACCTTTGATTGGTTCTACTTTCTGTCTCTATGATTTCTGAGATAATTTAAGGCAGCAGTCCCCAACCTTTTTGGCACCAGGGACCAGTTTTGTGGAAGACAGTTTTTCCATGGACAGGGGTGGGGGGGGGGATGGTTTTGGGATGATTCAAGTGCACTACATTTATTGTGCACTTTATCTCTATTATTATTACATTGTAATATATAATGAAATAATTATACAACTCACCATAATGCAGAATCAGTGGGAGCCCTGAGCTTGTTTTCACTTGCCACTTATAGGGTTTTGATATGAGTGTGCAAGCAATTGATTTATTATGGTCTCTGTGCAGTCAAACCTCTCTGCTAATGATAATCTGTATTTGCACCCACTCCCCAGCGCTAGCATCACCACCTCAGCTCCACCTCAGATCATCAAGCATTAGATTCTCATAAGGAGCGCGCAACCTAGGTCCCTCGCATGCGCAGTTCACAGCAGGGTTTGAGCTCTTATGAGAATCTAATGCTGCAGCTTATCTGACAGGAGGCGGAGCTCAGGTGGTAATGCGAGTGATAGGGAGCGGCTGTAACTACAGAAGAAGCTTCACTCGCTCGCCCACTGCTCACCTTTTGCTGTGTGGCCTGGTTCCTAACAGGCCACAGACTGGTCTGTGGCCCGGGGGTTGGGGACCCCTGCTTTAAGGTACCTCATATAAGTGGAGTCATATATCAATAGTATTTATCTTTTTGTGACTGACTTGTTTCACTTAGCATAATGTCCTCAAGTTTCATCCATGTAGCATGTGCCAGAAATTCCTTCCTTTTTTAAGGCTGAATAATATTCCATTGTATGTATATACCATATTTGCGTATCCGTTTAATCTGTCAAAGGACACTTGGGTTCCTTCCACATTTTAGCCATTGTGAATAATACTGCTATGAATATAGGTGTACAGATGTCTCTTCAAGATCCGGTTTTCAATTATTTTGGGTTTATATCCAGAAGTGGAATTGCTGGATCATATGGTAATTTTACATTTACGTTTTTGAGGAACTGATACTCTTTTCCACAGAATGTAGTGTTTTTTTTGTTGTAATAAAACATATATAAAATTTACATTTTAAATGTATAGTTCTGTGGTATTAAGTACATTTACATTGTTGTGCAACCATCACCACCATCCATCTCTAGAACTTTTTTCATCTTGCAAAACTGAAACTCTGTCCCCACTAAACAATAATCCCGGGTGAGAGGGAGGCTCAAGAGGGAGGGGATACGGGGATATATGTATACCTATGGCTGATTCACTTTGTTGTACAGCAGCAACTAACACAATATTGTAAAGCAATTATACTCCAATAAAGATGTAAAAAAAGAAACAAAAAAAACAATAATCCTCTCTCTCAGTCCCCTGGAAACTACCATTCTACTTTCTGATTCTATGAATTTGACTTCTCTAGGTACCTCATAGAAGTGGAATCACACAATTTTGTCCTTTTGTGAATGGCTTATTTCACTTAGCGTAATGTCTTCAAGGTTCATACATTTTGTAGCATGTGTCAGAATTTCCTTCCTTTTTAAGGCTGAATAATATTCCATTTTATGGATAAACCACATTTTGTTTATCCATTCATCTGTTGATGGATGCATGGATTGCTTCTACCTTTTGACTATAGTGAATAATGCTGTTAAACATAGTTGTAAAGTATCTGTTTGAGTCCCTGTCTTCACTTCTTTTGGGCATGTTTCCAGAAATGGAGTTGCTGGATCATGTGATAATTCTATGTTTAATTTTTTGAAGAGCCATCATACCATTCTCTACTGCAGCTGCACCAGTTTATATTCTCACCAACAACGTACAGGATTCCAATATCTACACATCCTCGCCATCCCTTGTTATTTTCTGTTTCTTTGATGTATCCTAATGAGCGTGAAGTGATATTTCACTGTGGCTCTGATTAGCACTTCCCTTATGATTAGTAATGTTGCACATCTCTTTATGTGCTTATCGGCCATTGATGGATCTTCTTTAGAGAAATGTCTATTCAAGACTTTTGCCCATTTTTAACAGGGTTGTTTGTTTTTGCATTATTGCAAGTGCAGTTTTTTGATAGTCCATATTGGGTAATTCTGACTTCTCATGTCTTTGTGCATCTGTTTTTATTTTCTGTTGTTTCTTGCTCACGGTGTCTAATTTCTTTGCATGTGCTAGAGATTGTATCTGCAGAATTATTTTGAGGAATCATATGAGACCTAGGATGATTGTATCATTTTTGGACAGGTTTTATTTTGTTATCGCTAAGGTTCTTTATTCTTAAAGAAGCCATCTTAATCCCAGTGCAAGCCTGAAGCCAACCAGATGAACAAAACAAGGCAGCGGTGCATGGGAGGGCTGGTTTGCTTTTCAGGACTTCTCCACATTTAGGGTTTATCCCTTTGTTCTTCCAACACAAGTTGAAGGCTGGTTTCTCAGAGTCTGACTCATGCTTTTACTCTGTGCCTGTAGCCCCCAATTTCTGGATTATTTCGGGTAACTTCAGCATCTATAGTAAAACTCCCAGATGTTAGGACCTTACACAGAAAATTTACTTCTCCTTCATGTGGATGAAGTCCCCTGTGGATGTTCCTCAACAATGATCAGCTTTCCTCTGCATGGTGATTCGGACCTGGCTTTTGACCGCTGTGGTCCTGCTATCTGCTAGGTTGGTAGCATCATCTAGGGCCTGAACTTCCTTTTTGTCCAGCTGGCAGATGGGGAGTACAGTGCAGAGGATGCACACGTGCTTTTCACCCATGTTGGCCTGGACATGACATGTACAGTAACTGTAGATGTTCCACTGGGGAGGGCTAGTCACGTGGCCTGCCTAGATGCAAGCGTGAGGTGGGTGAAGAGTAGTCCATGGTTAGCAGCTGCATGTCTGTTTGGTGGACCGTTACCTCTGCCTCAGTCCTTCCCCTTGGCCCTGAAGTATCTGCACATTCTTCTTTTGCAGCTGTACTCATCTTCCCCAGGGAGACAGATACAGATGTGGCTCTTGAGGTTCGGTGACTGAACCAACACACAGGTTACCTACCTGCTGCTCACACTGTTCAGTAATGGAGCCAAACCATTGACAATTGCAATGGAAAAAACCTTCCATTTGAAAGGGGAGAAACGGAAGATAAACATCAGTCCTTGGTTCAAGCACGAGTGACACCCTGAGGACAGGTATTATGAAGGCGTCTGTCAGTGACTATCAAACAGAGGCCACCAGGAACTCACCGGGCACCTGTGATGGAACGGGCTGGGACCATACACCATGGGGAACTGGGAGAGGGTGTTAGAAAGAATCTGTTACAGGATTTGGGCTTTGGTTGGGTGATTCTGGGGAGGATGGAAGAAAGTAGAGTGCTGTCAGTAAGCAGGGGCCATTTTATGAACGAGTATCTTAACGAATTTTATCTAAGGCAGGGTGGATTAGGGCGAGGCTAATGCTGCAATTGCTAAGGAAGCAGCCCTTCCACATGTTAGCTGGGAGAGGCCACACGTGGTGTTTTAGGGCTTGGACAAAGTTCATATTTTGTTTGTGCTCTGATGTGATGGTGGCGATGGCCGTCCTGGTTCTACTGTGGTCTCGTCTGATTCTCTTGCCTCTGCCCTGGGAGTGTCTGCCCAGACTCCTCGCCCTGACCATGGGAGGCTTTTCCTTGGCCTTTGTCCTCTGTGGGCACAGCTGCCTGGGACCTTGGAGAGGATCTCTCCCTTGATGGGCGGGGTCTGCCCAGACTCCAGAGCTTGCTTCTGCTTGCAGAGTTTGGAGGCCGGGGATTGTTTTGACAGTCACTGACTTATTTTAGGCTTATGTTTCTTTGGCAGTAGAATTCCCCCCAAATTCTAGTAGCTTCTGATCTGTTTGCTTTCAGCAGTTCCATGTGCCCGTCCCTACACCCCGAGTTCTTTCCTAGTCATGACCCTCTGGCCTGGTCATCATCTTTGCTTTCTCATGCCTGTGTCTCTTTCTGCTCAGGGTGTCTTGAAGGCATGGCTGTGGGTGGGAGAGAAACCCTGTTATCTGATCTGTGTGTACAGCTGAGCCCTCTGTTTAGCCAAGGAGTCTTCATGGGCCTATGCTTCTCAGAACAGTTTCAGCCTTACATCTTACTCTTGGGGTGCAGAGGGGGAGGCTTTTCCCACGAGGTGAGCCCCATGTTTCTGGACTGTCTCTAGGTGCTTTCTGGTCTCTCAAGTAGGCCAGTTTTTGCCTAAACTCTTCTCTTGCTGTGATGCCTGTTTTGGCAGAGCAGGTAACAGTCACGCAGGCTGCTGGCACTCCTTTTTCTCCTGTCCCCGAGCTGGAGGCTGGGTGTGAGTGTGGTCTACCTTCAGATGATCACTGCTTTGCAATGCATAAAATAGGGCTTCCTCATTACCAGCTGCCTGACAACGGTTTTTATTATGGCATCACCCCAGTTCAAAGAAGCCATTTGTGTCTTAATTCATCTCTGTTGAAATATGTATTTAATGATAGAGAATTTAAAAGAGGAACATTTCTGAACCAAACTCTTTGGGGACTGTTGGAACCATTTTCTGTTTCTCTGTTTCACTACCGCTTGGATGTGAAGCCATACATTCGTGGCCGTTTTCTAGGCAGACGTTACAAGGGCACAGTATTGGAAGTTCATCTTTCTTGTTTTTAACTTTTAAAAGTTAAAAAGTTTTAAAGGCTGTTTTTAATCAGCCTTTTCTGATTTCTTATAAGAAGAAAAAATCAGATGCTTCAATTTTGGGGGACTAAATTGGGATATACATAAGATAAATAAAATCAGTGAAGAAAACCACTTTGAACCCAAATTGCAGTGATGTCGAAAACTCACAGGGCACCCCTCCCTCTTTGCGTTGTGGTGGCTGAAGCCTGGAGCCCTTCCCTTGCTCTGAGTCTGTCTCTGCTTTGGAGAAAGGAGGATATGAGTACCTGGCCTGTATCCTCTTGGGGAATTCTCTTGTGGAAGCAAAACGAGACGACTGACATGCAAACATGTTGGATAGTAAAGCTCTCTGGGTATAAAAGGCGTTATTTCATCCTGAAGTACTTTTGGGGATAAATAATTTATTGGCACACTAAGTTCATCCTCTGAGGCCAGGTGCTCCTATGATAATGTACCCAAGCCAACCTTGGAAACTTACAGCATCTCAGAGGGAGGAGGGCCAGCGGGCATGTCCCTCTGTGTTTTTTACTGAGTTGGGTGCTTTTCCAGGGAGTTCTGAGCTGTATTCATAATTGTCCTTAAGCAAATAGAAACAGTCCAAAGTGGTGCCCCTCACACAGAGTGCAGTTTACAGGCGTCTGTAGCGTGACACAGTTAATAATCGCCCATGATACTTAAGTGCCCCAGACTGGTAGTTTGAGTTTTCATGGAATTTTAAACAGATGAGATTTTGTAATAGAGCCGTGTTTCTTACTGATGTCTTCCATAACCCCTTATGATTAAACTGTTGCTGAATTTCCTAGACTTGATTAATTACCTCATTAATTAAACAGACAAATAATGAAGTAGATTATTTTGCTTACTGAGAAATTGTTAATCTTGAGGTAGCTTTACTTCTCTAGGTCCACTTAGGAAGCTGGAATTTTTCATTTAATGGTCTTTTCAAATTCATGTATTATCCATGTGATCAGCATGGAGACTGACATTGACAGAGGTGTTATTTTATATCAGGGCACTGGGGTGACATGTGGACCACTGGTCCCCACAGGGGCTGTGACCCTGGCTTCTGCCATCTCTCTTCCCTACTTCCTGGAGTTCCTGAAACTGGGCTCCGGCCCCTGGGGACACAGCTCCCTGCTGCCCGGCATCCTTGGCTCTGAGGGGCTTCTTGCTCTTAGCTACACCCCACATGGTGTCTGTTATTTCTCTTTTCCTTGCTCTGGGCACCACTGCACCTTCTGGGCACAGCTTCTCCTGGGTGGATGGTGGGGCAGCCCGGGAGCTGGCAGAGTGTGCCCACTGCCCCAGTGTACTGCGGCCGGGCTCCGAGTCTCTCCCGTCTGGAGGACAGAGCACGGCGGGGCTGAGGCCCTGTGCTCTGCTGGACATGTGAGAGGAGCCTGGCTGTCAGCCCCCTTCCTTCAGACCCAGGAGGAAGCGCCTGAAGCCAGGGGCCTGGGGTCAGCTTGGTGAGGCCAGGGTCCTTGGCTGGGGCTGTCTGCCTGCGGTCAGATCTCGTTCAGCTGGGCACACCCTCCAGACCGGCCCAGGCTCAGCTGGGCTCCACCAAGGGTGCCCGAGGGCGAGGCCTGGCACCGCAGCACCCATTAGGCAAAGAACCAGATTGGAATGCCGAGCTGGAAGCAAGCCGCAAGTCCTTACTGAACAGAGGGTTAAATTCCACCCTGAGGCGAGGACTGTCTGGTGAGTGGTCTCCAGGATCTCAGTTACGACCCCCCACTCCATAAGGCTCAGGCGCAGGGCCGGCGCCTTAGGCCTGTCGCTTCCGCCTCTGAAGGCAAACCTGAGACTCCCAATCCCTTGTCGGCCCTCTAGCACCCATAGGATGACAACAGAAGCTGTGATCTGTGGACCTTCAGGGTTCTCCAAGACCCCTTCAGGGGGGAGACATGATTCCCATGTTTTCATAAAGATCCAGAAACATGATTTCCTTTCTCACAGTGCTGAGCCCTGAGCTGATGGCACAAAAGTGATGACGGGCAAAACTGCTGGCACCCGAGCCCCATCGCGCCAGGGGGCCGCGGGGGGGCGGTCGGGCAGACTCTCATAGTTCCTTCAGCACCACCACTGCACAGAGAGCCACTTGCATGCGAAGAGAATGTCCTCGATGAAGCAGTAAGAATGATTAATTTAATTAAATCTTGACCCTTGGGCACATGTCTTTTAAGTGTTCTGAGAGACAGACTGGGAATTTGCACAATGCACGTCTGCAGATGGAATCACGGCAGTTGTTTCGAGGAAAAACAAGTGCTTATGCTTTTTTTGGGTGGGGAGCTGAACTCGCCCCTCTTCTCATGGAACATGGTTTTTACTTTAAAGAATAACTGACAGACAAACCGTGGTTATTTAGACGTGTGATTTTGGCAGACAACGTCTGAAAATTGGACTAAGTGAGCCTGTGACTTCAAAGGAGATAACTGCTGGTGTTTGTTGCAACTGACAAAATTTGAGCTTTCAGTCAAAAATTAGAATTTTGAAAACTTGTGTCTGCTGTGGTGAGCTTGACAGCTTCTCAGTACTTAAAGATGTTTCTGATGAACTCAGTGGTGATGTTAACTAATGTGATTTTTTGACATTATATATTGAAATGTATTCAGGAAGATCCGCATAACTCACTGAGCCAAAATGACTAATGCATGATGTCACACCAACCATGCATGGAGGAAATATATGTCTAGGGTGCAAGATCACTAGATAATGGGTTTTAATGTTAATAAAAGTTTGTTGATGGGTTTTCAGATTCCATGTTGCAAGTAACCTTTAAGAAATGACCACTTGCTGAGTTTTGATGTCATATCAAAGAATATCCATGGTGATCTGATAAACCTATGCAGATACTCCTGTTTCCAGCCACATGTCTGGGTGAGGATGGGCTTTTTTCACATACTTTAACCAAAACAACGTTTCACAACAGATTGAATGCAGAAGCAGGTGTGGCAATCCAGCTGTCTTCTATTATTCCTGTCATTAGAGAGTTCCAGAAATTCTTCTAATTTATTTTTGTTTGGAAAATATAGTTACTTTTATTAAAAAGTGTTATTTTCATTGTTATGTAATGGGCTTATTATTCATTGTGAATGAATTACTGAATAAATAATTTTAAAATCTCTCTGTGTTTATTTCAAGTAAATATCAATGAATAGAATCCATTTAAGAAATAATTTGAGGAAAGAAAGGGGTCCTGAGTCCAAAAAGTTTGAGAACCACTGGTCTGGTGTCATAGGAAACCGTGGTGCTTGAGTGGAAACGCCAGTGGTTTTGCTGAAGGACCTCAGGGAACTGCTGAGATGATGAGCTGTCACCAAGCACTGAGTCAAAGAGAAGACTGAGTTCTTTATTTGTTTTTTTTTAGGTGAAAGCTAACAGGAAAGTGGTTCAACTGAAAGACTGACATTGGAAAGAAACAGATTCATTGCAACTTTCATATTGTAAATAATTTTAGAAATTAACATCAGAATTTGATTTTCAAGACAAAACCCTACAAAAGCAACCGAGCCAGCTTTATTTATGAAATATGGAAATAAAGGCTTACTTCTCTAAAAAAAAAAAAAAAGACAAAAGTCCTACAGGCAATTCTGCTCTGTGATGGAAAATCTTTCTAACCCAGATTGTTCAGTTACTCAACAACATTTATTAGTACCAGCAGTATTAGGGGGGTATAGACCTCTGTGCTAAGTGCTAAGAGGGAGACCAAAGGTATTATAGATGGTTTTTTTCTGATGCTAAGAGGTTTTTTCTTCCAGTAATTTATGAGGGAGAGAAGGTGGGTAGGACAAGTTCTCAACTGAAAAGCTGCGTGAGAAGATATAGGACAGAGGAGACAGGAAAGCTGTGCCTGGCTGCAGCAGGTGCTCTGCAGCAGGGCTCTGGGTGGCTGAGGAGGGAGAGGGAGTGACCCTGGGTCTAGTCCTGGAGCCGTCTGGCAGGTTAGGTCCCCTGGACAGAGATGTACATTTCTCTGCCTGGTGTCAGGAAGCAGAGCTGTTGGCTGGCTCACTTGTGGTTTCTGGGTGCCAGTGGAGGAACAAAGGTGAAGAAGCATGCCTCTCAGCTGCAGGATGGTCATCGTCGTTGGGGGCAGCACCTGGGGTGTAGAGGTGTGCCCTGTGCTCGCCCCTAGCTCTGCCTTAGCACCTCTCCCTGGCTGGTAACTCTGGGCTGGTTCCATGCCTTTTATGGAAAGAACAGTAAAGTTTCTTCTAATGAGAATTGGGGAGTAGGAAATTCTGATTAATTGCAATTCCCTTTCAGTTCCCAGACCATCAGGAAAAAAAAATTTTAAACCCTAAGATTAAGTTTCTAATTTATTACCTAGATTATGTTAAACGTGATTGAATCTTTCTAAAAAGACAGGATTTTGCAGGGCCTCAAGGCATCATTGACCATAGAATATTACTCTTCCCTAGTTTCTGAGAAATCTTAGCTGGTTTAGAGCTCCTGTCTCAGAGTAGAAGTGCCTGCAGGGAACACTGTCACTGTGACAAGTGGGTCCTGTCCCCAGCTCCTTGCTAGTAGAAATGAAGTCAGAAACCTGGCTTCCTGTCCCCGATATGACAAGCTGCATGTGCCTTTGAACTCCCTTAAAGCCTGTGTCTCTTTCCGGAAACTGGGTGTCACTGAGGTTGGTGTCTAGGGACCAACAGGAAGATGGGTGTGTGGTTGAGATCTCTGCTGGAGTTGAGTGGAGGGAGGGCACCTTGAACTTTGGCTTGCTTTCTGAAGCCATCATCACCTCTCGCTGAATAAGAGACACTCACAGGAGTCTCAGCCCCCTGGTCCACCTGCCCTCCCCTGCCAACACATACACACAACCACACACACACAGGCGCACAGGCATGGTCTCCAGAATGAAGGAGTAATGACAGTGTGGGAAACGATGTGGAATTGTTAGCCTTCGGGTCACTTGGAAGAGCCCTGGCCACCCCTGCCTGGAGACTTAGCTTCTGATATCTCCAACGCGTGGATGAGGTGACCTGTGCCCGTCTTAGTTCCCTCTGACATCTTTCATTTCCTTGGCACATGAAGGGTTCCCTCCATTTGGGGGCCATATCTGAATTGCTATGTGGAGTGCAGGGCTGTGGCGCTTGACGCTAATGAGTTGGCTGGTCTTTAAATAGCACAGCGCCTATAAACAGAATCACCTGTTTTACAGCCTGGTATTGAAGAAGATTGTTCCCAGAGGGCTCTGAATGGCTGTTGGAGCATTAGAAAGGCAGTAAAATGCTCCTCACTCCGCCCCTTACGTGAGGCAAGGCTGGCTGAGAACACACACACCGTATCAGTGACATTTCTTTTGGGCTGGGCCGGAATCATCCCTCTCAATGCATTACACTCAGGTTGCATCAGGATGAAGAATGGCCAGGCCAAAATCTCCTTGATTATCGGAAACTTAGTCATTTGTTCTCTGAGTCAGCTTAATGGCGTGTAATGTTCACATCACATTCTTTTGGGGCCAGGCCAAGAACCAGCATGTTTGCCAGCATTTCAGCAATGAGCTAATCAGGCTTTTGGCTCCTACATTCCTGGCCAAGAGCTCCGCTGGAATTAATAGTGTCACTGCAGCAAACTCGCAAAGGTTGCTCGTTATTTTCCTGTGTCATATGCTGGCCCTTGCTTTCATCAGATGAGCCGTAAGCCCCTTCTCTTCCAGAAGGTCTTCCCAGGCTGAGGCTCTGAGATGTGATGCTAGAAATTCAGCCCAACAGGTTATTTACTGAAAAGCCCTGTCCTGACTGCTGCTGAGGATGTGAGTACAGGGGAGAGTCTTTCCATGTAATCCAGGGAGCATGGAATCCACTTGGGGGTGGGGCATGATGCACGAACACATGTGTCCTCGGTACCACGAAGAGCCAGCCACACATCATCAGAGAAGAGCAAGAGAAGTATGTGGAGCTCCGGGGAGGCAGCACTTTGGAAGGATGGAAGAAGGCCTTGGAGAGGATGGGCGTCTCATCTGTGTCTTGGAGACTGCGGAGTGTGGGCTGGCACGTGGGAGGTGGGCAGTAGGTGATAGCTGTCCTAGCTTTATTGCTACACTTCTGTTTTCTAACTAGTAAAATAGAAAAAAGTGTCTTGTACATCTGCCGGGGCCTAGCTTGTGAGACGACAGGGAACCGCCTGGGGAAGGCGCCCAGGCAGGGCGGGCACCTGGCGGCTGGTGCGCGGCGACCGAGATGTCTGAGAGCCTGGGTGTTGTCCGCCCTCTGCCACTTCTGCTGCCACAGAGTGGACGGAGGAAGCGCCCTCTGTAGTGTGTGGAAATGAATAGTACATGTCTGATTAAAAAAGAGCTGCGGCGACATGCTCTGTCTCTGTCTTACTCATAAGATACTCTAAGTAGGGAAAAAACTTCTTTGTGATTTTTGAAAAGTGTTTAGTGTGATAAGGGGAAAAGTAAAAAAGTAAAAACAATGAAATCAATAGAGAGGGTATTCTTAAAAAGTTTGTGCCAGAGCAGGAATTCAAAAAGATGTTTAAAGGGATTGTTCCTGGCTCTGTGGGATCGCAGTGCACACACCACAAAGTGTCTCTCCATTCAACTCCTCTACCGCTGACGGGCATCTGGGGTTTCCAGTTTGGGGCTGTTGAGAATAAAACTTCTCTGACTGTTCTTGTAGGTTTCTTTGGGCAACATAGACACACATTTCTCTTGCATATGTATCCAGAAGTGGGATTGTTGTGTCATAGGGCTGGTGTCTGTTTACTTTTAGTAGGTAATTGCCAGACAGTTTTTCAAAGTGGTAGAGCCAGTTTGCAACCTGTCTAAAGATGCCTGAGAATTCAGTTGCTCTGCACCCTCAGCAACACTTGCTGGTTTCTGTCCTTTTCACGTCTGCCTTTGTGGAGTTGTGTGCTGGTATCTCACTGTGGTTTAGTCTCCATTGGCCTGATCACTGATAATGTGTGTTTTTTTCCCACACCACCAAGCAATTCTTCAACATCAGCTGTATATCCTATAGCTGCACTCAACTATGGCACCATCTACCTGGAGACAGCATCAGATTCCACAGGCCAAGGGCTCAGTCTCACCAGGCCGTCCCTGTCCCCTTTCAGATGCCAGTCACAAGTCCAAGTTGTTACCTGTGCTGCTGACCAACTGGCTGTAAACTGGAGGTTCCCATGACCCACCTCCTTGGGTTTGATTAATTTGCTAGAGTGACTCACAGAACTCAGAGAAACATTTACTTATGTTACCAGTTGATTGTAAAGGATACAGATGAACTGCCAGATGGAAGAGATTCGTAAGGTGAGGTACGTGGGAAGGGTCTTGAAGCTCCTGTGCTCTCCGGGCCCACCGCTTTCCCCTCAGCTCTACCTGGTCACCGACCGGGAAGCTCTCCAAAGCCGAAGCCTAGCCTTTTGGATTTTTATGGAGGCTTCGTTACCCAGGCATAATTGATTAAATCGTTTGCCATTGATGGTGGAGCTCAGTCTCCAGCCCCTCCCCTCCCTGGAAAGGTCCAGCCCTCTAATCATGTGGCTGGTTCCCCTGGCCACCAGGTCCCATCCTTGGGTTACCTAGGGACTTTCTAAAAGTTATTTCATTAACATAGCAAAAGATACCTTTATCCCTCTTTCACTTCAGGAAATTCCAAGGGTTTTAGGAGCTCTTTGCCAAGAATGGGGATAAAGACCAGACATGTATTTCTTGGGGTAAATCACATCGAGCACTTCTTTATGCTATTGTCCATTTGAAGGTCCTCTTTTGTGAAGTGCTTGCTCAAGTCTCCTGTCCATTTTTGGTTTGTTCTCTCTCTTTTTTTAAATTGTAGTGGGTTTTGTATATCCTGGAGAAAAATTCTTTGTTTAATATATACATTGCAAACATCTTCCCCCAGTGGGAAGCCTGTCTTTTCACTCTTTTAATGATGTCTTTTGATAAATAGAAGTTCTTATTAGTAAGTTCAAGTTATCCATCTTTTCTTTTATGAGTAATGTTTATTGTGTCTGGTTTAAGAAAAATTTGTTTACCCCAAGGCCATGACGATATTCTTCCGTGTCTCCCTCTAGAAATTTTATTATATTCCTTTAACATTTAGGTCCAGTCCAGTTGTGTCTAGTGTGAGATATAAGTCCAAGTTCCCGTTTTCTCTGTGGATATCCAGTTCATCTAGTCTCATTTACTGAAAAGACTATTTTCCCCGCCAAATTACAGGTGGTACCTTTGCAGAAGATCAAGTGCCCTTATGGATCAGGGTCCAGTCAGGAGACAGTGGTTACACCAGTAATTTGAATAGGGAACATTTATTATAAAGAACTGTTAACTAGCAAAAGGGATTAACTATCAAACAGGGTAAAGAGTAAGGTTGCTGTAAAGAATACAGGAATAGCAGATGTAGGGAGCAGCCGCTACCTCTGGAGCTGAGGGGAAGTACCTGGAGATGGGTGGGACAGCCTCAGAAGAGGGTCTCCCCAACAAGTCTAAGATTCATCATTGCTGGAGAAGTCATGGCTGTGACCCACTGGAGAAATTCACTGAGGTGCTTCAAGCTGGGGTTGGCTGCTGTGGTGACCGTGATACACTAGGAAGTCACCTGCAGGGATGCCTGCTGTACTCATGGAGAAACTGCCCCCTGGCCTTCATGCTACGGAGCAAGAAAAAAAACAAACAAAGCCTGGAACCTGAAAGAGAACCCCTTCCTCTTGCAGTGCTCTTTCCTGACAATGCCATGACTGTGTCAGCTGGCCGTGGAGAAATGTTCTTAGGGTCCAGCACTAGTATCGCAAAAACAGAGCAAAGAAGGGTGATTTGGGGCTGAGAGGCAATAAAAAGATAATGGGCACACCTTCCATGTGTGGGTCTGTTTCTTGACTATGTTCTGTTTCATTGGTCTGTTTCTCCACCTGTCAGAGCTGCTATACTGGTTGCTGTAGCTTTACAGTTCTCATCCTGATAAAGGCTGGTGGGGTCCTCCACCTGGGTTTGTCTAGATTGGCCGCACTTCTCTTAAGTTCTTTGCCTATCTTTATCATTTTACAATCAGCGTATCAATTCCTACAAAAAACCTGTTAGGATTTTCATGGGCGTGTTTTGGTTCCGTAGATCAGTTTAGAGGAGAATTGACATGTTTACAATATTGAGTCTTCTAAATCCAAGAATATGGTTTATTCCTTCTTGTATGTTGTCTTGAATGTTTTCCAATGATGTTTTGTTGTTTTTAGTGTAGAGGTCTTGCACAGGTTTTGTTTGATTTATTTCTGAAAAATATTTTGATGATATTGCTGTTACTATATAGAAATGCAGGTGGGTTTTGCATATTGACCTTCTATCCAGTGACCTTGCTAAATTTACTTAACAAATGTTGGTGTAATGGTGTGTTAGGATCTTCAACTATGATTGCGGATTTATCTATTCCTCTTTCTAGTTCTGTTTTTGCTTTGTATATTTTAAACAGACAATATTAGTTGCATACCAATTTAGGGTCTTATCGTTTCTCATTGAATTGACCCTTTTATCATTGTGAAGTGTCCTTTTTCTCTGCTCTTATGTTTCGCCTTAAGGTATTTTTGTCTGATGATAATAAAGCCACTGGAGCTTTGCGTTGCTTCGTGTTCGTGTGGTACAGCTTTTTCTATTCTTTCAACCTACAGTAAGGACTGTATCCTTACTTTCATTTTTTAAATTATTATTATTTTTAAATTTTATTTATTTTTCTTTGGCGGCGTTGGGTCTTCGTTGCTGCACGCGGGCGTTCTCTAGTTGTGGCGAGTGGGGGCTACTCTTCTTGCAGTGCACAGGCTTCTCATAGCTGTGGCTCCTCTTGTTGCAGAGCACAAGCTCTAGGCGTGCGGGCTTCAGTAGTTGTGGCTCATGGGCTCTAGAGCGCAGGCTCAGTAGTTGTGGTGCACAGGCTTAGTTGCTCCGTGGCATGTGGGATCTTCCCTGACCAGGGATCGAACCTGTGTCCCCTGCATTGGCAGGCGGATTCCTAACCACTGCACCACCAGGGAAGTCCCTGCATCCTTACTTTTAAATTATGCTTGTTTTGAATAGAATATAATAATTTTTATTCATTTTAGTTGGAGTGTTTAATCTATTTACATTTAATTTGATTTTTGAAATGTTGGGTTTAATTCTACCATCTTACTCTTTGTTTTCTTTTTGTTCCACCGGTTCTTTGTTCCTTTATTCCCCCTTTCCTGCCTTCATTTGGATTAATCAGGTATTTTTTATTTCATTCTTTAATCTCCTGGATTCTTATTTATTCTTACATTAAAAGTTACCCAAGAGATTTCAATTACATCATGACTTATTACAGATTCCTCTGATATGGTCATATATTTCTGCTTCTATGTGTAAGTCCAACATGACATTATTTCTGTTTTAAGCAGTTGATATTTTAAAATATTTGTTCACATATTTACCCTTTCTGGCATTCTTCATTCCTTCCTGTGGTTCTATGCTTGTAGTTGGGAATATTTTCTTTCAGCCTGAAGAACTAAAAGTATTCTTGTAGTGCAGGTCTATTGATGACAAATTCTCTTGACCTTTGCCTGAGAACACATTTAGGTTCCCTTCGTTTCTGAAAATTAACTTCACTGGGTATAGAATTCTACGTTGACAGTTGTTTTCTTTTAGCATTTTAAATATGTCAGCATTTTCAACATGTTCTCTAAGTCTTCTGGCTTTTATAGTGCTTGTTGAAAAGTCAGCCTTTTGTTTTGCTGTTGTTTCAAAGAAAAGGTGTGTTTTTTTTTCTTTGCCTGATTTTAAGATCTTCTGTCATCATGCCTGTGTCTCTGCGTGTATACATGCATGTGCATGTGTTTTCTGTTTATCCTACTTGGGGTTCATGGGACTTTTTGAATTATGCATTGTCTTTAATAAGACTTGGAAAATTCTCAGCCATTATTCATTCAAATGCTGCTGTTACCCCATTCTTTTCCACTCTCTCGTTACACGTATGTGAGACTTTTTGACCATGTCCCACACATTCTTATGCTTCGTACTGTTTTCATTCTTTTTTTATAGTTTTTTCTCTCTGAATTTCAGTTTTAGATCCAAATATCCAAAAGTTTGGATATTTTCTATTGGACCTGTCTGAGTTCCTCTAATTGTGTCTTTACTTTTGGCTGCTTTTCTTTTAAAGACATCCAATAAGTTCTTAATATTATATTTTTCAATTATAGAATGTCAATTTGACTACTTTTCTGTAGATTCCAAGACTGTTGAAATTTTTCATCTTTTCATCCATTTGTTTCTCTCTTCCTGTTTTTAAACATTTTAATCAGTTTTTTCTTATAAAATTTATTTACATAAATACACTACATACATTTAAGGTGTACAGTTGGATGAGTTTTGACAGTTGTGTACAGCCATGAGACAGAGCATTTCTGTCACCCCAAAAGATTCCTTGTGTCCATTTACAGTCCATTCCTTGTTCTGCGTTTGGGTCCCAGGAAAGTACAGACATACTTTTTGTTATTTTAGAGTAGTTTGTATTTTGTATTAATGTAATCATACACTACCTACTCTTTTTCTGTCTGGCTTCTTTCACTCAACATGATAATTCTGAGATTCATTCATGCTGTGGGTATCAGCACAGTGTTGAATAGCAGTGGTGAGTGTGGACAACCTTGCCTTGTTGCTAGTCTTAGGTGTGAAGTTAGCTGTAGGTTTTTAGTTGGTGCCCTTTATTAGGTTGAGAGAATTCCCGTCCCTGGTTTGTTTAGAATTTTTATCATCAGTGGGTGCTGAATTTTGCCAAAGGTTTTTCTGCACCTATTGAGATGATCATCTGGTTTTTCTCCTTTATTCTGTCAATATGGTAAATTACATTGAATGATGAATGTGAAACCAACTTTGAATTCTTGGGATAAACCTCATTTGGTTGTGATTTTTTTCCTTTTAAAATATTTCTGGATTCAATTTGAGAATGTTTTAAGGATTTTAGTTTCTAGTTACATGAGGGATAGTGTTTTGGAGGTTTTTTTCTTATAATGTCTGGTTTTGTTATCAAGATAATATTGGCCTCATAAAATAAAGTTGGAGTGTTCTCTCCTCTCTTGTTTTCTGGAAGAGTTTGTATATAATTAGTATTATTTCATTCATAAATGTTTGGTAGAATTTACCAGTGTAGCCCTCTGATCTTAGAGTTTTTAACTAGGAATTCAGTTTATATAATCAATATGGCCCTGTGCGGGTTATCTATTTTTTTTTTAATGAACTTTGGTAGTTGTTGTCTTTCAAGGAACTTTACCAATTCTTCTAAGTTGAATTTATTACCTAAAGTAGTTCAGGATAGTCTCTTATTATTCTTTTATTGTCTGTAGGACCTGTAGAAATAATTCCTCTGCCATTCTTGTTATTGATGATTTATACCCTCATTATATTATTATCTTGATTATTCTAACTGTGAGTTATTATACATTTATACATTTTGTTGATCTTTTCAAAGAATCAGCTTTTAGCTTGGATACTTTTCTCCATGCCTTTAAAAAATATTGTTGATTTCTGCTCATTATTTCTTTCTTTCAACTTACTTTGGGTTTACACTGCTCTCTCTTTTTTTTTTTCTAAGCTCCTTGAGATGGACTCTAAGACCATTGTTTAGAAATCTCTAGTTTGTCCCTGATCTTGAGAATGGCCTTCCTGGGTTCTTGACCAAAACACTTACACGTCCCTGTCTCCTCAGCCCTGAAAGTTCAACCAGTTAAAAGATCTTGGGCTCCTGCCACACACTGATGGGTGCAAAATCTGGCAAATGATTTGAGGGGGAGATGGATTGGATACTTACTGCAGGCCCGTTTCCGTTAGTGTGACTTGGTCCCCTAAACATGTGAAGATATGGGGAGAAACGTCAGTCTGTCTTGCTGGCCCAGTCCCCTGGCCTTTTGCATGGTCCCAGAACTCAGCAGTTGTCTGGTGGGGAGAACAGGCCTTGTGTTGGATGCTCCTTTAGTTTCCAGTCTGTTGCAGGCCTTGAGGCTACAAAAAAGCTCTGCTGGTTTTTCTTTCCTCCCATAGAATCCCTTAGCTTGGACCAAGCCTGATTCTTAGCCAGTGTTCAGAATTAGCAGCTTATTTTTAGCTTATCTAGAAGGGCTCTTCCTAGTGAGGAATTTTAATTCATTTAGTCTTCATTGCTTTGATGGTGTTAGAAATACAGCTTTTGAAACTTATAACTAAAAAAAATCTTCTTGCCTCATTGGTGGTGTTGGCCCGCTCTGACCACAACATTGTAATAGAAGGCGGAGTCCCCCTCCCCTTTGAATAATTTATATACAATGAAATGCATCTATTTTAAGTATACAGATTAATAAATCTTGATGTGTGTATATTTCTTGTAACTACCACCACGATCAAGGTATAGAACATCATCCCAAAAGGCCTGGTGCCCCTTTCCATTCAGATATTTTTTTGTCACTGTTGATATGATTCACTTTTTCCAGAATTTCATGTAAATGGAATCATACAGTGTGTACTGGCTTCTTTTTTGTGTCTTGCTTCTTTCTTTCAGCATCTGTGCATTTGAGATTCATTCATGTTGTGTGAATGTGTTTTGTTCCCTTTACAGCTGAGTACCATTCCATTGTAAGATATGTTTGTTTATTTGCTATTGATAGACATTTTGATTGTTTATAGCTTTTGGCTATTATAAATAAAGCTGCTATGGATACTTGTGTACATGTCCTAGTGTGAGAATATGTTATCATTTCTCTTGTGTAAATATCTGGGAGTGGAGAGTGGCTAGGTGGAATGGTAAGTGCTATGGAAGTGCTATTACAACGATCTACCTGTTTTCCAAAGTTGTTGAATGATTTTACACTCCTTGTGGCCATGTATGACAGTTCCAGTTTACTGCCATTTGTATCAGTACTTGTTATTGTCAGTCATTCAGTTTTAGCCATTTTACTACATGTGTATTGGTATCTCATCCTAACTATAGTTTTTATTTTCCTAAAGACTAATGATAGATATTAGTATCTCATTGTGATCTTAATTATTTTCCTGAGGACTAATGATGACAAGCTTCTTTTTCATATGCTCTTAGTATGTCTAAGCTGTTTGTATGTCTTCCATGATGTATCTGTTGAAATATTTTGCTATTTTTTAAATGGGTTGTTGTTTCCTTATTATTGAGTTATGAAAAGTTCTTTGTGTATTCTGAATACTAGTTCTTTTTTCATATGTATGTATGAGAAATCTTTTTTCCATCTGTTATTTGCCTTTTCATTTTGTAAATAGTGTCTTTCAAAGAGCAGAATTTAAAAATTTTGATGAAATAGAAATTATCATTTTTTCCTTTGATTGGTGTATTGCTTTTTATTGATGTATCTAAGAAATTCTACTCTACCCCGAAGTCCAAGAAGAAAGATTCTTTTCTTACTTTTCTTCCAAAAGTTCCACAGATTTAGCTTTTATATTTAGGTTACCTTTTGTGTATGGTGTTAGGTAAGGATCGAGGTTCATTTATATTATATATATGTATATAAATACCCAGTTCTTCTGACACAGTTTTTGGAAATCCTTTCCCCATTGAAATGTCTTTGCACCTTTATCAAAAATCAATCGATCATAAATGCTTGGGCCTATTTTGAGATTCTCTTTTCTGTTCCATTTATAAGCCTATGTTTATACTAATATCACACTGTATTGATTACTGGATATCCAAAATCAGGTAAACTAAATCCTCCAACTTTGTTCTTATTTTTCCAAATAGTTGTGACAATTCTAGGTCTTTGCTTTTTTTTTTTTTTTTAATTTTAGAATCAGCTTCTTAACTTCTTCCAAAAATTCTACTAGCATTTTGATTGAGATTGCATTGAATCTGTAGGTCAATTCAAACAGAATTGACATCTTAGCAATACTGAATCTTCCAATCAATGCATATTGTAATCTCTCCATTTATTAAGTCTTTAATTTCTCTCAGCAGAGTCTTGGGGTTTTCAGTATAAAATTCTTGCATGTATTTTGTTAAATTTATCCCCTCAAACATTTCGTGTTTCTGGATACTATTATAAATGGTAGTTTTAAAAGATACTCATTTCTAATTATTAGCTAGTATATAATTGTTTTTGTATTCTGAATTTATATCCTCTACTTAGCCAAAGTCACTTATTAATTTTAATAATCTTTTTCTCCATGGTCTTGTCATCTGCAAATAAAGATAGTTTTACTTACTCCTTTCCAATATGTATGCCTTTTATTTCTTTTTCCCACCTTACTGTCTAGGACCTCCCGTATAATATTAAATAGAAGTGGTGAGAAAGGATGTTTTTGTCTTGTTTTTTATCTTAGGGGGAAAGCATTCAGTCATTCACCATTAATTGTGATGTTAACAGGTTTTTCATAGATTCGTTTATCAGCTTGAGGAAATTTGAATTTTATTGATTGAACTTTGAATGTTAATCTAACTTTGCGTTCCTAGGTTGAACTCAACTTGGTCCTGATGGACTGTCTTTTTTTTTTTTTTTTTTTTTTTTTTTTGCGGGCTCCGGACGCGCAGGCTCAGCGGCCATGGCTCACGGGCACAGCCGCTCCGCGGCATGTGGGATCCTCCCGGATCGGGGCACGAACCCGTGTCCCCTGCATCGGCAGGCGGACTCCCAACCACTGCGCCACCAGGGAAGCCTGACTGTCTTTTTTTAAAGAAAAATATATCTAGCTATTTTTCTGAGTTTGATTTGCTGGTACTTTTTTTTTTTTTTTTTTTTGGTTTGAGTTTTCTAATCAGTCTTTTTTTTCTTTTTGGCTGTGTTGGGTCTTCGTTGCTGTGTGTGGGCTTTTCTCTAGTTGTGGCTAGCAGGGGGTACTCTTTGTTGTGGTGTGCAGGCTTCTCATTGTGGTGGCTTCTCTTGTTGCGGAGCACAGGCTCTAGGCATGCGGGCTTCAGTAATTGCGGTGTGTGGGCTCACTAGTTGTGGTGCGTGGGCTCAGGAGTTGCAGCTCATGGGCTCTAAAGTGCAGGCTTAGTAGTTGTGGCACACCGGCTTAGTTGTGGCACACCAGCTTAGTTGCTCCATGGCATGTGAGATCTTCCTGGGCCAGGGATCAAACCTGTGTCCCCTGAACTGGCAGGTAGATTCTTAACCACTGTGCCACAAGGGAAGTCCCTTCTGATATTTGTAAAGGACTTTTATGTCTGTGGTCATGAGGGAAATTGTTCAGTTTTCTTTTCTTGTAGTATCTTTGCCTGGTTTTGTGACGGGTTAAAGCTGGCCTCATTAAATATATTAGGCAATGTTCCTTCCTCTATTTTTTTGAAAGAGTTTGTCTTCAGTTGTATTATTTTTTTCCTTAAATTTTTGGTAGAATTCATCCAGGCCTCAAATTTCCTTTGTGAGAAGTATTTTAATTAAGATTTTAGCTTTTTAAGCTTTTCAGATTTTTGTGTCCTGAGTCAGTTTTAGTAATTTGTGTTTTGTAAGGTACTGATTTTTCTAAGTTATCGAGTTCAGTGACATCAAGTTTATCAGTGATAAACTGAGCATGGGCTCAGTTGTTGTGGCACGCGGGCTCAGTAGTTGCGGCTTATGTGGGCTCTAGAGTGCAGGCTCAGTAGTTGTGGTGCACAGGCTTAGTTGCTCTGCGGCATGTGGGATCTTCCTGGACCAAGGATCGAACCTGTGTCCCCTGCATTGTCAGGCAGATTCTTAACCACTGCACCGCCAGGGAAGCCTGTGTTTTTCTCGCTTCTTAAAGTAGACGCTAAGATAAATGATTTTGGATTTTTTTTCTTTTCTGATAGTAGTATTTAGACCTATTAAATTTCCCTCAAAACACTGCTTTATCTGTATCCCATGTATTTTTTAAACTTTTCATTTTGAAATAATTATAGACTCACAGGAAGTTGTAAAAATAATATGAAGAATTCTGTGTATCCTTCACCTACTTTCCCCCAATGGTGACATGTTACATATGTATAGTACAATATCAAATTCAGGGAATTGACATTGATATATTGACATTGACATACTGTTAACTAGAACACAGACATTATTCAGCTTTCATTGTATTTTTAACCTGCATATTTTTGTTTGTTTGTGTATAGAGTTCTGTGCAGTTTTATCCCAGTTGTAGATTCATGTAGTCAACACCACAGTTAAGATGCATAATTGTTCCATTACCAAAAGGACTCCCTTTGCCACCTTTTTGTATTTTCATCCATCCTGCATCCCATCCACTGTCTGTGACCCTTGAAAACTACTAATCTGTTCTCCATCTCTATAGTTTTTGTCATTTTGCTAATGTTATGTAAGTGAAATTATATAGTATGCAGCCTTTGGGGATTAGCCCTTTTCTCCTAAACATTATGTTCTTTCAGTACTTCCAGGTTGTTCTATGCATCAATAATTCATTTCTTCGTATTGCTGAGTAGTATTCATTGTATGGATGTACCAGAGTTTGTTCAACCATTCATTTGTTGAAGGGCATTTAGAGTACTTCCAGTATTGCCACTAAGAATAAAGCTACTATGAACATTCATGTACACGTTTTTCTGTGAACATAAAATTTCATTGCCGGGACAAATGCCCAGGAGTACAACTTCTGGGTCATGTGATGGTTGCAAGTTTAATTAGAAACTGCCAAATGATTTTCCAGATTGGCCATATCATTTTATATTGCCACTGGAAATTTATGACTATCCTTGTATTTTGCTATCTTGTATGTTCATTTTCAGTCAGTTCAAGATGTTTTCTAAAATTCCTTGTGATATCTTCTTTGTCCCATGAGTCTTTTAGAAATGTGGCATTTTATTTACAAATATTTAGGGTTTTCTAGATAACTCTCTGTTCCTGATTTTTAATTTAATTCAGAAAAAATATTTTGTATTATTTTAAACTTTTCCATGTTCACTTGAAATTATTCTGTATTACTCAGTTATTGGCTGGAGTGTTCCAAAAGTTTCAGTTAGGACAAATTGATTGATGCTATTGTTCAGATCTTCTGTTCCCTTATTGATTGCATGTCTACTTGATTTATCAAGTACAGAGAGAGGAGTATTATATCTGCTTTTAATTTTGTCAGTTATTGTGTGCATATACGTGTAGTATTGGTATGTCTTCTTAATAGGTTAACATTTTTATGATTATGAAATGTCTTTATTTATGGTTAGTGTGTGCATGGCTTATCTTTTTCAATTCTTTTTTTTTTAACCTATTTTTACCTTTATATTTAAACTGGGTTTTATTTTAGGCAGCTTATTGTTAGGTCTTGCTTTTACCCTGTCTTTGTCTTTTGATTGGAATGTTTTGACCATTTACATTTATTGTAACTTTGATATGGTTAGGTTTGACTCTACTGTCTTGCTACTTGTTTTTTAATTTATATCTTCTTTATTTTGGTGGCTACTCACCTGGTATCATTTTAATTCCTCCTAAAGAAAGTCCTCTAACATATCTTGTTGCTTAAGTTTGCTGGTGACAAACTCTTTCAGCTTATATTTAACTAAAAAAGTTATTTCTCCTTAATGTCTTTTTTTGGACGTGCTATGCAGCTTGGTTCCACAATCAGGGATTGAACCCATGCCCTCAGCAGTGAAAATGTGGAGTCCTAACCATTGGACCACCAGGGAATTCCCTCTCCTTAATTTTAAAGAAGTTTTTTTGAGAGTAAAATTTTAGGTTTACAGTCTTTCTTTCAGCATGTAAATCTTTTTGTTCCATTGTGTTTTGGCTGTATAATTTCTGATGAGAAACTATGCTCATTCTTATATATCTTTTTTTAAAAGTTTTTATTGGAGTATAGCTGATTTACAATGTTGTGTTAGTTTCAGGTGTACAGCATCATTCTTATATTTCTTCTGGGCTTAAGGTTCTCCTCCCACTCTTTGGTGCCTTAGTGTGGTTTCTTTTATGTTTATCTTTTATTTTTTGCATTTTATTCAGCTTCTTCAATCTGTGGGTATATAGTTTTTTAAATCAAATTTGGAATATTTTCTGCCATTATTTAGGTGCAATCCTCTGCCGTCTCTATGTATTGCCTTGGTGGTTCAACTGGAACTCTTTGCTCTTGCTGGTCAAAATTCTAAATGCCTCCCAGCTTTCTGTTGAACATTGGAAATTGTTCAATTTTTGCTTTGCCTCATTGAGTTTCATGTGTTGCTTAGAATTTGGCAACAGATGAAGGTGACCCCCCCAGTGCAGATTTTTGGAGCTCTTTTTATGTGGCTCTCTTGTCTTCAGAGCCTTCCCTCATATCTCCTCTTCACAATCTCTAACTGCCTCAGCTTCACTGAGCTCTCATATGTTTCACCACCTTAATAGGCTGTGGTTTTCTTCTTAGGTTCCCCTCCTTGTCATGCAGTCTGGTAAGTGCTTTCACTGACAAAGGACAATTATAGGGCTTGCATTTGTCATAGTTTTGTGTAGCCTGTTGTCCAATGTCTGAAATCAGTTGTTTCATATATATGTTTTTTACAGTTTTCTGGTTGTTCATAGCAAGAGGGTAAGTCCTACCCTGGTTACTTCATCATGTGCAGAAGCAAAAGTCCCCTCTCTTTGTTTTATTTATGTTTTTGTGGTAAAATATACATAACATAAAATTTACTACTTTAACCATTTTTAAGTGTATAGCTCGGTGGTATTACAATAGCCAGGACATGGAAGCAACCTAAGTGTCCATCGACAGATGAATGGATAAAGAAGATGTGGCACATATACACAATGGAATATTACTCAGCCATAAAAAGAAGCGAAATTGAGTTATTTGTATTGAGGTGCATGGACCTAGAGTCTGTCATACAAAGTGAAGTAAGTCAGAAAGAGAAAAACAAATACCATATGCTAACACATATATATGGAATCTAAAAAAAAAAAAAAGTTCCAAAGAACCTAGGGGCAGGACAGGAATAAAGACGCAGATGTAGAGCATGCACTTGAGGATACGGGGAGGGGGAAGGGTAAGCTGGGACAAAGTGAGAGAGTGGCATGGACATATATACACTACCAAATGTAAAATAGATAGCTAGTGGGAAGCAGCCGCATAGCACAGGGAGATCAGCTCGGTGCTTTGTGACCACCTAGAGGGGTGGGACAGGGAGGGTGGGAGGGAAATGCAAGAGGGAGGGGATATGGAGATATATGTATATGTATAGCTGATTCACTTTGTTATAAAGCAGAAACTAATACACCATTGTAAAGCAATTATACTCCAAATAAGATGTTAAAAAAATAAAATAAAGTCTATAATTATTTTTTAAAAAGTGCATTCACATAGTTGTGAAATCATCACAATCACCCATCTCTAGAATGCTTTTCATCTTGTAAAACTGCAACTCTGTACCCATTACACAATAACTCTTCATTCTCTCCTCACCCCCAACACTGGAAAACCACCATTCTACTTTATATCTCTATGAATTTAACTACATTAGGTACTTCATGTAAGTGGAATCATACAGTATTTGTCCTTTTGTGACTGACTTATTGAACTTCCCTTTGTTTCTTTTTTTAAAAAGTATATCATTTGGTCTTTGTTTATAATGTTAGGATGATAGTTTGCAATACTCAGAATATTTAAGCTAACAAGCTGATATGGGGGAGAGTGGGAGGGATATACGTTGGTGTTTCTTTGTTATTTGTTTTTTTTTTGGTAGAGGAATAGACTTTTGTGTGTTTTATTTCATAGCTTGACATAAACTTAACCTCATGTAAGACACTTTATAAATGTTGATGTTAGAGAATTAAACTATAGCACTGCCCATTCATATTCTTTTGGTTTAAAGGACATTGTATGTTCACTGAACTAGTAATTCTCCATCTTGCTTAAGAATTAAACTTAGATCTTTTCCTACCAGTGCCACCATCTGACTTGCTTAAGTTTCATTAATACCTCATATCCTCTTAATTACTTCTATATGATCCTATTTTTAAAAAGCTTTCATTGATCCTCATGATAGCCCTTTTCAAGATATAATATTACCTCCTGGGAGAATTCCGTCCTGATTTCCCTCCAGTATATAATTTTGCCTTTCCATAGTGGTATTTCATATATTTGTCTGTAATCTCCTCTCAGAATCCAATATCCTTATTATGTTTATGTCTCTCCCTACAAGTCCTATTTCCCTAATATCTCCTTACTTTGTTGTTTTTAACCCAAAGCAGGTACTCAGTAAAGATTAATTTAAGGAAGAAAAGTCATCACTATCCTCAATTATAGGTGCAGTTAGTGACTCACCTGTCCCAGGTCTTATTTATTATCTCTAATTTCTTCCTATTCTTTTTTAAACCCACTGCATCTGGATTTCCCTCTTTCTCCACAAGAAAAACTTTGTCAGAATCACCAAAGACCTCTTTGACTTTGCTAAATCCAGTGGTCAAGTATTAGTCTTCATATTACTTGACCTATCAGCAGCATCTGATTTGAGTCATTGACCCCTCTTCCTTAGAACACTTTTTTTTTTAAAGAAATCAAAGTGTACCTAAATAAATAGAAAGACATACTATGTTCATGGATTGGAAAATTCAACACAGTGAAGGTGTCCATTCTTCTCAAGTTATCACACAGGCTTAATGCAGTTTCTACTAAAATTACAGCCAAAATTTTTATAGATATAGACAAGCTGATTCCAAAGTAAATGTGGAAAACAAAGGAACCAGAGTAGCTAAAACTATTTTGAAAAGGAAGAAAAAAGGAGAGGAACCAGTGCACCCAGTTTCAAGACTTATTTTATAGCCACAGTAATCAAGACTATGTGGTATTGTTGGAAGGACAGACACAGAGATCAGTGGAACAGTATAGGGAACCCAGTATAAAAAATAGCATACAAAACCACAGAAGTATGCCCAAATGATTTTTGAGAAATTATTTTCTCAAACAGTTTTGAGAATTGCAAAAGCAACTCAGTGGGGGAAGCATAACCTTTCCAATAAATGGTGCTGGAGCAACCAAACATCCATAGGCAAAATAATGTACCTCAATCTAAGTTTCACACGTTATACAAAAATTAACTCAAAATAGATCTCAAACTCAGATGTAAAATGTAAAACTGTAAAACTTAGGAAAAAATAGGAGAAGTTTTCACATTTTAGGGCAAGGGCTGAGGATAGTTCTCAGACTTGACACCAAACATTATCTGTAAGAGGAAAATTGATAAATTCAACTTCATCAAAATTAAAAACTTTTTCTCTGCAAAGAACCTGTTAAGAGGATGAAAAGACAAGCTACAGACTGGGAGAAATATTTGCAAATCACGTATCTGAGAGAAGACTGGTAATGGGATATATGAAGAACTATCAAAACTCAACTTAAAAAAATAAACAATTCAACTAGAAACTGTGCAAAAGATGTGAGACATTTCACTGAGATACAGATGGCAGATAAGCACATGAAAAGATGTTCAACGTCATTAGCCACTCAGGAAATGCAAATTAAAACCGCAGTGAAATGTCACTATACAAACATCAGAATGGCTAAGATTAAAAAAAAATAGTGATAGTAGCAAATGATGGTGAGAATATGGAGGAATTGGATCTCTCAAACATTGCTGGTGGGAATGTAAAATGGTAAAACCATGCTGGAAAAGAATTTGGCAGGTTCTTATAAAACTAAACTTGTGGACTTCCCTGGTAGTGCAGTGGTTAAGAATCTGCCTGCCAATGCAGAGGACATGGGTTCAAGCCCTGGTCCGGGAAGATCCCACATGCCACAGAGCAACTAAGCTCATGCGCCACAACTACTGAGCCCGCGTGCCACAACTACTGAAGCCCACGCGCCTAGAGCCCATGCTCCGCAACAAAGAGAAGCCACCACAACGAGAGCCCCGCGCACTGCAGTCAAGAGTAGCCCCCGATCACCGCAGCTAGAGAAAGCCCACAAGCAGCAACAAAGACCCAACGCAGCCAAAAATAAATTAATTAATTTTAAAAAATGTTCTCTATTCAAAAAAAAGGAAAACTAGTAACTACCACACAACATAAAACTCCTGGGCATTTATTTCAGAAGAAAACTATGTTCACACAAAACGTATTCTCAAATGTTCATAGTAGGTTTATTTGCAATAGCCAGATACTGGGAATAACCCAGATGTTCTTCAGTGGATGAATGATGAAACAAACTCTGTCACATCTAAGCCACGGAACACTACACAGCAACAAAGAGGACTGAACTACAGACCCACGAAACAACCTGGATGAATCTCCAGAGAATTAGGCTGAGTGGAAAAGCCAATCCCAAAGTTTACATATGTATAACATTCTTGGAATGAGAAAATTATAGAAATGGAGAGCAGATTAGTGATTGCCAGGGGTTAAGGAGGAGATGGGGGTGGGAGGGATGTGGTTGTGGCTATGAAAATGAAACATGAGGGATCCTTGTGGGGATGGAAATGCTCTACATCTTGACTGCATCAATGTCAATATCTTGGTGGTGGTATTGTGCTTTAGTTTTGCAAGATGTCACCGTTGCGAGAAACTGGGCTAAGGTTGCGTGGATTATCTCTGTATTATCTCTACAACTGCATATGAATCTATAATTATCTCAAAACCAGAAGTTTAATTTAAAAACATAGGTTAGATCGTGCCATCCCTCTGTTCAAAACTCTTGAGTCTCCCTGTGCCCCTCATAATACAAGGCAAAGTGGTCGCAAGTTTCACATGACCTGGCCTCTGCCTGCTCCCAAACTCACTTCCTGCCACGCACCCCAGCTGATGTTGTTAACCACATCGGCATCCTTGCTGCTCCTCAGACACCAAGAACATGGTCAAAACTGAAACTTATTTTACTTCCCTTTTTACTTTGGTTTCTAGGGAACTCGGGTTTTGAGACCAACAATTATAAATTCAGATTTATGGAGTGCCTACCAAGTGCCAGGCCCTGTAGGCTCTTGGGCACTATCAGTGAACAGACCACATGGAGACCCCCCACCCCAAGGAGCCTCACATTGTCGGGAGAGACAGACACTGTGAATAGGGATTGTAATAAAGGAGCCGCTGGCGTGTTGTGAGGGTAGTGCCGGGTGGGGGTGGGAGAGGGTGGAGTGCAAGGCTGCCGTCTTTGAACAGGTGACATCTGAGGACAGGCTTGGAGCAGGTGAGGGAGTTAGACAGGTGGCTGTCTGGGGAAGAGCGTTCCCAGAGGCAAGATGGCAGGAAAGCCAGGTGTGCTGGAGGTGGTGACTGAGAGCCCAGGGCAGCTGGGGCCGGAGGCTGTGGTGGGCGGGGCGAGGGGGAGCAGGGCTTGTCGGGCCTTGGAGGCCAATTGGAGAATTTGGCTTTTACTCTTCGGGGAATGGGGCGCCATTGCAGGGTTTTGAGCAGAGCAGTGACGTGAACGGACATAGGCTTTAACGGGCTGACTCTGCCTGCGCTTTCAGGGCAAGGACAGGGTGGGGAGCCCGTTAGGCGGCCATCGCATTAACCCAGGGAAAGGGCAATGGCGGTTTGCACCAGGGTCGTGTGGAAGTGACGTTTTGATTCTGGATCCTGTTGGACGGTGGAGCGCACGGTAGCTCACAGTCAGACGGGAGATGTGGAAAGGAGTGATTTTGGGCCAGCTAGCCTGGGAGGGGGGCATTCAGTGGTTACGGGCAGGGAAGCCCTCAGGACCCCGGGTGGGGGGTGGTGGGTGGCCCGAGGTTCCTCTGTGGACGTGTCACATTGGAGGTGGAACAGGCCACTCACTGCAGGTGAGTCGGGGTTTGAGAGAGGACTAGGCCGCGGAGACAGAGGTGTGGGACTGGTACACAATCACACGGATGAGTGAGTGGGGTTTCCAAAAGGGTACAGAGAGGGACAAGGGCTTAGGACCGAGGCTGGGCCCTCCAGTGTCAAGATGTCAAGGACACCTGCCGAAAGCAGCAGGTCAGGCGTGGGGGGAGCTCCGGGAGCACTGAGCACACGGGCGACTGGTGTCAGACACAGGGGATGCTCGAGGGGGATGCTGGCAGCAGGACTGGGCAGTGTGGAATGGCTGGGGCTGGGAAAAGGGCAGGCAAAGCCGGGAGTGAGAGGAGACAGCCGTGATTGTTCCCACGTTTTCCCACCAAAAGAATAAGGCACGTGGTGGTGGCGGGGGGCGGGGTGTGGGGCCAGGAGCAGGGATTTTTGAAATGCAAGACATTCTGGCTTCTGTTGGTGGTGGTCAGCGGGCCTGCTGCGAACTAGCGGCTGCAGGGGCCCCCTGCCCTGTCTGCATGCACGCCTGCTGACGCAGGCATCCAGAGGGGCCCCGGGAGGAGCTGTCTGCAGCTGGCAGGTAATCGGATATGGGAGGAAGGTAGACATGGGGACGTAAAACACTGTCTCAGTGAAGGGCAGTCGTATTTGAAGTAATTTGAAGATTGACAGGAAATTCATAAAGGGAATATGGAGTTCCATTTACAACAGCAGGAGATTGCCTTGTCCATAGCTTCCTGACCTCTGGAAGAACAGAAGTTGCTGCTGGCAGAGTTCCAGAACATGAAAATGTAAAATGGAATTGAATAATCTCACCTAAATCAATTTTGTGAGCCAGATGACCTACAGAGGGATGTGATATAGTGCAAGTGCGCGGCCGAGCATGCCTGTCTGCTGAATACATTAGGACAATTGATTCTGGAGATAACGAAGGCTGCTGTCTTCGGTTCCGGGGCCCGCTGCTGCTCTCTCTCGTCAGCTCCTCGGAGGCCGTCTTTGGGAAGTGTGCCGCTTTTTCTGGTTTTGCTGAGCTGATCGCAGAGTCTGCCAGGGATTGCCTGGGCCAGGGGTGGACAGGTGCTCTGGCCCAGCAGGAAGGCCTCTGCTGGCCCTTCTCATCAGCTCCGTGCTGCTGTGTGCATGGTGAGGTTCTCGACTTTGCTTCCTGAGTGCGAATCGCTCTCGTGTGCTCTGTGTGCTGACGTCACCGCCAGCCACGGGCGCAGTTAACCGTGGGGGAGCCCGGCTGTGTCGGCCCCTGGGGCCGAGCAGGGGCGTTGCTGTCGGCACTTACTCCTGGGAGCGTCTTCGACACAAGGCTCCCCCGGGAGTCTTGCTGCTTTCCTTTGGCTGGTTTTGTCGTAGTCAGGGCCTAACACGCTGGTGTGTGATAAGAGTTAATCATGGTTTTCTCAGGGTACATGTAGCACGGGGAGGTCAGCTCGGTGCTTTGTGACCACCTAGAGGGGTGGGGTGGGGAGGGTGGGAGGGAGACGCAAGAGGGAGGATATGGGGGTATACGTATAGCTGATTCACTGTCATACAGCAGAAACTAACACACCATTGTAAAGCAATTATACTCCAATAAAGATGTAAAAAAAAAAGAGTTAATCATTGCCACTGGTGCTGGCCCCCCCTACCCCCACCTTCCTCTCCCCCTCCCCACCCTGTCCCTCACCCCAAGTGCAGTAAATGCTCTAGAATGAGGAGAGGTTTCAGCTTAATCAGCAAGTGCTGGTTCAGTTAGCACAAATCCCAAATGGCACAGGAGGGCCTTTTAGCAGCTTAGATTAGGAAGCTCCAGCCTGATGGAGGAGACTGTGCTGGTCCACGTGGACACGCAGGGATGGGCTCCCTAGCTTTCAGAAGATGTCAGAAAACGCCAGTGCATTCCTGTTCCTTTTCTTCTCCAGTTCCCAGGGGGACTTAGCTCTAGGACTAGGCTATGTGTTTATTTTTGAAAAATCAATACTTAGCTTTGCAAACTTGGATCAAATAGAGGAGAAAGTGCTTAGAGGGAGGTCGGTTAAAAAGATGACAGATTCTCGCGGCTGTGAGACTTGTCACTGTCAGCGCACCCATTTGTTCTTTCTTACAGGGCCTTGAAGCAGGCTCTGTTCACTCTCCATGCAGGCTGAATGTGCACGCGCGTTAGTAACGGCAGGAGTGGGAAAGGAAGAATGCTTTCTGTTCTCAAATGTTCCCTCACAGAAAGCTTGGAATGGAAATCCTTTTCTGTCCCTAGGGGTCTGGGCCAGCGCTTCTCAAACTTTACCATGCACGTGAGTCACTGGGATTCTTAAAATGCCGAGTATGATCCAGTAGATGTGAGGCCTGGGCATCTGCATTCCCGGTGATTTCCTCTGGCCCCACTTGGAGAGGCTCAGTCAGCGCACATGAGCCTCCCCCGAGGCATCATCAGGCTGATGGCTGAGGGCAGTTAGCAGGTAGAGGTTGCAGCGTTAGGAGCACGGCATCCGAATGCTGGAGGTGATCAGCTTCACTGTGTGCCCTCTGCCTGCCTGTTGTTAGGCTCCAGGGAGGGATTGGGGGAGGGGGCCAGGGTGGGCTGTGCAGGCCGGTGGCTGATAGAGGAGCAGCGCTGTGTGGGTGCTGTGCCCTCCCCTGAGCGCCCTGGGAAGTGGCTGCCACAGGCTGGGAGGACACTGACGCTTAGAAGAGTCTACTAGTAAACGTGTCAGGATTCAGCCCAGGCCTCTGCAACCGCAGAACCGGGTCCTGCTTCACCGTGAGTAACAAGCCAGGGGGCCGGGGCCGGGGAAGTTTCACCTGACTTGGTTAAAGCTGTCCCGGAGGAGGACCGGCCCTTCCCCCTTCCCCTCCTCCTCGGGGTTACAAAGGCGAAGGCGAAGGCGGACGACTTGAAAGGCTTCGATTTGGAAATGGCTGAGACCGGTTCAGTGGGAAAGGAGCTTACTTAGGCCCACAGTGTCGCTGTGGGGAGGCGACAGGCAGCTTGCCGTGACAGCGAGGGTGGGGCTGTGGCCGAGGAAGGTGCCCCCACAGAGGCTCTGGCCACCTTGGCGGAGGAGGTGACAGCGGGAGGCCAGCACAGGGAGTCCCCGTGCCCAGGGCAGTTAGGTGACGTCCAAACACCCCGTCCGGTTCCCTGCGGAGACTCTTGGGCCCCTGTGGGTGCCTGTGGCCTGTGACTCCCTGAACCTTCGTGCCACCCCCCGTGGATCAAGCAGCCAGGGAGGGAACGCCACTGTCTTTGCTGCGTGACATTTAGGAACCACAGAACTTTTGTCAGCTGAAGGGAATCCTCCTGATATCTGGGAAATAAAGTGAAAGGGACCACTTGCAAGACAGAGCTTTATCCAAGTAACCTTAATGAACATAGAAAATCAGTGTCTCATTGAAGCCGGAAAAGAAAAGCCAGCGGCTGGAGCTTATGGGAGGAGGGGTGGATTTCCTACAGTAAAGGGTTAATCCTTTCAAAGGTTCAGAAATACTTTTAGGGAATTAATGTCCAGGATCTAATGGCATATTGATGACTGTGATGCATGTGGTTCCATAAAAGCTTTTAGACCCTGGCTCTGTTTCAAGGGCACAGATTTAAGATGACTCCTGATCTTTCTCCATGTAGGAAGAATCCTTTGCTCCCCCAGGAGCATCTGCGCTGTTCATGAAAACGTCAACCTGACCAGGGGCTCTGCCCACGGCCGGGCGAGGCCCTGGGTGTCAGCCACCTTGCCGTGGTGTCCCTGGGCCCTCGAGCAGAACCTGGCCTGGCTGCAGTGCCTGGCAGGTGGGAGTTTAAAGACCGGCTCCCTTGCCTGCTGTCTGTGGAGCTTTTGGACAAACCATTCAGCCTTTCTAGGCCTCAGGTTCCACATCGGGAAAATGGATATAGCAGTCCCTGTCTTGTTGAGTTGGTGTGAGAAGGGCCTGGCAGGTTGGAGGTGCTCAGCAAAAGGGGGCTGCTGATAAGGCAGTGGCCAGCAAGCGCCAGGAGCATTTAATAGTGTCCAGAATTGATAGCCTGCCTTCTAGAATGGTCGGTGTACTATGCCGATATTCAGTGTAAGAATTTGAAGTAATTCTTGAAGCAAAGCAGACGCTTTGTTCTGCTTCCGTTACAACTAAGCAGATCACATACCTTGGTGGGAGGGGAGACACTTTGCGTCTTAGGTACACTGCCAGTTACAAGGTGCCCAGACGATGAAATCTGGAGCGTTTCCTGTAAACCTGGACCTTCTGACTTCTGCAGTGTCAGTGTCCTAAGATCCATAACAAGCTGTCTGAATTTGACAGTACTGTAAGAAAGTTGCTGTTGAACGTGACTAGTGAAATACCATGACCAGACTACTGAACACTTGGTGACCTTGGCCTTTCTTTCCTTTAATTGCTGTTTTTATAAAAAAGAAACAAAACTTTTCTTTAGAACAGCTTTAGATTTACAGAATTATTATAAAGATAGGACAGAGGATTCCCACACCCAGTTTAACGTTTACATTAATCAGGTACATTTGTTATAATTAATGGACCAGTGTTGATATGTTATTATTCACGAAAATCCATGCTCTCAATTTCCTTAGTTTTTCCCTAATGTCCTTTTTCTGTCCAAGAATACATTGAATTGTCTTGTCTTTTTAGGCTCTTCTTGGCTGTGATATTTTCTTAGACTTTCCTTGTTTTTGATAGAGTTCTGAGGAGTACTGGTCAAATATTTTGTAGAATGTTCCTCTATTGAAATTTGTCTGATGTTGTCCCATGATCAGATTCGGGGTGTAGGTTTATGGGAGAAATTCCACAGAGGGGAAGGGCCTTTCTCATCACGTCCCCTCCAGGGTGCGCGCTGTCACGTAACCTGCACCGTGGACGCTGACCTTGGTCACCTGGCGCAGGTGTGTCTGTCAGGTCTCTCCGCTGTGCAGCTGCTCCCCCCTTCCCCACTGTCCTCTGGAAGGAGGTCGCCGTGCACACTGTCACGTAACCTGCACCGTGGACGCTGACCTTGGTCACCTGGCGCAGGTGTGTCTGTCAGGTTTCTCCGCTGTGCAGATGCTCCCCCCTTCCCCACTGTCCTCTGGAAGGAGGTTGCCGTGCACACCCCACACCCAAGGTGGGGGGATGCTCCCCGAGGACGGAGTGTCTGCAGAACCACGTGGATTCTCCCGCAGAGCAGATTCCCTCTTCTCCCCGTTTCCTTATCAATGACTTATTTATGTCCGTTTGGACCCGTGGGCATTTATTTAGCCTTTGGTTTAGAGTCCTGTGCTACTTTATTTTATTGCTCAGATTGTTCCAGTTTTGGCCAATGGGAATTCGTTCACTGGTTCTTGTGTCCCTTTGATATGCTCTCATCATTGAGTGCGTGTGTTTGTTTTGTTTTTGTTTTTTGTTTTTGTGGTACGCGGGCCTCTCACTGCTGTGGCCTCTCCCGTTGCAGAGCACAGGCTCCGGACGCGCAGGCTCAGCAGCCATGGCTCACGGGCCCAGCCGCTCCGCGGCATGTGGGATCTTCCCGGACCGGGGCATGAACCTGTGTCCCCTGCATCGGCAGGCGGACTCTCAACCACTGCGCCATCAGGGAAGCCCTCTGTTTTGTTTTTAAGCGTATCTTTCCTTTCTGGTACTGCAAGATGCTCCAGGCTCATGTTGTGTGGATCCTGCCCCTGTCCTAGAAACCAGGAGCCTGGTACCTTTGATCAGAAAATGGTATAAGAATCCAGTGTCTGGGGGCTGATGTGGATGTTGCTACTGAGGTATGGTTACTTCTAGGCACTCCTGGATGACAGCACAGGGGAGATGTGTGTACATATTAACCTGTGTATCCAGACATATCTATAAATACTTCCACAGGTAACCATCTGTATCTGTATTAAGCTAAACGTCAGTTCATGCTGACATTTCCAGCTCCAGTTCACCCAGCATATGGGTTGTTCTAGCCTCATCCCCTTCCTCAGGTGTAACCTGCCCCTCAAACAACGAGACACCTGGCTCCCACCATCCCATCCACTTACTTAATGGCTTAATTCCATCACAGATGCTCAGCAGTATCAGAACTGTCAACTTTCATCCCTTGGAAAACAGCTTTATCAACTAGAGCGCAGCCTCAAGTACAGTCCCTTTGCCTTTTCTCTTACAAACTCGACTCATTTCCAGAGTTACTCACACCAGCACCTTATTCCCCATCCCCTTCAGGGGGGCTGTTTCAGGCATTTGCAGCACTGTTGAAGTCTTTTGTCACATTCCACATTCCCTCTTGGGATTATCCTGACTTCCTAAATGCTTCTTTTAAATTGCGTACATTAAGGCTTACTTTTTGTGCTGTCAAGTTCTGTGGCTTTTGACAAATGCTTACTGTCTTGTAGTCATCATTACAGCACGATACATAATAGTTTCACTGCCCTAAGAATCTCATGTGCTTCACCTCTTCATTCTCTTTCGCGAGCCCCAGATAACTGCTGATCTGTTTACCATCTCTACAGTTGTGCTTTTTCCAGAATGTTATATAGTTAGAATCATACAGTATGTAGCTTAGGCAGATTGGCTTCTTTCACTTCGCAATGTGTATTTAAAATTCATCTATTTTGTGTGTATGTGTCACTTGATAGGTCATTTCTTTTTATTGCTGAATAATATTCCATTGTACTAATGTACCGTGGCTTATCTGTTCACCTATTGAAAGATGTTTTTGTTGCTTCCAGCTTTTGGTGGTTATGAATAAAGCTGCTATAAACGTTTGTGTGCAGGGTTTTTTTGGACGTTATTTTCAACTCACTTGGGCAAATACCAGGGAGCACAATTGCTAGATCACACGGCAAGACCGTGTTTAGTCCCACTAGAAATGAATGAGAGTGGTTTTCTGCTTCCTTGCCAGCATTTGGTACTGTCGGGTTTTTTTAGATTTTAATAATTCTAAAAGGTGTGTAGTTGTATCTCATTGTTTTAATTTGCAATTCCCTAAGTTCCCCAAAGTTGCAATTTTGCTGTTTTTCATTTGGTGAGCCAATTCTGAAGACTGACTCTCTTCTACCACCTGCAAATACAGTAGCCCCCGCTATCTGCCGTTCTGCTTTTCAGTTTCAAAAATATGAAATGGAAAATTCCAGAAATAAACAATTCGTCATTTTATGAATCTGAGTAGTGTGGTGAAATCTTGTCCTGTCCTGCTGCATCCTGCCTGGGACATGGATCACCCCTTTGTCCAGCGTGTCCCGCCCTTCAGTCACTTAGTAGCCCTCTCTGTTATCAGGTGGGCTGTCGCAGTATCGCAGTGCTTGTGTTCAAGTCACCCTTATTTGACTTAATACTGGCCCCAAAGCACAAGAGTAGTGATGCTGCAATTCAGATATACCAAACAGAAGCTGTAAAGTGCTTCCTTTAAGTGAAAAGGTGAAAGTTCTGATCTTAATAAGGAAAGAAAAAAATCGTATGCTGAGGTTGCTAAGATCTATGGTGAGAAAGAATCTTCTACCCGTGAAATTGTGAAGAAGGAAAAAGAAATTCATGCTAGTTTTGCTGTCACACTTCAAACCGCAAAAGTTACGGCCACAGTGCATGCTAAGTGCTTAGGTAACATGGAAAAGGCATTAAGTTTGTGGGTGAAAGACAAGAACAGAAAACGCGTTCCAATTGTTGGGCCAGAAAGCATGATGCTTGTACGAAGCCTTCAGCAAGGGATCCCCCGAAATGAGCGACACCAGCCATTTACTGCAAGTGAAGGATTGTTACACAGATTCAGGAATAGGTTTGGGCTGAAAAATATAAAAATTACTGGAGAGGCTATTAGTTATTATTATTAATCTCTTACTGTGCCTAAATTATAAATTAAATTTTATCATAGGTATGTATATTTAGGAAAAAACATAGTATACAAAGGGTTCACTACTATCATGACTTCAGGCATCCACTGTGGGTCTTGGAACGTATCTACTGCGGTTAAGGGGGGATGGCCGTGAACTCTTTCTTTTCCAAATGATTTGTTTCCAAGTCTTCTATTGACAGTGTGAACATTGGTTTGTGGTCAGCATTTTATTCGCTTGAGCTGTTTTCGAAATCTACATTCATATACTGATTATGAAGATCCATTTTAGTGAGAGTTACTTCTATATAATTTATGTTGAAATATTGCTGCCTTTGCAGTGAAATACACAGGTTGTCTTCTAGCACTGCGTGGAGTTTGCCGATGAACGTTTTATCTAGACTTTAGGAAATTCCTCCAATAGTAATATAATTCCAGATTTCAACATGCCACCACTGATCAGAAGTTGCCCTTGGCATCCTGCATCTTTCAGGAAAGGTCAAGGCACTCGAGCCCTTGCACCACACATTCTGGGTCCTCTGGCTTCGGCTGCAACCTGTGTTTCTAGCTGAACCTTTTCTAGCTGAACCTTCTCCTTTTCCCTTTGTTTATGTTCCAGCCAAACTGGGCGGAGCCCTGACCTTATCCTTGCTCTCCGTCAGTCAGGACTCTGCGCCTGTAAACTCTGCGTGTTCAGTGCTGCCCACAGGCCTGGCAGAGCGTGCCTCGTCCATCCACGCAGCTTTCCTTATCTGCCCAGGAGGAAGCATCGTGTCCTTTTGAATACTGCAGCTCTCTGCATATTACCTTGGCAAGGTGGGGGGCGGCGGGAGACTTTTGCCCACCTTGCATTATGGCTTTCGGGTCCCCACGTCCTCTCCGCTAATGAGGGCTCTGCGAGTCCTCTCCCCTAATGTGGGGCTCCCTGCATCCTCTCCCCCAGCACAGTGGGGGCTCCTCGAGACTGTGCCCCTTGCTGGGCCCCGTGCCGGACCTCTCTGGAACATAGCTCAGCAGGACCCCTATCGGCTGCTGCCATCCTGCCCTCTCATGAGGGGCCCTTGGGGTGAGGATGTGTATTACCTAGGTGGTGGTCTCTTAGAGATGACAGTGGCAGTGAGAATGGCACTAAAGATGGGCAGCCATGTGACTTCTGATCCACATGACCTGGCAGCAGAAGCCCTTGAGCCAGCTCAGCCCAGGGTTCTCCTGGGCGCCCTGTCGTCATATGCAGATGCTTTTCTTCGCAATCTGATTCTTTAACCCCTCCCAAGCCCACTGTCCTGGCTCCGTCCAGATTTCTGTTTTCTTCCTTTGTGTGTTATGTGCTCCTTGTTCACTTGGGGAAGGGGGCCTGTTGCCAGGACAGCTGCAGGTGGGACGTACCCAGGGCCTCATGGTTAAACTTCAACTGTGTTTGTATGGTGTCTCAGTTTTGGGGTTGGGAGGGTGTAAATGTATCATGTTTTGCCATCTTGCTTTATCTTTTCCCCGAAGGGCTGGTGGCCTCCACACCTGTCGGAAATGCGCTGCCCTCGCTTGTGTGTCCTGAGTCTCTTCCGTGGGACTGATGGTGCCCCCACTTCCCTCACTCCTTTGGGGTCTCACCTGCTCTCTGTTTTGACAATGCGCACCGAGGCTTCCCCGTCACCCTTGGGCTAGTTTGTCTCTGCCTCTTTGACGTCTCCACTTGCAAGAGGCTTGTGAGCATCTCAGACTTCACGTGTCCAAAGCTGAGCTCTTGAGCTTCCACCACAGCCCCGACGTCTCGTTGGTGGAGCTGCAGCCTTGGAGCCGCCCTGACTTCACTTCTTATCTCAAAGCCACATCCAGTCCTCCAGGAAATCCTGTGTTTTAGGGTGGGTGCCCAGCGAGTTGATGAGGACATGAGGCTCTTAAGATTGGATTTAAGTGATACAATACAAAATCCACTCAAATGCTTTTAATAATATCATCTGGGAGAGAGTTTGATAATTTATGTAATGTAAATATACTAGGCACCAAAAACTGGTATTGACTGTTAGTGTCAGGTGAACTCATGTAAAGACAGAAAGTTTTTTTTTTTTTTTTGCGGTACGCGGGCCTCTCACTGTCGTGGCCTCTCTCGTTGCGGAGCACAGGCTCCGGACGCGCAGGCTCAGCGGCCATGGCTTATGGGCCTAGCCGTTCTGCGGCATGTGGGATCTTCCTGGACCAGGGCACGAACCCGTGTCCCCTGCATCGGCAGGTGGACTCTCAACCACTGCGGCTCCAGGGAAGCCCCAGAAAGTTTTTTAATATAAGATTAAAAAGATCATTTATCATTCTGATAAAGACAGAATGATTCTAAATTTATATATTTGTAATAACTAAAACTCAAATTATATAGAAAAATTGTCTGATTTGCAAGGGTAAATTGATAAATCTGCAATCATATAGGCTACTTTAATGTTCCTTTCTCAGGAATTGCTAGATCCAATACAAACACATAAATAAAAGATTTGAACAAGCTCTATCACTTGGTCATATAAAAAAATGCAGCCATTATGGAATATGTAAGTTCTCGATACGTGTGAAGCATTTTCAAGATCTGACTTTGTATTTGGTCACAAAGTAAGTCTCACATTCTTTCAGGCTATGTTCTCTGACCAAATGAAGCTAAGTCAGAGTTCAATTATAAAAGCACAGAGAAAAATAAAATAAAAGCACAGAGAAAGAAAGTTTATATATTTGACATTTAAGAAACTCTAAAAATCGTTCAGATTAAAGTGGAAATGACAATGGGAATATTCAGCTTGACTGACTCCAGCGATGTAAATTAAGGCTTGTAGCATGTGGCAGTACTTTGAGAGAAATGTACATCCTGCGGGTTATGTGTTTGAAAAGATTAAAGGCTCAAAATTGATCAAATAAGTGTCCAAGTTAAGTTAGGAGAGCAAAAGAAAGTAGAAGGAAGGAAATTATAGCAGTAAGAACAGAAATTTTTGAAACAAAGAAAAGTATAAGTAATAAAATAAAAAACTGGCTGTTTGTAAAGAAAAACAAATTTTCAAACCCTTGGTAAGATTGATCAAAAAATGAAAAGAGAAATGTCTGTTTAAGTCTTCTGCCCATTTTTGGATTGGCTTATTTGGTTTTTTTGTTATTGAGCTGCATAAGCTGCTTGTAAATTTTGGAGATTAATCCTTTGTCGGTTGCTTCATTTGCAAATATTTTCTCCCATTCTGAGGGTTGTCTTTTGGTCTTGTTTATGGTTTCCTTTGCTGTGCAAAAGCTTTTAAGTTTCATTAGGTCTGCATAGCACAGGGAGATCAGCTCGGTGCTTTGTGACCACCTAGAGGGGTGAGATAGGGAGGGTGGGAGGGAGGGAGACGCAAGAGGGAAGAGATATGAGAACATATGTATATGTATAACTGATTCACTTTGTTATAAAGCAGAAACTAACACACCATTGTAAAGCAATTATACTCCAATAAAGATGTTAAAAAAAATGAAAAGAGAAGGCATAAATAAACAATGTTAGCTCTATCTTGTTAATAATGTGAATAATCAGTATTTTAAAATGACATTTGTCAATTAACTGCAAAACCTGACAGGGCTTCTCATGAGTTTTTACTAAGGGTAAGGAGTGAGGAGCCAAAATACTAATTACTTTTGAAGAAAAATAAGAGGAACTTAACCCTTTCAGATGTTAAAGCTTATTATAAAGGTGTAACATTTAGGATCTGCATTATTAGACCAGGGATAGGCAACTATGCCAGTGCACCAGAGTTGGGAACACACTCACAACCCCCCTCCACACACACTCACATGCACCCACACCTACCCACCTACCTACACATACCCACATACCCACACACCCAGCTACACCCACACCCACCCGCGTCCACACTCCCCCACACGCCCACACCCAGAGGAATTCATAATGCCGGAGGTTGCATTACAAGTCCATGGGCAGAGGATGGATCGTTTCATAAGTATTGCTGGGATAATCTTCTGCCTATATGTAAAGATAAAATTAGATCCATACCTCATGCTTCATATATGAGACTGAATTCTAGACGGAATCAAATCCTGAGTGTGAAAAGCAGAACTAAAATTTATAGAAGACAGAAGATTATCTTTGACATCTGGGTGAAGACGAATTTCTTAAACCAAGCACCAACTGTAAGGAAAAAGACTGGTTTATTTGTCTATATGAAATAGAGAAATCATCTGTATGGTAGAAGATATTTATAGAGTGAAAAGACACACTACAGGCAGGAGGATACATTTGAAAGTCATATAACTTGAAAAGGATTAATATCAAAGATCTAGAAAGAAAAAGCATACAATGGATAAAGGCTATAAAAAATTCAAAATGAGGAAATCATAAAGGTTATAAATGTATGAAAACTGATTTTTCTAGTAATCCATGAAATACGAATTAAAACAATGAGAGACCTTTTTTTTTTTTTTTTTTTTTTTGCGGTACGCGGGCCTCTCACTGTTGTGGCCTCTCCCGTTGCGGAGCACAGCCTCCGGATGCGCAGGCCCAGCGGCCATGGCTCATGGGCCCAGCCGCCCCCCGGCATGTGGGATCCTACCGCGCCGGGGCACGAACCTGTGTTCCCTGCATCGGCAGGCGGACTCTCAACCACTGCACCACCAGGGAAGTCCGAGAACATTTCTTATTCATCTGATCTGCAAGCATGAAGTCAATTAATAAGTATCGGTGGGCTGTGGGTAAATGGGAACTCTTACACCTTGCTCTTGAGAGTACAGGTTGGTATAACCACTTTGGAGACCAATTTGGTTACATTAGTAAAGTTGCAAATGTGCACACAATATGACCCACCAATGCCATTTTCAGCATTTGCTCTAGAAGATGTCACGAGTACCTGAGGATGTGGTCCTACAGTGTTTGTAGTAACAAAACAGTGGAAACTACCTAATTGGCCTCAGTAAGTGGACCCAGACATTTGTTTTGTTCACACAGTCAAAAGTTATTCAGCATTAAAATGAATGAATTAGATCTTTGTATATCAGGATGCATAAATCTCAGTAACAATGTTGACTGTGAAAATCCAAGCTATAAAAGTATGGGTGCTGTATGGTATCTTTGTTTTTGGATATTTACATAGCCAGTTACAGGTGTAAACACCTGAATGTGAATGATGATGTGTCATCTTTAGATTGTGTTTCATTTTAAATAGAGATCTGAAGCAAATAAAGCAAAATGTTGACAACTCTTTATTCTTCATGGTAAGTACATAGATGCCCATTATGTTTATTTTTTGATTTTAGATTTAATTCACATACCATAAAATTCACTTCATTAGAGTGGATAATTGAGTGGTTTTTGGTGTATCCACAGAGCTGTGCAACTATCACCACTGTCTAATTTCAGAACATTTTCTACAACCCAAAAAGAAACCTCGTACCCATTAGCAGTCACCTCCCATTCTCCCTTCCCCAGTGCCTCAATACCATTAATCTACTTTCTGTCTCTATGGATTTGCCCATTCTGGGCAGTTCATATAAATGGAGTCATACAGTACGTGATATTTTGTGTCTGGATTTTTTCACTTAGCATAATATTTCCAAGGTTCATCTATGTTGTAGCATGTATTAGTACTTTATTCCTCTTTATGGCTGAATTATATTCCATTCTATGGGTAGAGCATTTTGTTCATCCTTCCGTCCACTGATGGATCGGGGTTGTTTCTGTTTTGTAGCTTTTGTGAATAATGCTCTTATGAACTTGATGTACAGGTTTTTGTATGAATATATATTTTTAATTCTCTTAAGTAAGGAGTGAAATTGCTGAGTCACAGGGCAACAATATATTTAACTTTTTGACAAGCTGCCAGAGTGTTTTCCAGAATGGCTCCACCATTTTGCATTCCCATCAACATTGCATGAGGGTCCCAATTTCTGCATATCCTCACTAACACTTGTTATGGTCAGTCTTTTTGATTGTAGCCATTCCGGTAGGTGTGACGTGGTATATCATTGTGATTTTGATTTGTGTTACCCTAATGACTAATGATGTTTCAAATCTTTTCACTTGCTTATTGGCCATTTATATATATTCTCTGGGGAAATGTATATTCAAATCCTTTGCCCATTGTTTAATTGAGTTACGTGTCTTTTTTATTGTTGAGTTGTAAGAATTCTTTATATATTCTGGATGCTAGTGCCTTATCAGATTTGTAGAAATTTTCTCCCATTTTGTGGCTTGTATTTTCCCTTTCTTTATTTATAGACTACTTTGAAGCACAAAACTTTTTAATTTTGATCAAGTCCAATTTCTTTTTCTTTTTGGTGTGTGTGATTTTTAATTTTTTAATATTTATTTAAAATGTTTATTATTTATTTATTGTTCTTCCAGTTTTATTGAGATAAAATTGGCATACAGTTCTGTGCAAGTTTAAGGTATACAGCATAATGATTTGACTTACATACATCATGAAATAATTATCACAATAAGTTTAGTGAACATCCATCATTTCATATAGATACAAAATTTAAGAAATAAAAAAATTTTTTTCCTTCTGATTAGAACTCTTAGGATTTACTCTCAACAACTTTCATATATAACATACATCACTGTTAATTATATTTATCATGTTGTACATTGCATCCCTAGTAATTATTTATCTTATAATTAGAAGTTTGTATTTTTTTAAAAAATTAATTTTCACTGGAGTATAGTTGCTTAACAATGTTGTGCTAGTTTCTGCTGTACAGCAAAGTGAATCAGCTATATATATACATATGTCCCCTCTTTTTTGGATTTCCTTCCCATTTAGGTACCACAGATTGTTGAGTAGAGTTCCCTGTGCTATACAGTATGTTCTCATTAGTTATCTGTTTTATACAGAGTGTCAGTAGTGTATATATGTCAATCCCAATCGCCCAGTTCATCCCACCCCCCGAAGTTTGTATCTTTTGACTGCCTTCATGCAATTCTCCCTCCCCATCCCCTGACTCTGGTAATCACAAATCTGATCTCTTTTTCTATGAGTTTGTTTTTGAAATATAATTGACCTACAGCACTATATTAATTCCTGTTACACAACATAGTGACTCTATATTTCTATACATTTCAAAATGATTACCATAATAAATCTAGTTATGATATGTTACCATACAAAGATATACATAATTATTGACTATATTCCCCACACTGTACATTTCATATCTGTGACATTTATTTTGCAACTGGAAGTTTGTACCTCTTAATCTTCCTCACCTATTTCTCTCCTCTCCTTACCCTCCTCCCCTCTGGCAACCACCTGTTTGTTCTCTGTATCTATAATTTTGTTTCTGTTTGTTTGTTCAATTATTTCATTTTTTGAGATTCCACATATAAATGAAATCATACAATATTTGTCTTTCTCTGTCTGACTTTTTAAACTTAGCATAATACCCTCTAGGTCTGTCAATGCTGTCACAAACAGCAAGATTTCATTCTTTTTTATGATTGAATAATATTCCATTGTGTATATACACCACATCTTCCTTATCCATTCATCTATTGATGGGCACTTAGGCTGCTTCCATACCTTGGCTATTGTAAATAATGCTGCAATGAACGTGGGATGCATATATCTTTTCTAATTAGTGAGTTTGTTTTCTTTGGATAAATACCCAGGAGTGGAATTGCTGGATCATATGGTAGTTCTATTTCAGATTTTCTGAGGAACCTCCATACTGTTTTCCACAGTAGCTGCACCAATTTACATTCCCACCAACAACGTACTTGGGTTTCTTTTTCTCCACATCCTCGCCAACTTGATATTTGTTGTCTTTTTAATAATGGCCATTCTGACAGATATGAGGTGATATCTCATTGTGGTTTTGATTTTATGGTGATGAGTGATGTTGAGCATATTTTCATGTGCCTGTTGGCCATCTGTATGTCTTCTTTGGAAAATTGTCTATTCAGAAACTCTGTCCAATTTTTAATCAGGTTGTTTGGAGTTTTTTTGATGTTGAGTTGTATGAGTTCCTTATCTATTTTGGATATTAGCCCCTTATCAGACATACTAATATCATTTGCAAATATCTTCTCCTATTCAGTAGGTGACCTTTTCACTTTGTTGATAGTTTCCTCCACTGTGCAAAAGCTTTTTAGTCTGATGTAGTCCCATTTGTTTATTTTTGCTTTTGTTTTCCTTGCCTGAGGAGACATATCCAAAAAAACATTACTAAGATGATGTAAAAGAGTGTACTGCCTGTTTTATTCTAGAAGTTTTATGGTCTCAGGTCTTACATTTAAGTCTTTAATCCATTTTGAATTTATTTTTGTGCATGGTATGAGAGAGTAGTCCAGTTTGTTTCTTTTGCATGTAGCTGTCCAGTTTTCCCAACACCATTTGTTGAAGAGACTGTCATTTCCCCATTGTACAATATATTCTGTCTTCTTTGTCATAGAGTAATTGCCCATGTAAGTGTGGGTTCATTTCTGGGCTCTCTATTCTGTTTCATTGATATTTATGTCTATTTTTGTGCCAGTACCATACTGTTTTGATTACTGTAGCTTTGAAGTATAGTCTGAAATCAGGAAGCATGCTACTCCCAGTTCTGTTTTTCTTTCTTCAGACTGCTTTGGCTATTCGGGATCTTTTGTGTTCCCATACAAATGTTAGGATTATTTGCTCTAGTTCAGTGAAAAATGCCATTGATATTTTGACAGGGAATGCATTGAATCTGTAGATTGCCTTGGGTAGCATGGTCATTTTAACAATACTAATTCTTCCAACCCATAAGCACTGTATATCTTTCCATCTGTTTGTGTCATCTTCAGTTTCTTTCATCAGTGTCATAGTTGTCTGAGTACAGGTCAGTTACCTCCTTAGATTTATTCCTAGGTATTTTATTCTTTTTGATTTGATTGTAAATATGGTTGTTTTCTTAATTTCTCTTTCTGATAGTTCATTGTTAGTGTATAGAAACACAACAGACTTCTGTATATTTGTATTCTGAAACTTTACTGAATTCATTCTTGAATTCTAGTAGTTTTTTGGTGGCATCTTTAGGATTTTCTATGTATAACATTATATCATCTGCAAACAGTAACAGAGTTAACTTTTCCCTTTCCAGTTTGGATTCCTTTGATTTTTTTTTCTTGTCTGATTGCTGTGGCTAGCACTTCCAATATTATGTTGAATAAAAGTGGTGAGAATGGGATTCTTGTCTTGTTCCTGATCTTAGAGCAAATGCTTTCAGCTTTTCATTGTTGAGTATGTTAGCTGTGGGTTTGTCATATATGACCTTTATTACGTTGAGATATGTTCCCTCTCTACCCACTTTGTAGAGAGTTTTTATCATAATTGGATGTTGAGTTTTGTCAAAAGCTTTTTCTGCATCTATTGAGATGATCATGTGATTCTTATTCTTCAATTTGTTGATGTGGTGTACCACATTGATTGGTTATGGATATTAAGCCATCTTTGCATCCCTGTGGTATATCCCACTTGATCATGGTGTATGATCCTTTTAATGCATTGTTGAATTTGGTTTGCTAATATTTTGTTGAGGATTTTGCATCTGTGTCCATCAGTGATATTGGCCTGTAATTTTCTTTTTTGGTGATGTCTTTGTCTGCTTTTGGTATCAGGGTGATACTGGCTTCATTGAATGAGTTTGGAAGTGTTCCTTCCTCTGCAATTTTTTGGAATTGGTTGAGAATGATAGGTGTTAGCTCTTCTCTAAGTGTTTGGGAAATCCACCTGTGAAGTTGTCTAGCCCAGACTTCTGTTTGTTGGGAGTTTCTCTAAATTGCTGATTCAGTTTCATTAATGGAAATTGGCCTGCTCATATTTTCCCGGTTCAGCCTTGGGAGAGTGCACGTTTCTAGGAATTAGTCAATTTCTTCTAGGTCGTCCATTTTATTGGCACTTAGTTGACCATAGTAGTCTCTTGGGATCCTTTGTATTTCTGTGGTGTTAGTTGTAACTTCTCTAGTTTCATTTCTGATCTTATGCATTTGGACCCTTCTCTCTTTTTTTCTTGATGAGTCTGGCTAAAAGTTTATCAATTATGTTTATCTTTTCAAAGAACCAGCTCTTAGTTTCATTGATCTTTTTTTTTTTTGTCTCTACTTCATTTATTTCAGCTCTGAGCTTTATTATTTCTTTCCTTCTAATAACTTTGAATTATGTTTGTTCTTCTTTTCCTACTTCCTTTAGGTATAAGGATAGGTTGTTTATTTCAGATTTTTCTTGCTTCTCGGGGTAGGCTTGTATAGCTATAAACTTCCCTCTTCTAGATTCTTAATTCTCTTCCATTGAAATGTCTACCTGTATATCATCTATACTATATTGTCTATAACTATCTCTATTCAGATTTTCTATTTTTTCTTGAGTCATTTGTCAGTTTCAGGCCCTCTGCTATCTTCTGCCTCAAGTCATAGAAACAAACAGCAAAGAATTTTTTTTTTCTTTTTGTGGAAAGTAGTGTTAGAGGCTAAAATCTTGACTCCAGGGCTACACATAAGTATTTGTGGTGGCCCTGAGTTCACATTGATTCCTTCCCAATTTAATTCGATTACTATTAGGTCATTAAAAATTTTAATTCTAATATTTAAAACACCTGAATTTCTTATTTTCTACAATATATTTACTTAAATTTGTTGAATCTTTGGCCATAAATTAGTTATGTGTCCTTTTTTATGATCCCCATGTGTTCCATTGACTCTCATCTAGATGCTTTGCTGGTGACTACTGAGTAGGTGGTTTACAAAAGGGACACAGATACCAACAACCACGAAAAGGTGCCAAACCTCCCTATTAGTGGACAAACGCGTACACATCATTCTCTGACCGTCCTGTCGGCATATATCTTGAGAAGGTTTATACAAAGGAGTTTTGGCAAGGAATCACAGAGACTAGACTCTGAGACGTCAGTATTTTGTGTCTCAGAAAGTGACTAAGGGAGACAGTTTCTGGAGGGCCCTTTGTCCTTGTGTGTATCACAAGCTTTAAAAACATTTAGGCACCTGGCTTAAAATGCTACTCTTAAGCACTTATCTTCAGGAAACAATCAGATAAGCATTACATTTATGTACAGAGGATGTTCATTATATCATTAATTTAAATAATTAACAATTGGAAGCACCCCAAATGCCCAATAATAGATGATTTAGTAAATCAGTTATTGTACTTCTACACATAGTAGAGTATTAGGTAGCAATTAGTGTTTATAGGAATGATTCATGACATGGAAAAATGAGCCCAGAATATGAGGTCAAAACACAGGTAAAAACAGCATATTTGATATAAAATATAGGGGTGTGTGTGTGTGTGTGTGTGTGTGTGTGTGTGTGTGTATTTTAAAGGCCTCAAGGAGGTACAACCAAAGGTTTATGGTGTCTATTTCTGAGAACTGGGATCACAGCTGAAACCTGATTTCACACATTTCTGAATTTTCTAAATTTTCCTAAATGAACATACACTGCTTTTATAGTCATAGGAGAAATAAGATTTTTTATATTAGAGAAGAATTATGTGAAAATTAGTCTGATCTTTGATATGCAGAAACATCATTCTAAGCATAAAAGCAACGCAAGTAATTTCAAATAATAGATAAGTTTGATTTTCATAGACACGTTTCTTTGAATATCAGTAAACAGTATTAAAAGCTAAAACAAGCTGTTATGAACATTTTCTGCAAATATTACAGACAAATATAGTACGTTGTTCTGAAAACATATGTAATCTGTCTCATTTTTAAAGAAGTATATGTAAATGCATGTTACAATGAGAAACTACCAGGAGAAAATATACTCTACTGCTGTCAGTGCTTCTGTCTGGGAATTGGAAGTACTTTTAAATATGTCTCTTGTGCTTTTCTGCACTTCCTAAATTTTCTGCACAGAGAATAAGCACATGTCCTGCGAGGATCTAAAATTGTTGTCGTAAAGAGCAGGGCTGAGCACATGGCTTCTGTCCCTGCCAGGACCTGCTGTTGCTCAGCACCTGCACTCCCGGGGAGGTCCAGGGCAGGGGCGTGCACAACTGACTCTCTACCACTGAGTCAAACGCTTGTATTCAGGGAGTTGTCTAGAAAGTCTAGTAGATGTACTTTAGGCAACTTCAATACCCTGGTGAAAGGCCAAGCAGATTTCTTGTGTCTGATTCTGGTAATGAGAGTGACCCACTCAGAAAACTGAGAGAGTAAAAATAACAAAGTTTAAAATTTTAATTTAATAAGTCCCTGTACTGAGATTGAAACAAAATCCTTTTGTCAATTCTTGCAAGTTGGTAGTGAATAAAGCCCATCAGCATAACTTAAAAAGACTGAAACATGGGTGTGCACATCTGTATTCATATACATCGAGTGTGAGCTATCGTAAATAGGAAAATGAAACAAAAACTTACCTCATCCCGGGACGTGGGTGGCTGCTGTGAGCATGACACTGAACTTCTAAGCGGAGGAAATTTGCAGTCGGGTGTGGGGACGGGTGAAAACCTGCTCTCGCAGGCCAGGGAGCACGCCTGGCACGGCATGCAGGATGATGCGAGGCCAGAGGTCAGGCAAGGGGCTCTCGGGCTCTTGGCCTCTGCGTTCCTTGATGATCATGTCACCACCATGCATTGGCCTTGAGATGCTAGTTTTTGATGTGGAGGAGTAAAGAAGTTCAAGCCCTGGCTGCCTCCTTCTCTTTTCTGCTGAGACCATCACCAGGAGTGTAATTACTTAGAAATGGTAATTGAATTGGTGGATTCTGTGATAGGAATGAAGCTGAATCATCCTTGCCCGTCCTCCCGCCAGAAGCTCTTTTAAACTCTAGTTACCCTAGTTACCCCGACTTCTTGTTGGCACTGCAGGACTCTGAAAGTGCTCTGTTGGAGGGGGTGAGTTAATGAGACACTCCATCCCCCAGTCTGGGGAAATTTGGTCCTCTTGAAGTCAGATCTTTGCTATGGCCTATTTAGTTTTGGGTAAAAGCAGTGGCATTCGCTCTTCTTCCTTTATTGAGATCTGTCATGGTGTGCGTTCCCATTTAGCAAAAACTGGGACCGTGAGCAGATCCTGAGGATCTGCAGTTCCAAGGGTGTCCCGGTGTGAGACCACCAGCACTACCCCGAGTCATCATTAAGAGGAGAAAGAGTGTTTGAGGCTATAGACTGCTTAGGTTCACCTGGGGAAGTGAGTGTAGTTGGTGGGGAGGAGCCTGTGGCTGGAGCTGCCGGAGGCGGTCCAGTGCTCTTGCCCCAGCCCCTGCTGTGCACTCTGAGGCCTTGACAGTGCCCACCCCGCTCACTTTCCCAGGGCCCTGTGCTTCCTCCCCTCTGTGCATTGAAAGCTGCTGGGCGCACTTGATCCAACCTGGGCTTCCTGTCCCTGGTGCACTGCCTCCCTCTGGGAAGTTTGTCTCTCTTTAGGTTTCTTCCATCTTGGCAGTCAGGATTTGGAAGAGTATCTCCATGTGACCTGCATGCATGCTCCACTCCTGTGCTGGGTTCTGGCTGGTCTGGATGACATACTTTCCTCTTTTCCCACCAGCCTATCTTTTCATGTGCTTATTTGCCATCAACATGCTTTCTTTGGTGAAGGATTTGATCAAACATTTTGCCCATTTAAAAAATTAGGTTGTTTTCTTGTTGAGTTCGAGAGTTCTTTATATATTCTGGACAGTCCTTAATGGAGTACATGTTTTGCAAATATTTTCTCCTAGTTTGTAGCTTGACTTCTCATTTTTATGTATATTTTGAAGATCAGAGGTTTGAAATTTTCATGACATCCCACTTATCAGTTTTTTTCTTTTATACATCATGTCTTTTGTATCATACTCAAGAATTCTTTGTAAAACTGGAGGTCTGTAAGATTTTTATTCTCATTTCTCTTATTCTTTCTTTTGGAAGTTTTATATTTTGGCTGTTACATTTAAGTCTATGATATATTTTGAATTAATTTTGTATCGGATGTGAAGAAAATGTCAAAGTCCTTTTTTTCCCTTTTTTTTGTATATGGTATCTAGTTGTTCTAGCACCATTGATTAAAAAGAGTATCCTTTACCCATTCAGTTGCCTTGGAACCTTTGTCAGAAGTCAATTGACCATATATCTGTGTGTTTTAAGGGAACCTGGAATTTGACTTAATCAGGAACAGTAAGACAGGCAGATATGGAAATGACTGGCATGAAGGAAGAAGTTTATACTCACAGATCTTTATACTCCTAGAAACAGGAGGCAGGGTGGGGCATTCAGGGCCACATGGGGAAGCACCAGGGTCAGTCAGGAGTCAGAGAATAGGTGAGGCAGGGTCAGCAGACTTAAGATTGGCTAGTTTGAATAATTTCAGCAGGCCCATGGGCATGATGTCTGGTACCTGACCCTAGGGTGATTAGGTCGGGTGGATAGTGGCCCAGAGAGTGAGGGCCCCACAGAGGAGGTGGTTGGGGTGTGGGCTCTGAATTGGATGGTTTGTATTTGAAAGGTGCCCCCAGGGTGAGTTGTTTATCCTATCTCTAGAAATTGGCTAACTCTGGGAGGGCTGTTCCTCCTGAATCAGCAAGGCCCAGATGTGAAAGCACAAGAGCACGAAAAGTTAAAAAGCAAAACAAAACATGGTTAACAACATGCGGACTATTTCTGGACTTGTTATTCTGTTCCTTTGATCAATTTATTTATCTTTATGACTGTAGCTTTATAATAAATCTTGGAATAACTTCTCCTACTTTGTTCTTTTTCAAAGTTGTTTTGGCTGTTTTATTTTCTTTGTTTTAGCCTGCTCTGATTTTGATTGAGATTGCATTGAATTGATAGATCAGCTTGGTGCAATTGACATCTGGTTGGACAGAAGTGCTAAGAGGGGACATCCTTGCTTTGTCCCTGATCTTAGGGGAAAGCATTCAGTCTTTTACCCATATGTGTGACGTTAGGTGTAGGTTTTTACTAGAGGTCCTTTATCAGGTTCAAAAAGTGCTCTTATATTCCAAGTTTGGTGAGGATTGTTTTTCATGAGTGGTATTGAATTTTGTCAAATGCTTTTTCTGTATCTTTTGAGATCATTATATAGTTTTTCTTTTTTTCTGTCTATGTGGTCCACGCGTATAAACGGTCTCAGGCATACCTCAGAGATACTGTGGGTTTGGGTTCAGACCACAGAAATAAAGCAAATATTGAAATAAAGCGAGTCACATGAATTGTTTCTGTTTCCCAGTGCATATAAAAGTTATGTTTATACTATACTTTAGGCTATTAAGTGTGCAATAGCATTCTGTCTAAAAAGCAGTGATACCTTAATTTAAAAATATTTTATTGCTAGAAAATGCTAATCATCATCTGAACCTTCAGCGAGTTGTAATCTTTATGCTGGTGGAGGGTTTGAAATATTGCAAGAATTACCAAAATGTGACATAGACACATTAAGTGAGCAAATGCTATTGCAAAAATGGCACTGATAGACTTACTTAATGCAGGGTTGCACAGACCTTCAATTTGTAAAAAACACAGTATCTGTGAAGCGCAGTAAAGTGAAGTGCAATAAAATGAGGTTGGCTGTATCTTGATTTTTTTTTTTTTTTAGTATAAAATCAATTGCTTTTCTGGATTGAAATCTACTTTGTCATGATGTATTTTTTTTATATTGTATGATTGGATATGCTAAAATTTAAGAGTTTTTGCCTCTGTATTTATGAGGAGTATTGGCGTGTTTACCTGTAGTGTCTTTTTTTGGTTTTGGTATCAGGTTAATTCTTGTCTCATGGAAGGATTTGGAAAGTGTTCTCTTATATTCAATTTTCAGGACAAGTTACTAAGAAATTGGTATTATTTCTTCCTTGAGTGTTTCTTCCATTGAAGCCATCAGGATTGGCTCTGTTTTTTGGTGGGGAGGTTTTTAACTTGAATACATTTAGAGTTATCTGGTTTTCCTTGAGTGAGTTTTGATAGCTTTATTGTTCTAAGAATTCCATTTAAGTTGTTAAATTTATTGGCATGCAATAGTTCCTAACATTCCCTTATTATATTATATTTATTTTCTTTTTACTGAAGTGAAATTCACATACTACACAATTAATCATTTTAAAGTGTACAATTCAGTGACATTCAGTGAATTCAACAGTGTTGTGCAACCACCACCCAGTTTTAGACTTTTCAAAGTCTGAGACTTTTTCATCAGCCCAGAGAAACACCCCACGCCCACTAAGTAATCACTCTCCATATTGCCCTTTCCTCATCATCTGGACACCACTAATCTGCTTTCTATCTCTGGATTTACCTATTCTGGGTATTTCATGGAAACGGGATCATACAATATGTGACCTTTTATGTCTGGCTTCTTTCTTTGAGCATGATGTTTTCAAGGTTCATCTGAGTTGTAGCATGTATCAGCACTTCACTGCTTTTTATGGCCACAGAATATTCCATTGTTTGGACATATTACAATTAGTTTATCCATTCATTCATTGATGGACATTTGGGTTGTTTCCGCATTTTGGCTGTTGTGAATAATGATGCTATGAACAATATCTGTTTGATTCTCTCTTTTCAGTTCTTTTGGATGTATACCTAAGAGTGGAATTGCCAAGTCATATGATAATTCTGTGTTTTGCTTTGTGAGGAACTGGCAAACTGTTTTCCACAGAGACTGTACAGTTTTACATTCTCACCAGTAATATATGAAGGTGCTTATTTCTCCATGTCCTCACCAACACTTGAATGTATATTGTGTTGTTATTGTATGGAGTGCCCTAGAAATGTCAGTTATGTGAAGCTGGGTGACAGTGTTGTTTGAGTTCCCTATAGCTTTTACTGACCTTCTGTCTAGTTGTTTTGACCCCTTTATTAGTATGTAATGCCTTTTTTTATAGACTTCCGATAATATTCTTTGCACTGACATCTACTTTTTCTGATGTTAATATAGCCATTCCAACTTTCTTTTGATCAAGGTTAGCATGGTACATCTTTTTCCATCCCCTTTATTTTAATCTATTTGTATATTTATTTTTAAAGTGGGTTTCTTATAAATATTGTATAGTGAGGTCCTGTTTTTTATGCAGTCTTAAAAATCTCTGTATTCTCATTAGGTTGTTTTAGACCACTTATACTTAATATGATTATTGATATGATTCAATTTAAATCTATCATTTTGCTATTGGTTTTCTACTTGTCCCATTTGCTATAAGATCCTCTTTTTTTTTTTTTTTTGACTTATTTTGGGTTGAGTACTATTTATGATCACTTTCATCACCTTTACTAACTTATTAGCTATATCACTTTGTTTTTAGAAGTTGCTTTGGGATTCGTTGCATATATCCTTAAGTTATCACTGTCTGTCTTCAATTAATATTATACTAGTTCACTTATAGTATAAAACCTAAAATCTGCCATCTCACTTCTAGTGGCCTTTATGTTACTGTGTCATGCCATTTTACTTCTACACTGCTATAAACCCCACAATACATCGTCATTATTTTTGCTTTAAATAGTCCATTATCTTTTAAAACAATCTTACAAATTAAGAAGAAAGGCTCATATTTATTCATGAATTTTGTTTCCAGTGCTTTTCATTTTTTTTTATAGATCTAGATTTCCTTCTGATATCATTTTTCTTTTGTATGATGGACTTACTTTAATATTACTTGTAGTTCAGAAGGGTCGGTGGTGAATTATTTTAGCTTTTGTTTATTAGAGAAAGTCTTCATTTTGTCTTTGTATTTGAAAGTTGTTTTCACTGTTCATGGTATTTCAGGTTGACAGTTTTTCCTTCATTACTTTAGAGATGTCATCCCATTGACTTCTGGCTTGCATTGTTTCTGGGAAGTCCTTGTCCGCCACGTCTGTGTTTGTCCCTCTGTACGTAATGTTCTTTTTTCTCTGGCTGCTTCTAAGATTTCCTCTTTGGGTAAATTGATTACGATGTAACTTGATTTGATTTTCTTCATGTTTTCTTTTGCTTGGGGATTGTTGACCTTCTTGGCTTTATGGGTTCATAATTTTCATCAATTTTTGAAAATTTTTTGTCATTATTTCTTTAAATACATTTTTGTCCCATCCTGTTCTTCCCCCCTGAGTTTTAAATTACACAAATATTTCTGTGTTTTTAGGGAAGAGGGAGTCTTTCCCTATGTTTCATTTTAGATCATTTCTGTCTGCATGGGTTGTTTTGTCTGCACATTGACTAATCTTTCCTTTTCTAGTGTAATGTGATGTTAATGCCATCTAGTGTATTTTTCATTTCAGATATATTTTTCATCTCTAGGTGTTTGATTTGGGTCTTTTTAAAAATGCTTTTCATGTCTCTCCTACATGTTATGCTTTCCTCTATCTTCTGGAACATATACAATGTGTTTATAATGGCTGTTTTAAGGACCTTATGTGCTAATTATTTCCTTGGGTAATTTTCTGGTTCTTTTTCTTACTGATCAACTATCCTCATTATGAGATATATTCTCATGCTTCTTTGCATCCATGGTATTTTTTAAATGAATGAAAGACATCATGATTGTATATTGTGGGGCTCTGTATCCTTTTAAATATTTTAAACTTTCCTCTTCAAATGTATTTGTTACTTGGACAGTTTAGACCCTTCAGTGGCTTGTTGAGCATTGTTAGGCTGTACCTAGTTTAGTTTGGTGCTCATGTGCCCCTGCCACCGGGGCTGTGCTCTTCCAACTGCCAAGCCCAGTGGCCCCCGTGTCACAGGTTCCCTAGTCTGGCTGTTGGGAGTGTGGTCCGTTCCTGGAGCTGCGGCAGTCACAGCGATCCTTTGTCCTGCTTCTCGCTGCTGCGCCTTCCCTGGCCTCAGGCATACGCGCTGGTCAGTGTCCTGGCAACGACCCAAGCGAACCCCCACCCGTCTCTGGAGCGTTTCTCAGCTCTCTCCTTTCTGGTCCTCTGCCCTGCTGATTCTCGCTGCTATTGCCTCCTTGAACCTCAGCTGTTTCCTCATCTCAGGACTCCCCCAGGTTTGCCTAGGTTCCCCCTTCCTGCACTGTGGCCTCATAACCCTCCCAGAGCTGTAGGCTGGGCAACCAGGATGCATCACATGCGTTTCCTCCCTCGGAGTCATTGTCCTGTGCTCCCTGTTGTCCCTCGTCTGAACACCCTTGTCTCATGTCTTTTGGCTCGTTCTTCATTGTTTGAGGCTGGAGAGTTCCTCCTCTTCTGGTTCCTCCTCTTCTGTCATGGCTGGAAGTGGATGTGTCAAACGTTTGCCTGGTCTTCAGTCCTCACTGGACAGACGCCTCTGGGTTGCCTGGAGGAGGCTCGGGCAGAGCTATTTACCTGCCCGTAGAGTCTGCACAGGCCGGGCTCGGAGGTCCTGCTGTCTGGGCAGAGCACTCTTCAGACTTGGAACTGAGACCATGTGGGTGGGCATCTGGGTGGGGGGTCCTACCTACACCTCATCGTGGGCTTCTCCTTACTGCTTCCCACAGACTTAAAGGGGTCTGGGGGTCAACGCTGCCCTAGACTTCCATCAGGTTTAGGACCGTGGGCCAGGGTTCAGGGGAGCCTGGGCTCTGAGCGTTTATTGGTATCTTTTAAGTTCCAGACGCAGTTTAGAATCTAACCACCTTTCATGGAATTTTTTCTCTTGGAGACTGCCTTTCTCCTTCCAAATAACTGATTTATGACTACATTCTTTTAAAAATTTATTTAGTTTGATAAGACTTGATATCTAAGATGATAGATCATTCTTTGGGTTATTTTCTACCTATGATTTCCAGTTATAATAACTTTTTTAACCTGTTTACAGGGCTGCCTACAGACAGAGAAGCTCTTCCCATGGTTCCATGTAAGTAGTCTTCTCATGATGCCGTTGGAGAGGTATGTCTTTAAATTAAGGGATTCTTTCCACGTCAGTTGAGTTGTAAGGTCTTGCTTGCGTATGAAGCCATGTGTCTTGCTGACTCTCCTTATGGCCTGGTTTCATGTCACATGAGGCATGTGTTACAGGTCAGGTGCAGCAGCAGTGTCCATGAAGTGCACGTTATCCCTTCTGGCTTCTGTAGAACCAATATTTAAAAAGAGGGAGTTTCCTCCTTTTGTTCTAACCTTTCTTCTTCAGAGTCAACCTGACTAAACTGTCCAGCAGGGGCCTGGGAGCCAGTTGTTAGCATGGGCTGAGTGGACGGTGCCTTTGTCCCGTGTTACAGCAGTGACACGTGTGTGCTGTGGCCGTGATGGCATCGTGTCCAGGCCCCACGGACACCTCTTTGTGGCCGTGACTCCAGTTTTGCAAAACTACCTTGAAAGGATTCCTTTTAAATTTATCCTTAAGAGGCCTTTGTTTTTCTACAGCTTATAACTGTTATTTTCTAGAAGTGTTCAGTGGTCTTGCCCGGAAGGCTGGTGTGTTCAGGCTGGCGGCTGATGTCATGCAGTGCCGGCTGTGCTCACACGAGCCCCTCACCGCGCCCTGCAGGGCAGGTGCTTTTGTTCTGCCCACTTCTCAAGGCTCGGGGAGACGACGTCTCTGTGCTTGTGGGTGGTGAGACGGGAGTCTGAGCCAAGGCCTCCGACCTCACGGGCCCGCGTCCACATTGCGATGGCAGGATAAGTGGGAGCTACCTTGATGACGGGATGCGGGCTCCAGACTCGGTGTCTGCCCTTCTCTTCCTGGTGGCCTTGACTGCAGCCCCGAGAGGCCACCGCGGGGTCCTGGGTTCAGCCCATCCTGATCGGAGAGCGCTCGCTATGAGCACCACAGTGACCTTCCGGTCTTGTGCCCAGCAGTCCCCTCAGGAGACACGAGAGACGGTGGCGAGGAGTCAGGGAGCATGTGCACACGGGGACTTAGGGCGGGTGGGTGACTGGACGCCCGATAGTTGAAGGGGAAAGTTCTTAGGTAACAAATTGCTTGAGCAAAGACCTTAATTGCGCTTTCATTTCTTCAGTACATATTGATAGGGCCAGCCACGCTTCTGGAATCCCAGCTTCCTGTATTACATCTGTGGGGGTCACACAACATAAAAGTAATAAGCAGATGTATCACGTAGTGTGCCGGGTGGTGACCTTGCCAGGGAGGAACAGAGAAGGGTCGGGGTCGGGGCTGCACGGGCAGTGGATGGGGGTCAGGGCGACTCCTGGGAAGGGGCATCTGAGCAGAGCCTTGGAGGCACCGGGGTGGCCCCTGTGGGTGGTGGCAGGTGAAGGGCTCCAGGCCCAGGGGAGCCAGCGAGCATAGGGGCGGGGCCCAGAGATGAGGGCAGCGGGGACACACGGGGGCCCTTGCTCACTGCGGGCAATGCTGTGAGTGTGGGAGCGGCGAGCGGGTAGTCTTTTTTCTCCGTGTTGGATTGTTTTTGCAAACTAAAGCTGTTATAATACCTGCTTCTTAGAGGACATCCAAATCCCAACTGGCTTGGGACCAACTTTGTAATTGTGCAAATCTGGATCTAATTTTCACAGAAATCCCGAGGGAAGGGCCTCTGGAACTCAGGCATATAAACAACACCCTGTGTGTGCTGGGCCTCTCTCCCCTAGACTTTGGTGTTGCCCACATCCCTCCCCCTGGCAGGCCGGGCAGTCTGACCGGCCTGCAGTTCTGGAAACAGCCAGCATGCTTGGGTGGGGTGGGCTGGCCCAGGCTACTCCCCCTGTGCGTGTGCATGGCCCCAAGGGCCTAGTGTGGGCGCTAGAGGAGGCCCCGGCACCCAGGCAGAGGCAGAGATAGCTGGGCAGTGCGAGCTGGCAGGACTGTGATTCCACAGGACTGCAAATCCCCTGAGGCTTGGTTAAGGAAAGGCAGCAGGCTTTTTATAGGGCACCTGTGGCCTCTTCTGTGAGCGGGGAGGGAGCTGTTAGGGGCACTGAGCTGGCTGGAACAGAGATCAGTCCGCTTCCATTGGCAATCTCAATCTCGATTGAACCCTGCAGAGTCTTCCTGTGGGATTCCTGGGTGGGAGTAGGGGGTGATGAGCCAGAAGGGAACTCATCTGCAGTGGATGTTCCCCAGAGGATGTGGTGGCTCCGGAAGAACTTGTTTTTCCATTTGCACATCTTCCGAGAACTTTCCACACTTCCTTAGAGTTGGGCAAAGGGCAGTCTTCCGTGGAGCAGCTGCAGATAGGCCTTTCCCCGCCGCCCTGTGTGCCTGTGCTCACATCCGGCTGGGACCCTGACCCCGGTTTGTTTAGCGGGGACCTGGGCTCCCACAGCCCGCCCCACGCCCCCGCCCAGCTCGGGGCTAGGCCTTCGGCCACACTAAGATCAGGGAATCAGCAAACAGTGATAACGAAAACCTTGTTGAAATTTTTATTTACTTTGAAGTCTTTTATTCTTTGTAATACTGAGAAAGATTATTGGCTTTCTAGGCTTCCCACCCCCGGCCCTGCATTAAGATAACGATTTTCACTACACAATTGGAAAATATGAAAAAGAACTTTAAAACTCACCTATAGTGAGGGCAGACAGAGCCCCCCGACTGGGACTCCTCCATCAGGGCCTCCTTCCCTCCACACTACCCGCGTCCTTCTTGGTGACCCTCCACCTGCAGCCTGCGGTTCACGGGGCAGCCCTGTAATCACCTTCTCACAAACACCCCTGGTCCTTCCTGTCCCTCCACTGTCCCCTCCATGCAACAGCAGTGTGGTGTTGGAGACCATGCAGCCCTGAAGACTGGCCAAGGCCCTGGGGGACCCCAAGCCCGCCCCAACCCAGCCTCGCCTCAACCCCTAGTCAGGTGTGCTTTTATCTGAGGCCCTTCTTGTGCATCTGATCTTTCTTCCTCAGATCTCTAATGTAATCAGGTTTCGGTCTCAGCTGATGACCATGCCTCGTAATTCAAGGAGAAAAGCGGAAACAGGGAACTTGTGGGGAGCCTGATTAGAGAGCAGCTAGACCCTCCGCCCCGCTCCCACACCGGACAAACCGCTCCCCACCCTGGCTGCAGGCTGGAGGTGGAGCGGAGGCCCCGGGCACGGCAGAGGGGACTGGCCTAAACAGGAGGTGGGGCCGCGCTCAAGTGGATCTGGAGCCCTGTGGCCCCAGCCCCTACCCAGCCGGCCCCCAGAGCACTGGCAGCCTGGCGTGGGCCTTTGGGCGCGGCTTGGTGGAGCAGGCAGGCTGACGGGCTCAGGTGCTGCCGTTCGGGTGGTGGGGCAGGGGGATGAGGCTCCAGGAGCAGATCGTGGGCTGCCTCCTGCTGTGCTTGAGGGGTCAGAGGCCAGTGGGTCCCTGGCTGAGAGTTTGGAGGTAAAGTAACACTAAGTACATAGAAAATTATGCAAACAAGCAAGCCTCTCACTCACTCCAGGAAACACATGTACAAGAGGGAGATGCAGTGTGAGGTGTGAAGAGCAGGTCCGCTGCCTGTGGTCCCTGCTGACAGCCGGTGGGCGGAGGTGTAGCACTTGGAGGGATGGGGGGAGGGTGTGGGTGGGGTGGAGGTTCATCCTCAGGCTCTAGGAGGAAGCTAGTGGGTGACACACAAGATCCTGGAGTCAAGAAGAGCCATACAAAGCCGGTCATTGGAACCGAGGAGAGAAATAGAAAAGAGGGAAAAGGAGCAAGACGTCTGCGGGGCAGAGGTGGGCAGAGGGCCGGCGGCGCGGCTCCCCGTCAGCTCTGTGGGACTCTGACTGTTAAAACTACGTACGTTTATAATTGTGTTAAAAATAAAAAGTAAAAGGTTATATTGCAAATGCTGTTTCACACCCCAGAATTTGAAAGCATCCCCCCAGCCCCTCCGCTGTCTGCTTCTGCCGGGCCGAGCTCCCCTGCATGGCCATCTGGCCCTCCCAGCGGGGCTGTGTCTTCACCACTTGGCCAGACCGTGTGGCCCTGCCTTGCCGAATCCGGTAGCAGATCTCTCTCCTCGGGGAGCTGAGCGCTGCAGCTGGAGGCCAGCAGGGCCGCCCCTTCTGGTGCCGCGTTCCTTCAACGGCTCCAGGGCCCTGCGCTCTCCTGGCTTTGCATGTTTGTTGTGCGTCGCCTCCTCCTGCTTCCCCCGCTCCCCACCGCGCGTGAGCCCGCCTTGACGCACAGCACATTCTCGGTGCTCAGAGAGGACCCCGCTGATGGCCGGTGCTTGGGGACTACGGGGTCCAAGGCACTGCTGCGGACATTTTGGTCTGTTTCACTCCAGGTTCTGCCTCTGGGGTTACGCTGCATGCATACTTCTGTGCTCTGCTTTTAAACAGAATGGTATACGGCAAAATGTTCCACGTTACCATTTGAAAACATTATTTTTAAAAGGTTGCATAGTTTCCACTATATGGGTGTAGGTGTTATTTTGTTCAATCACTCCACTTCTGTTCAATATTTGGATTGTTTTCAGATCTGGCACTAGTACCGGTAGTCGTGAGGTGAGTTTCCTTGTGCATAATATGTCAGTCTCCTCCTTCCCGAGGCAGTATTGCGGTGTTTGCGCACGTGCAATCCCGGGTCAGAGGAGAGGGACATTTAAAAAGAGGCGTAATGTGCGATCGCCCAGTCGCTCTCCGAGACGGTAGATTATGGCAGCGTGAGTGCCTGGGCTCCTGGCCCCTGAAAACCTGGGGCTTTATGTGTCTCTAAAAGCCGAAAAGAAGTACAAGCGGGTTGAGCTTTCAACTAGAGCTGGTGTGTCCTTCCTCGTGTTTCACTGAAGACATTCAGCTTTTATGTTTGCGGCTCTTATTTTCCCCAAAGAGTCGTTCACCTTTTAATGTGGCGTTGGCGTCTGGAGCCACTGCATCAGTATTTTCCTCTGTGACGTCATCTTCTATGGCACATTTACATTTGGAAAATGCTTTCCCCTCCTGAAATGTGGGTAGTCACTTCTGTTTTCCTTCCTGCTTTTACTTTTTGCATCGACATGTGTAATCCACTTGGGATTTAATTTGATATATGTTATTGGGTGAATATATGTTATTTTTGCTTACAGATATTGAAAACACTATTTATTAAAAGTTACTTCATTTTCCCAGTGATTTGTGCTGCTGCTTTTGTCCTATGTGTGCATCTTATATGATAACGTTGTATATACTAGTGTCTATTTCCGAATTCTCGAACTGATCTGTTTGCTCTTGTGCTGGTGCACTGCCTTAATTATTTTAGTTTGATGGTATATTTATTTGGGCTATTCTTGGTACTCAATTTCTAGATGAACTTTAGGATGATTTTCAAGTTAGAAAGCTGATCAGACTGGGATTTCACTTCAGATGCATCAGCCTATGATTTAAATGGCAAACAGCTGATATTTTAGCAATATTCAGTTTTTAAAAGAGGAAGATATTCTATTTCTTCATTTATTCCGTTATTAGCCTTCAGTTATATTTTATAGCTTTCTTGCTGTAGGTTTTCTCTTTTGAGCTCTTTTCTAACTTATTTATAGTATCTATTTATTGTAATTGGAATTTTTCCTATTACATTCTCTAATATTTAATAATGTATAGGCAAGATATCAATTTTTATGTATTGCATGCGGCCACGCTTTAACTGCAGTAGGTTTGTCAGTTGAATTTTGACTTATTCCTGACTTGACCCAAATGTTTTCACCGTGAACTTCACAGTGCTTGCCGTGGCTGGCTGTCTGGTACATCGTGTTCATCAAGTTACACAAGTTTCCTTCTGTTGCTCTTCTATTAAGTTGTTTTTTGAAATCAAAAATAAAAGTTGCATTTTACTAAATGCTCATTACTGTTATTAAGATAGTCACAGGATTTCCTCCTTTTATTGTGTAGTGTAGAGAATTCCAATGATGAAATTCCAAGAGTTGATTCTTGGAATAAATCCTGTTAGGTCTTATTGATACTTTTTAATCTCTTCCAATTGTAATACCTTTTCAGTATTTTATTTGGGCTAGAATGAGGGTTAATAATAGGGTTAGGGCTGGAGTTCAGGTTAGTACTAGGATTGGGTTCGTGTGAGCACTAGTTGTTGTAAAGGTTAGTGTGAGCATTACGGTTTGGACCAGGGTGATAGGCTCTGTACGTTTCTGTGTCCGACCCAAGGGAGAAATGCCCTGGGGCCTTAGGGAGCCTGGCTCCGACCTGAGGGCAGCTACTGTGGAGCCGTGAGTACCGAGAGCAGCTGCTGAGCCCATGGGGGACAGGACTCTGCTGGCACACAGCGCGCCCCAAACACGGTGGCTTCAATGTGGTCAAGGCCGGTTCCCTTGGCTGTAACAGGCCTGGGGTGGATGGGTTGGGCTCCACGAGGCCCCCTGCCCAGAGGCCACGCCCACCCCACGCTCTGGGTGGCCTGTCACTCTGTGGTCCTCCCTTGCTCTGTTGTCTTGACCTCTAGCTGCAACTCCTCAGCCGGTGGGAAACAGAAGGGACGTGATGGAGGGCAAGCAGCTGCCTTTTCAGGATGAGAAGCCCGAGTTATACCAGCTGCGTCACAGTCCACAGGGCCGCTGTATGCTAACAGTGTTATGTGGCACCAGTGGATTGCGGCAGTGTTAACGCAGGACAGCTGTGTGCCAGCAGCGGTCTGTGGACCAGTTGTGCGCTAGCCGTGTGCCGCGGTGGTCCCACACCCCTGGAGGCTGGGCCAGCCCCGTGCAGCCACAGCTCTGCTGGCACGGAGGAGGGAGAGGGGTCTAGGAGAACGGCCAGCCGTCTGCACAGGCAGGGATGAGGCGTGTGAAGTGTGAGAAGAGGACCGCAGAGGAGCCCACCGGCTGTGAGGGCGGGATGTCGGGAGGGAGGGAGCCCCACCTGGCCGCTTCCCACCCCCAGGAGCTCTGCCAGGGCCCTGTCCCGGGGTCTCGCTGGCAGCGGTTCTGGCATCTGTGGTGCATCCTCCTGCCCCCTCCCCCCGCCCCGCCACCCGCCACGCCAAGATAGCAGGGCCTGCAGGACGGGGCGGCAGTGGGCACCAGCCACTGTTGGAATCGTGGAGACGCAGAGCTCGTGTTCCGAGAGGGAAGGCGTTTCCCCATCCTCTGGAGGAGCTCGATGAGCGAAGGAGAAGTGCGGGGGCTGCAGCCGGCGCGGGGCTGCTCTGCGGCTCCCCTGCCTCCCTTCCAAGGTTCTGACTCGCTCTTCCTTCCGCCAGGTGTCTCACAGACCTGGCACCTGCCCTGGGGCGCTGCCCTACTGGGCCCACCGAGGTCTTAAGGCACCCGTTCCCTCCCTCCTCCCTCCCTTCCTTCTCTTGGCTTTTCTTTCTTTTTCCGTCGAGCATGTTCAGTCTGGGCTCTTTTTTCTGCTCTTGGAGACGCTGGCGAGTGCTGTTGCCCCAGAGCAGCCTGGCGTGAAGGGCTGATAGGTTTTCATGGCATGACTCATTCCTTCCTCCCTCCACTGCCTGCGTGTGGCCAGGCTGTCTGGCGGCCCTGCGCGCAGAAACAGTGATGGAGCTGAAGCTGTGTGGCTGGCCCCTGGGGCCGGGGAGGCGTGCGGGGCTGGAGGACGGGTGGCCGCTGGGTATACTTCAGACAAGCAGGAGCCAGCCTCTCTGCTTTACTTACAAACGTGCCGCGCGTTCAGTAAGCAGCTGGCGGCTTAAGCCTTGCTCTGGCGAGAGGGGGTTAGGTGCGCCCCGGGGTGGAGGGCTGTGCCCCACCTTCAGCCCTGGTTAGGGCAGCCTGGTGTTTTCTTTACCGGGGAGTGTCTTGCACGGCCACAGGGCCAAGGATGCTTCTACTTCTCCAGTTAAACACACCAGCTCTGCTCATTCAGGCCTCCATGCTCTTTCTCCGGAACTCAAGTGGCACTTATGGGTTATACCATTCGGTTTAGCGCTTTGGCATCAGGGAGGCTGTCTTCTCTTTGATGTGAGGAGTAACCATTGGTACGCTCCAGTAACACTGAGCTGGAAAGAGGTTTTCAGTGTGGGCCTTCACCTTTTCCGAGAGCTCTGGCTGTTTCACTCTTTCAGGGCACAAGGCTGTCATCCCCTGTAACCGAGTCCCTGTGCTTGACTTTACCCACCTGTCTCCCAGCTCTGCATCCTAGCACGCCTTTCTGAGCGCACGTGCTCCTTCTGTGTGGAGCTGAGGCCTCAGGCCACACCCAGCGGGCTGGAGCAGCTGGAGCGCAGCTGTCCCTGGGCGCACAGCAGTGAGCTGTTCTCATTGTCCCCTGTATTAATTCGGCAGAGTGTGGGTGAAAATCATGGGAAGAGAACCTTCCAGTAGGATCCCTCCTGGGTCAGTGGAGTCAGCCTGGGGGTCTGGAGACTGGTTCTGCTTCCAGCCCTTCTCCCGGATCACCCTGTGACCTTGGCACCTTGGCTAGGTCATTGTCCCCGTCTGTGCTGCTTCTCCATCTGTGAGACTGGGTCTCCTTACCTGTCCTGCCCAGTCCCAGAGCAGGAGGTTCAGGCCATTTAAGCTTCTACGGAGAGGGCAGGGAGCGTCAGGGTCTTTCCAGGGGTAAATGTAGGACCGTATGAGAAGATGGTCATAGTATTTGCTGTGTTCCAGGCAGAAGTTCCTCCCTGGGTCCCCACAATTCTCCAAGGCCTCTGATTAGCCTGTTTTGTCAGCAAAGAAACTGAAGTCAGCACCAGAGCAGAGTCAAGTCCAGAGCTCCCCTTCCAGACCTTCTCGTAACCCCTTCACTTCACCACTATTAAATGGTATGAAGTTCAGACTTCAAGTCTCATGGCCAGGTTATCTTCCAGGAAATTGGGCCATTTTCCGTTTCCACAAGCAGTCTTGGAGAGTGCCTGTTATAGCCCAAGGTAACACTGTGCGCTGGTGCAAACGGTTTTTCTTTTTGTTTTTTTCTCTATCAGTGAAGTTGAAGTTTTTTTTTTTAATTGAAGTACAGTTGATTTACAATGTTGTGTTAATTTCTGCTGTATAGCAAAGTGACTCAGTTTTACATATATATACATTATTTTTTAAATATTCTTTTCCATTACAGTTTATCATAGCATATTGAATACAGTTCTCTGTGCCATACAGTAGGACCTTGTTTTTTATTCATTCCATATATAATAGCTTACATCTGCTAACCCCAACTTCCCACTCCATCCCTCCCCCAGTCCCTTCCCCCTTGGCAGCCACAAGTCTGTTCTCTACGTCTGTGAATCTGTTTCTGTTTCATAGATAGGTTCATTTGTGTCATATTTCAGATTCCACATATAAGTGATAGCATATGGTATTCATCTTTCTCTTTCTGACTTACTTCACTCAGTATAATAATCTCTAGTTGCATCCATGTTGCTGCAAATGGCATTAGTTCGTTCTTTTTTATGGCTGAGTAGTGTTCCATTGTATATATGTATCACATCTTCTTTATCCATTCATCTGTCGATGGACATTTAGGTTGTTTCCATGTCTTGGCTATTGTGAAAAATGCTGCTGTGAACATTGGGGTATATGTATCTTTTTGAATTAGAGTTTTGTCTGGATATATGCCCAGGAGTGGGATTGCTGGATCATATGGTAATTCTATTTTTTGTTTTCTGAGGAATCTCCATACTGTTTTCCAGAGTGGCTGTACCAACTTATATTTCCACCAACAGGGTAGGAGGGTTCCGTTTTCTCAGCATCCCCTCCAGCGTTTGTTATTTGTAGAGTATTTAATGATAGCCATTTTGACTGGTGTGAGGTGGTACCTCATTGTAGTTTTGATTTATATTACCCCTATAATTAGAGATGTTGAGCATCTTTTCATGTGCCTATTGGCCATTTGTATTTCTTCTTTGGAGAATTGTCTCTCTAGGTCTTCTGCCCATTTTTTGATTGGGTTGTTTGTTTTTTTGTTGTTGAGTTGTATGAGCTGTTTGTATATTTGAAATTTAAGCCCTTGTCTCGCATCATTTGCAAATATTTTCTCTCAGTCTGTAGATTGTGTTTTCATTTTGTTTGTGGTTTCCTTTGCTGTGCAAAAGCTTGGAAGTTTGATTAGGTCCTATTTGTTTATTTTTGTTTTTATTTCTATTGCCTTGGGAGACTGACCTAAGAAAACATTAGTAGGATTTATGTCAGAGAATGGCAAAACGTATTTCTTTTTTCCAGGTAGAGAGGGAAGAAAGTATGGTAAGGTGAGGACTGAAGATGTCCATTGGATTTGGCGTGCCTGAGAGGGAAACTCAGCTCGGTGCTGCCAGAGGATGCCAGGGTCACTGGAGAGGGAGCGTGTGGGTGGCTGTTTAAATGTCTGACTCTGAAAACATGGGTCTAGGGGAGAGTTGTCTGCTTGTTTTTTAACAGGAGCTATTTGAATATGTTTAAAACCTGAAAGGAAGTTAGTAAAGAAACAAATTTTGAAGATTAAGGAGACAGAGAGAGCCTGGGATGCTGCTGAGATGCTGGTCTCCAAGGAGTCTGGCAGTGGCCTTTGGCTTTAGAGCACAGGGGCTTCTGTTTGCCAAGAGTGGGATGTTCTCTTACGCAGTCAGGTACCAGGCTTTGACCCTCAGACCGTGCTCCAGTATCTTCTGTGGGTTCAGTGCCTTCTGGCAGTGCGGCTTCCTTCCAGTCCAAATCCAGTCCAGATGCAGTCCAGGGTCTGGTCTTGGATCCACTTGTACTTGGTTGTCTGGGGTCTTTAGTCTCCTTTAATCTGGAACATTTTCACAGCTTTTCTGTCAATTTTCTGACATTGGCATTGTGAAGAATATGGCGATATATATTGCAGATATTTTTTTCCATTTATTTGTCATAAATATTTTCTCATGGCAATTTTGCCGTGCCAAATATTTTTATTTTTTATAAAGTTCAATTTATCTATCTTTTATTGCATCTGGGGTTTTTAGTCATAGCTGGATAGCCTTTTCCTACACTCAAATTAAAGAGAAAATCACTCATATTTTATCTTAGTACTTGTGTAGTTTCATTTTTTTGTTTTTTAAAAAATTTTCATTATTTTTTTCTACAGGCTATTTATTTTCTTATTTTATTAACTTCTGTTCTTATTTCCTTCCTTTTGCTTTTTGGGGTTCATTTTGCTCTTCTTTTCCTAATTTATATTCGATTTTTGCTCGTTGATATTCAGCATTCTTTTCATATAGATAAGCATTTAAAATTAAACATTTCTTTCTAAGTACAGCTTGTTGCAGTGCACAAATGAAGATACATAGTACTTTTATAATCCTTAATTTTGTTATGTTTCTACTATGACTTCTTTTTGGACTTATGAGTTATTAACAAGTGTTTCTCAATTCCAAACACATGGAGTTTTAAAAATATGTTAATAACATTAAATGATACAAATGAACCTATTTACAAAACAGAAAGAGACTCATAGACTTAGAGAAGGAATTTATGGTTACCAGGGGGGAGGGGCGTGGGGGAGGTATAGTTATGGAGTTTGGGATTGACATGTACACACTGCTGTATTTAAAATGGATAACCAACAAGGACCTACTGTATAGCACAGGGGACTCTGCTCAATATTATGTAACAACCTAAATGGGAAAAGAATTTGAAAAAGAATAGGTACATGTATATGTATAACTGAATCACCTTGCTGTACACCTGAAACTAACACAACATGGTTAGTCAACTATACTCCAGTATAAAATAAAAAGTTAAAAAAAAATAGATAAGCAACAAGGATATATTGTACAGCATAGGGAAATACAGCCATTATCTTATAACTTTAAATGGAGTATAATCAATAAAATTTTGAATTACTTTGTTAAAATATATATATTATGTTAAAATGTACATTGTTATTTATATATACAATATTTTTCAATATTTTAATTTCTTGGTTCACTGCATTGTTGGCAAGGTGGTCTCTGTGTTCATCGTCTTTCACGTGCATGGAGGATGGCTCATGTGTGATCGAGCATCAGAAATGTTCTGTACTTCAAAGTAGAACATATTCCACTGGTTTGGAGTGTAAGATCTATGTATGTCCACTGGATGAAGCTTGGAAATCTTGTTTAAATTTTTTCTATCCTTTTAAATATTTTTCTCTAACTGATACATCAATCACTGTGAGAGCTGTGTTTAAATCTGCCAGTATGATTGTAAGTTTGTCTTTTTCTTACATTTCTGTTCATTTCTGCTTTGTATAAAATGTTGACACTTTCTTGGAGGGTACATGCACGTCTGGAACTGTTGTAATATCTTACTAATAAATTGAGCCCTTTTATCTGTACGTGATGTGGTCTATATCTGGTCTTGCATCTTTGCCTTAAAGTAAATTTTCTCTGATATATTTGCCCAGTATATATTTTTCTTCCTCATTCTTTCAGCCTCTTTGTATGTTTTAGCTGTATCTTTCAAGATGATATCCAGTGGAATTTTTTTTCCTCTGACCATCTTTGTCTTTTACAGATTGGAGAGTTTAGTTTACTTTCATGTACTTTAATTACTTATAGATTTGGACTCCTTCCTACAATCTTAATTTGGGCTTTCTGTTTAGTTCAACTTTTTACTGTTTATTTTTACTCTTTTCTTCACATTTTTGATTGACAGATTATTTTTTTCTTCATCAGTTTCCTCCTTCACTGTATAATTTCGGTTTCTCTTATTTTCGTTTTTGTCTTGCATGTGTACTTGATTTATTAATGCTTAAAGTTAATCAGTGTCTTTGACCATATCCCAAATGATACAAGAATCTTAAATACTGTGTCTTTGGTTGTCCCCGCCTGACTCCCATGTTACTTTCATTCTCTGTTGCTGCATATTTAACACCATGCAGCCCTCTTTATATCACACCGTCACCGTCCGTTTACATGTGCTCACGCCCCACCACTGTCTTTGCTCTTCATTTCTTCTTGTTCTTTAGATGCTGCTGCTTCCAAAGTGCATCATGGTGACAGTGTTAGTAGAAAACAATTTTAAACTGAAAACCTTCTTTATTTTCCTTTTTTGTTTTATTTGTAATGTTCAGAACATATTTTATTTAATAAGTCATTCTGAAGTTGTTTTACCTAAGATTGCTTTCAAAAATTAAAATCAGTTCTAATGGGAAAAATTGGCATGCAACATACTCTTCTTTAGAAAAAAACTTTGTTTACATGTTCAAGAGCAGTGATATATCTTTACCTTGTTAAATACATATATGATAGTGCCATAATGAAAAGGGGTATCGTAGGAATAGTTCAAGTATCCAGTAAAAAATTAATGTTGAAAAACCAACAAATCTTTTCAGTTCTGTTCTGGAAGTCTAGTGTGTTGACTTACTTGTTGGATTCTTGCCAGTGGGAGGTTTTTGTTTTTTGTGGTTTTTTGTGATTATTTTTTCACTGCCTTATTTCCTTCTCTATGGTTGTTTAATTTTGGCTTGCAAATCTACCAAAATCTGCCAGTGTCTCTATTTATGACTCCTAGAAATTATTTTAAGTTTTCAGTAGCATTTTTTAAATTTTCATTTTTTCTCTTGTTACAGCTTGAAAATCCTCATGAGTTTTATGTTGAGCATATCTCTCAGTGCCCTAAAGGCATAGATGGAACTTGCCATGGAACCTAGTTCAGGCTTTAGTAGGGGCTGAAAATTCAGTAACAGAGCAGCTGGTAACAGTTCCCACTCTTAGCTGAAAGCAAATAAAACAAAAATGTCTTGAAATAACTTTAAAATTATCTTTCACTTTAATTCTTAAAAGATATTTAAGAAAGATATTTCTTAACTTTCTGGGTGGAAAGTTACTTTCTTGGAGTTGGCAACCATAATATTCTGCTGTCTTTGGCTTCCGTTGCTGTGGAGAAGCTACCTTTTAATCTAAATGATACTCATTTCAAGGAATTTTTGAAACTGGTTACTTTTAAGATCTTCTCTGTCTTTGGTGTTATATAGTTTCGCCATGGTGTACCTAGGTATAGATTTCTTTATGTTTATCCTTAATGGAAGTCATCTTATTTTTTTATTTTCACATCAAGTTTATTGACATATAATTTATATAGTATAAAATTCACTTTTTTTAGGGATACAGTTTTATGAGTTTTGACAAACATATGCAGATATTAGCTATCAACACAATCATAATATAGAATATTTTCCCCACCCCCAAATTCCCTCATGCACCTTCTCCCTTCACCTCAAGCCCCAAACACTGATCTGTTTATTGTATCTGCAATTTTACTTCCTCAGAATATTCTATAAATGGAATCATGGTATGTAGCTTTTTGAGTTTGGTTTTTTTTCTGCTTACCCGTAATGCTTTTGAGATGCATCCATGTTGTTGTTGTCGCATTTAATGAACGTGCTGCAATTTTTTTATCCATCCACTGATTGGTGGACATTTGGAGATTTACAGTTTCAGAGATAATGAATAAACCTGCTGTAAACTTTCTCACATAGGCCTTTACGTGGATGTGTGTCCTCGTTTTTAATAGGTAAATACCTAAGAGTGGGCTTTTCTAGGCCATGTAAGAAGTGTGTGTTTAACTTTGTAAGAAACGCCAGAGTTGTTTTCCTAAGTTGCTGCACTATTTGGCATTTCCACAAGCATTTGCTCTTGAAATGTCAGCTCTCGACATCAGTTTTTAAAATCTTATTCTTTCTAGTGGGTGTATAGTGGTATCTCATAGTTTTCATTCACATTTTTTGATGACAGATGATATTGAACATTTTTCCTATGTTTATTTGCCATCTGTGTGTCTTCTTTGGTGAAATGTCTGTTCAAATATTTTTCCTATTAAAATTTTTGTGCTAATTGTGTTATTATTATTGAGTTGTGAGGGTTTGTTGCATACTCTAGATACCAGTCATTTATGAGGTACATCTTTTCCAAATATTTTCTCCCAAAGTGTGGTTTGAGTGTTTATTTTCTGAACAATGTCTTTCAAAACAGCAGTGTTTAACCTTGAGAGAGTAAAATTTGTCCAGTGTTTTCCTCTTATGGTTAGTGCTCTATGTCCAACCAAAAATTCCGTGCCTTCCTCAAGGTCACAAAAATTACTTCCTATTTTTTTTCCTGGAAATTGTATAGTATTGGGTTTTACATTTTTCCCCTCTGATCCATTTTGAGCTATTTTTTTTAATATGGTGCAAGATATAGTTTCTTTTATCCCCTGTGGATGTACATTTCTTTTTTTTTATTTTATTTTATTTTTTTCATTTTAACATCTTTATTAGAGTATAATTGCTTTACAATGGTATGTTAGTTTCAGCTTCACAACAAAATGAATCAGTTATATATATACATATGTTCCCATATCTCTTCCCGCTTGCGTCTCCCTCCCTCCCACCCTCCCTATCCCACCCCTCCAGGCGGTCACAAAGCACTGAGCTGATCTCCCTGTGCTATGCGGCTGCTTCCCACTAGCTGTCTACCTTACGTTTGGTAGTGTATATATGTCCATGCCTCTCTCTCGCTTTGTCACAGTTTACCCTTCCCCCTCCCCATAGCCTCAAGTCCATTCTCTAGTAAGTCTGTGTCTTTATTCCTGTTTCACCCCTGGGTTTTTCATCACATTTTTTTTTTCTTAAATTCCATATGTATGTGTTAGCATACGGTATTTGTCTCTCTCTTTCTGACTTACTTCACTCTGTATGACAGACTCTAGGTCTATCCACCTCATTACAAATAGCTCAATTTCGTTTCTTTTTATGGCCGAGTAATGTTCCATTGTATATATGTGCCACATCTTCTTTATCCATTCATCCGATGATGGGCACTTAGGTTGTTTCCATCTCTGGGCTATTGTAAATAGAGCTGCAATGAACATTTTGGTACATGACTCTTTTTGAATTATGGTTTTCTCAGGGTATATGCCCAGTAGTGGGATTGCTGGGTCATATGGTAGTTCTATTTGTAGTTTTTTAAGGAACCTCCATACTGTTCTCCATAGTGGCTGAACCAATTCACATTCCCACCAGCAGTGCAAGAGTGTTCCCTTTTCTCCACACCCTCTCCAGCATTTATTGTTTCTAGATTTTTTGATGATGGCCATTCTGACTGGTGTGAGATGATATCTCATTGTAGTTTTGATTTGCATTTCTCTAATGATTA